>NC_084494.1:20290741-20605526 GCF_030035675.1 Rhineura floridana | reverse complement strand
ATTTTAACATTTCCTTCCTGATCTTAAATATCAATATTTGTATCAATATTTTTTGTGAGAAAAAAACAGATTGGTACAAGCAGCACCTAGCAGACAAAAAATGAACTCAAATTGATACCGGCCTGTTAGGTTGACAGAATGCTTTCAAACCGGCACTAGCCAATGGATCCCATCCTTAGATGCCTGTCAGCGTAAACAATATTGGACTACGTGGGCCAATGATCTGACTCAGTGTAAGGTAGCTTCCTATGTTCTAGTGGAGTCAGGGGGCACCAGTGTCTCATTTTACACTGTTCTTTTATTTTATTTTTACACAACATTTCCTGGCCAGTGGGGGCCACTATCTTGTCAATGCTGCTGGAACAATGCTATATCATGATGTGGCATTAGAGAAGGACAGGATGACCCCACTGCCCAAACATCTGGGAAAAACAGCAGTGTATGGCAACCTGGCTCACCATCTCACAATGTCACAATTGGACACATGCTATACTACAGTGTAGTGTATTCGAGATGCACTCTGGGAGGGAAAAGATGGCAGTCCCCACTGACCAGGAAATATTCTGTTGTTGTTTTTAAAGTACAGTGTATAAACAAATGTTATTCCCTCCACCTTTCCTGGTGAGCCCTCTGACATTTTCCTGTAGTCTGACTTTCTGTCATCAGGGGATTCAGTTGAGGCTTCAGAGTGGGAGAGGAAATTGGTTCCAGAGCCAGCCTTAGCCAACCCTACTCTATTGGAAACATTGGTGCATGAGCAGCTCATTGTCCCAGCACCAATCTGACTTGAGAAGTTCATGTTCCCCTCCTCTGACTCCAACCCAGAAGTTCCAGAAGAATTACAATTTTCTCCACTGGAGTTGATGACTGTTAAAGCAAGGTGAGTCCCTTTTAACAGAAGGCTTCTCTTACTGAAAGCAGAGCAAGCCACCCAGATGGAACTATTTAAGGCTCAATGTGAGTTTGCCTGGTGCTGAAGCAATGTTTGAGCCTTGATCTTATATCACCAGCCTAGATGCCACATGGAGCTGTCCAAATACTGTAGTCTTTCTCTCCATAACCTAGAATATGCATTAATTTCCCTCCTTTTACTTGGCTTTCTGGAACCAGAATTTTGCCTTGAATGCACCCCATCTCCCATTTTGGCCAAAACTGCCATACCTGGCCATCACTTGGAACAGCACACACTTCTGAAAATGGTAACATTTTCATATCCCTCCTGAAAAAGGGGAAATTTTCATTCATCCCATATCATCCCTCTCACAAAGAAAGGTCTGGATGAAAAGCTTAAAACAGAACTTTCATGCCATTTTAACCCCATTTCAGAGTTGTGTACCTTGCTAACAGTCCATCCAGTATCACACGAGGACCTGCCCTCAAAATTGCACCCCAGGAGAGTAGCAGATTCAGTGCTCCCCCTGCTTGAATTTGATCAACTCCTGAATTGCTTTTGTAAACTATAGCCATTGCCCATTTCACAACTTTAATGAATGATTTGTATGAGTGATTTATCCTGTCATATAAGGCAATAAATATGTATGCAAGGATCAGATCACAGTCACTTATGTCACTGAATGGATAGCAATGTAGTAAATTTCCATAATAATAATAAACATAAGAGCATGTTAACTCTACATTGGTCATGCAGATCCACTTTACAAGATGAACTGTTTATTTAATGTGGTAAGTGGACAGTTAGCAGATAGGATGGGACAGGCAACCTCCCACCCCAATGCCAAGGATTGCCTGGATATCTTCTGCTAAATGAGATATGAGGAACCTGTGGCCCTCCGGGAGTTATTGGATCAATTCCCACTAAAGACCAGGAATGATGGAGTTGTAAACCAACAACATCTGAAGAGCCAAAGCTTCCCATTCCCTGACTTAAACTTAGCTGTGATCACATGAACCATAGCAGTGCAACTCCACTGCTTGCCCCTGGTTTAGAGTACATGTGCAAAAAAAAATGCATTTCATAGAGAGGGGTGACCTCGCTTCATTTCAGAAATAGATCTTAACCATCCAAGCTATTTTCAAACTAAAAACAAAACAAGTAGCAGCTCATTTCTTCCCAAGCAACAATTCTAAAATCTGGAAGCCCTTATGACATCTAGAATGCAATGTACCCCCACAAGCCCACAAGTCATGAGCCCTGCCTTGCTCTCCCTTCAGTTGCACATTATGCAGTGGTGGTAGTCACAAGGACAGAGGTAGCCAATGTGATGCTTTCCAGATGTTGTGGACTACAACTCCCATCTTCCCCAACCATTGGCCAAAACATCTGGAGGGCACCACACTGACTACCTCTGAACTAGGAGGTCTCTCTCGCTCTCTTGCTCTCTCTCAAGGCCTAGATCCTTTATTTTTTTCTTTGCACCTTCAACTCAAAGAAAGATTCTATAAAGATCCCTTAGGGACACATTAGATAATGTGTTAAATGTATGAGTGCAGTTAATATGTTATTGTAATTTTAAAATAATAGCCAGGTGGACAAGTAAGATCAAGACCATGGTACATGAGGAGGGAGGTTTGAACCCTTCTCCCCTGTGTATGATCTCATCACACAAGCAAGCTGCTATTTTCACAAGACAGAATCTGCGGTACCACCAATGGGAACTCTCCTGGGTGAACTAAATAGCAGCTTTGGGGGCAATTTCTGGTAGGTTGAAAACCCTGCATGCCACAATCTTGGTCCTGATTGTGCTCTCTCACATTGTTACTCTCACTCACACTCACACACAGATCAGTCTAAATGCTCATGGATTTAGCATAATGCCTAATTTGACCCTTAGAATATGAGAAATGAGCTAATTTTCTTTAAATGTGAATTACTGCCAATAAGAACCTACAGATGAAGATTCTGTCCCCAGATGCCACATCACCACTGAACTTACGATTCACCTACAGATGAAGATTGCGTCCCCAGTGTCCACACCACCACTGAACTTACCATTCTGTCTAATAGTGATCATAGGTAGTTGACTGCCAAAAGGATTTTGGCCAAAATGTTGAAATAAGAGGCAGGTTTCAATATGCCCAGGAAAACCCCAAGGTTTGAAGAAGTACAAAAACTATTTAGGGGCAGGGGAAAAACAAAGTCCCTCCCCGCACCTCAAAAAAACTAGAACAGCCCAGTGATGATTGAGTGTGGTCACTGTCCCTGGAATGCTAGCTCACTGTTGTGGGATGGGACAGAAAACGGAGGGAGAAATGGAATATCGTGGAAAAGAATATGAGACACTGCCTGGAATCCTTCACATGGATTGTTGTTATGTGCCTTCATTACGACTTATGGCGACCCTATGAATCAGTGACCTCCAATACTATTTGTACTGAACCACCCTGTTCAGATCTTGTAAGTTCAGGTCTGTGGCTTCCTTCGTGGAATCAATCCATCTCTTGTTTGGTCTTCCTCTTTTTCTACTCCCTTCTGTTTTCTCCAGCATTATTGTCTTTTCTAATGAATCATGCCTTCTCATGATGTGTCTAAAGTATGATAACATGGGAAACTTTTTTCCCCATGGAGGACTTGAAAATTACTGAGGGTCTTCGCAGACCGCTTAACATTTCTCTACTTGCTGTGGCAATGGTAATGCACTGTGCTAAACACTGTATAATTTTTAATTGTGGTTTTATTGCTTCTTTTGTTTCTTACATACAGCATTTCAACAATGATTGACTGATTGGTTTTGTTTATTTATATATTTATTGCATTTGTATACCGCCCCATAGCCGAAGCTCTCTGGACGGTTTGCAACAATTAAAAACAAATGTACAAATTCAAAAGCACATTTTTAAAAAGCAATTTAAAAATGGCTTGCTTGATATATTGCGTTTCATTGTATGACAATATGCGTTCCACAGAATTCAAATTACCATGCAATAAAATACAATAAAAGAAATAAAAGCAATAAAATACAATTAAAATCAACATGAATATTTAATACGATAGATGTGCTGTCTGCCACCTTCTGCCACAGATACATCACAGACAACTGGAATGAAGCTCACAGACCACGGTTTCGGAACCCCTGTAATGCACAACAGCTTCAGTTTATCTGATGCAGTGGGCTTTTTGACAAAAGCTCACACTATACCGACACACTCTGGGTAGACTGTGCCTCTTTTGAAACATTTGAAGTCATGTGTATGTCCAACGGCATATAATAAAGACACCCTCTGGGAACTATAACCTGGCTGAGGTTCCTGGGCCTTGCCATGTATTCAAAAACACAAATGCCCTTCAAATATTACAGAACAGATTATGTCAATTTGTGGCGGAATGATGGGAATGCATATCTTGCTGTAATCTTGCCCTGGGCTTATACTGGGAGAAAGGGCGGGACACAAATCTAATAAATAAATAAGTAAATATGTGAAGCAGCTTTATGCAGCCACAACTGCATAGAAACAAAGACAAACAGCAAACATCACCGACCTAATTTGGTTGCTGGAGTCATAATCATGGAATCTGAAAACTGCAAAAATGGCAGCAGAATAAGTCACTTTGCCTCCTCCTTAGCAATCCAGAGTATATAAAAAAGAGGTTTGCTTAATAGTCTGCCCCAACCTTCAGATCAAAGCTACTTTTCTATCTGATTGTTTTTAACATGAAAAAGATTTAACCAACCCACAAAAACATGAATTTCTAATGAACACTCCAGGACAATAGCAATATATCAGAAATAGAGCTTCATAAAGCAGTCCCGGGTAGATTCAGATAGCCACATTAAATAAATTGGATAGGCAGATAATTGAAACAGACACGTACAATTTCAGTATCACCCTGCTCAGACAAAGATGTATCGATCCCCCGAGAAGCACAGACAGCACACTATATTAGACATCATATTATTCAACTCAAAAGGATAAGAAGAAAGCTTTGTTAATCAGAAAAACAGCTGGAGTGGTTACAGTACAGCAAAAGCACAGCTGGAGCAACTGTATGAGGGTACACGAAGAAAACAGCTGGAGCAATTATCGTGTGGTTAAAAACAGTGGGGGAAATTGCAGGTTGAGAAAAATAGGTTAGGAATGCAAAGCCAGACACATGAAAATCGGCAAGGCTCAACCTTTGGATTTGAAGGAAGGGTTGCTCTCTTTCCTTTGGAGACCCAAAAGGCTAATCGTTCGTGTGTATTTTGATATTACTTGGGACTATCTGGTGATCATTTGGTTATTTCCGCTTCACTGGTATGCCATTCCTGGACACAGACAGCTTAGTCACAGTGACCCACACATGGTAACCTCACATCTTGATTACTGTAATGTGCTCCATGTGGGGCTGCCCTTATTCTTGGTCCAGGAGCTGCAGTTAGTGCAGAATGCTGTGGCTAGGCTGTCAAGTAGTACCCTTTGCCAAAGGAACACCAGGTTTAAGTTTTTAACATTAACTTATGAGACTCAAAATTTAAACAGGAGTAGGTTTCCTGAAAGACTGCCTTGCATATAGACCCATCTGGACACTATGATCTCTTCGGAGGACCGCCTGGTTGTGCCACACTTGGCAACAACCAGAAAGAGGGCCTTTTCTGTGGTGATGCCCATATTCTGGAATGGTTTCCTTCCAGACACAATGAATACACCAACATCCCCACAATTCTAACACTTGCTGAAAACCTTTTTATTTACCTTAGCTTTTACTGGTTCTTGATGCCTTCCATTGTAGCTTTCTCATAATTTTTGACTACCAGATCATATTCTGATTTTAACTATATTGCATATTTTTATTTATATTGTCTTTTATGTGTTGTCATTGTACACCATCTGGAGACACTCACATAAAAGGTGGTATATTCCATCCTGGGCTCCTACTGGGGAAGGGTGGGATATAAATTTAATAAATAAAATAAGTAAATATATAAAGTATTATGGAAAAATAGAAAAATAACAATTTCAACTAATCATGTTCTTATAGCTGACATATAAAGCAGGTTTTTTCTAATACTGTTGCAGTGATTTACTGTACAATAGGAACTGTACATTCAGGAACACTAATAACTAGGTCTGCATCCTGATTAAACTGTCGATTAAACAGATAACTGAGTAAATCTGAAAAGTTTACATGTAACGAAAATGTTTGTTCTTATCTTGTTTATGTAACCTTGCTACTAAACTCAGAGTCCACACCAGCCCTATTGAGCCCCACTCACACGTGATCACATTACAGGGAGAGTGAAGAGGCAAGAACCTGTTGGCCCTACCCACTCCATTGTGCCCTAGCCATCCATTCCAACTGCCCTCCATGAGTTGGGGCTGAATGTCTTTAGTAGAGAGCTTTTTATACTTGTGTAGGCTCCCCATGCAATTTCCAAATTGCACAGGGAGTTCATACGAGTAGACAAAGTTCCCCACTGCAGACACTCAGACCCCAATATATGGAGGGAAGTGAGGACAGGTGGCAAGAGTCCAACACAGGGAATATGGGCTTCCTATGGGCATCTGGTTGGCCACAGTGAGAACACAATGCTGGACTAGTTGATCCAGCAGGCTTTTCTTATGATAGGACTAGCACATAGAGTATATCCCCACTCATCCCCTCATTGTGTGAGGCGCACAACACCTTCTGAGGGTGATAGTGCTGATACCTTAGAACTCAGTGGGGCTTATTTCTAAACAGACATGCACAGGAATGCACTGTACAAGGTTTATTTAACAAGGTTTTGTACAACTCTTCGGTATGGATGGAGGGAAAAATCAGCTGACTTTGCAATTTAAAGGCAAACTTTCTTAATTTGCAATTCCCGAAACAAAATGTAAACTGAAGTACAGCCATCCTTTAAAATGTGTATTTCACATTTCGCAATGCAGTTCCCCAGCCAAGTAATGTCCACAAAAATGGAAGGCAAAATGTGCATTAAAAGGCATATATTGGCCAAAAACACATACAAAAATGCATTGTGCTAGGAAAAATTGTTTTGCAAATAACGTGTACATTAGACAAAATTGCATACAGAGCTATGTTTCTTATTAGAACAAGTTTGCATTAAAATGCTGATGGATTTTCACAAGGAGTTTTGGCTTTTTTTTAAAGCAAACTGGTGCAGAAAAGATTAAAGAAATGAGAAACTGAAATGGACAGATTCGCTCATCCCTACTCTTGAGTGTCCAGGTCTTTGAGTGGCAAAAGAGGTCAGGACTCCTTGACCTTTGGCCACTGCTCAGGATGAGAACATTTCAACATGTATAGCATGTCATACAAGTCACACTTTCTAAACATCCTTCAACACAACTATTAAAAATTCCCTCTTCTACACAAAGTTTACTCCCTTTCCCTCCCATTCTTCTGGAACAGCCTTCGCCCTGGCCATTGCTAACATTCAAGACTGCCTACACTCTCTGCTGATGAACAAGAACATAAGAACATAAGAAGAGCCTGCTGGATCAGGCCAGTGGCCCATCTAGTCCAGCATCCTGTTCTCACAGTGGCCAACCAGGTGCCTGGGGGAAGCCCGCAAGCAGGACCCGAGTGCAAGAACACTCTCCCCTCCTGAGGATTCCGGCAACTGGTTTTCAGAAGCATGCTGCCTCTGACTAGGGTGGCAGAGCACAGCCATCATGGCTAGTAGCCATTGATAGCCCTGTCCTCCATGAATTTGTCTAATCTTCTTTTAAAGCCATCCAAGCTGGTGGCCATTACTGCATCTTGTGGGAGCAAATTCCATAGTTTAACTATGCGCTGAGTAAAGAAGTACTTCCTTTTGTCTGTCCTGGATCTTCCAACATTCAGCTTCTTTGAATGTCCACGAGTTCTAGTATTATGAGAGAAGGAGAAGAACTTTTCTCTATCCACTTTCTCAATGCCATGCATAATTTTATACACTTCTATCATGTCTCCTCTGACCCGCCTTTTCTCTAAACTAAAAAGCCCCAAATGCTGCAACCTTTCCTCATAAGGGAGTCGCTCCATCCCCTTGATCATTCTGGTTGCCCTCTTCTGAACCTTTTCCAACTCTAGAATATCCTTTTTGAGATGAGGCGACCAGAACTGTACACAGTATTCCAAATGCAGCTGCACCATAGATTTATACAATGGCATTATGATATCGGCTGTTTTATTTTCAATACCTTTCCTAATGATCGCTAGCATGGAATTTGCCTTTTTCACAGCTGCCGCACACTGGGTCGACATTTTCATCGTGCTGTCCACTACAACCCCGAGGTCTCTCTCCTGGTCGGTCACCGCCAGTTCAGACCCCATGAGCGTATATGTGAAATTAAGATTTTTTGCTCCAATATGCATAATTTTACACTTGTTTATATTGAATTGCATTTGCCATTTTTCCGCCCATTCACTCAGTTTGGAGAGGTCTTTTTGGAGCTCTTCGCAATCCCTTTTTGTTTTAACAACCCTGAACAATTTAGTGTCGTCAGCAAACTTGGCCACTTCACTGCTCACTCCTAATTCGAGGTCATTAATGAACAAGTTGAAAAGTACAGGTCCCAATACCGATCCTTGAGGGACTCCACTTTCTACAGCCCTCCATTGGGAGAACTGCCCGTTTATTCCTACTCTCTGCTTTCTGCTTCTTAACCAATTCCTTATCCACAAGAGGACCTCTCCTCTTATTCCATGACTGCTAAGCTTCCTCAGAAGCCTTTGGTGAGGTACCTTGTCAAACGCTTTTTGAAAGTCTAAGTACACTATGTCCACTGGATCACCTCTATCTATATGCTTGTTGACACTCTCAAAGAATTCTAATAGGTTACTGAGACAGGACTTTCCCTTGCAGAAGCCATGCTGGCTCTGCTTCAGCAAGGCTTGTTCTTCTATGTGCTTAGTTAATCTAGCTTTAATAATACTTTCTACCAGTTTTCCAGGGACAGAAGTTAAGCTAACTGGCCTGTAATTTCCGGGATCCCCTCTGGATCCCTTTTTGAAGATTGGCGTTACATTTGCCACTTTCCAGTCCTCAGGCACGGAGGAGGACCCGAGGGACAAGTTACATATTTTAGTTAGCAGATCAGCAATTTCACCTTTGAGTTCTTTGAGAACTCTCGGGTGGATGCCATCCGGGCCCGGTGATTTGTCAGTTTTTATATTGTCCATTAAGCTTAGAACTTCCTCTCTCATTACTACTATTTGTCTTAGTTCCTCAGAATCCCTTCCTGCAAATGTTAGTTCAGGTTCAGGGATCTGCCCTATATCTTCCACTGTGAAGACAGATGCAAAGAATTCATTTAGCTTCTCTGCAATCTCCTTATCGTTCTTTAGTACACCTTTGACTCCCTTATCATCCAAGGGTCCAATTGTCTCCCTAGATGGTCTCCTGCTTTGAATGTATTTATAGAATTTTTTGTTGTTGGTTTTTATGTTCTTAGCAATGTGCTCCTCAAATTCTTTTTTAGCATCCCTTATTGTCTTCTTGCATTTCTTTTGCCAGAGTTTGTGTTCTTTTTTATTTTCTTCATTCGGACAAGACTTCCATTTTTTGAAGGAAGACTTTTTGCCTCTAAGAGCTTCCTTGACTTTGCTCGTTAACCATGCTGGCATCTTCTTGGCCCTGGCGGTACCTTTTCTGATCTGCGGTATGCACTCCAGTTGAGCTTCTAATATAGTGTTTTTAAACAACTTCCAAGCATTTTCGAGTGATGTGACCCTCTGGACTTTGTTTTTCAGCTTTCTTTTTACCAATCCCCTCATTTTTGTGAAGTTTCCTCTTTTGAAGTCAAATGTGACCATGTTGGATTTTCTTGGCAATTGGCCAGTTACATGTATGTTTAATTTAATAGCACTGTGGTCACTGCTCCCAATCGGTTCAACAACACTTACATCTCGCACCAGGTCCCGGTCCCCACTGAGGATTAAGTCCAGGGTTGCCGTCCCTCTGGTCGGTTCCATGACCAACTGTTCTAGGGAATAGTCATTTAGAATATCTAGAAACTTTGCTTCTTTGTCATGACTGAACACATATGCAGCCAGTCTATGTCCGGGTAGTTGAAGTCACCCATTACTACCACATTTCCTAGTTTGGATGCTTCCTCAATTTCATATCTCATCTCAAGGTCTCCCTGAGCATTTTGATCAGGGGGACGATAGATCGTTCCCAGTACTAAGTCCCTCCTGGGGCACGGTATCACCACCCACAACGATTCTGTGGAGGAGTCTGCCTCTTTGGGGGTTTCAAGCTTGCTGGATTCAATGCCTTCTTTCACGTATAGAGTGACTCCGCCACCAATACGTCCTAGACTTCTAGGGAGTCAGAACTGTTACACAGGGATTTGGTGACACTGAAATTAAGCTCACTAATATCCTCCACCCAATTGAGTCTTCAGCAGTAACAAGCTCCTTCAGGTTAATTGTGAATACTTAAAGCTTAAAAAATGTGGAGATTAATTACAATGTAACCTGGAGCTGTAAAGTCTTATGATAAGACTCTGGATGAGAAACTAAACAATTCCCCTGTGATTGAATTTTAGTGTTTACCCTGAACTTGCAAAGTGGAGTTAATTGCAAATTATGAGTGGAACACACAAGGTCTATGCCCATGCTTATGCACTGGGCCCACAACAAATGCTGCAGGGGCATATTTACATGGGTCCTTTGAGGTCTTTCCTACAAATAGCTTGAATATTCAGTGCTAGGAAAATGTATGCAATTATGACAAGCAGTGGGGGATAGAAAGAGAGAGATCCTGTTTATGGCTGTAGGTGGAGAACAGGAGCCTCCCCCACTGCAGTTGTATCACCAAGTGCAACACTGGGGGGAGGGACACAGCACAGTGAAGACAGGGCACTGCAATATCCAGTTTCAAGAGGATCAGGTTGCAGGTGATGGGAAAGATCTCTGCCTGGGACCTGGGAGAGCTGCTGCTAGTCAGTGTAGAAAATATTGACCTAGATGAGTCAATGATCTGGCAGATTCCTATATATACTTTTTCCTAAGGAGTTGATGTGATTAGAGAGACAGACAGACATAATACTATTCAGGGACACTGCTGGGATAATGAAGGGGTGAACCTTTGGCCCTCCAAATCTTATTGGACTCCAACTCCATCAGTTGGATTGGAGCCTAATCTTGATAATAGGAGCCTAATCTTCTAACCAAAATTTTCTTGTTCCTTCAAGAGAATGAGACAAAACAGCAGCTAGAAGTGGATGAAACGCTTTGCTGTACTGCACGTTGTTCTGCATTCCCCAACCATACTAGATTCCATTGGTCTTCAGTTGTTCCCCATTTTCTCTTCCACTCTATCAAACCTACATTTCAGTCCTTGATATACCACAGGACAGCATGCTTGTAGATCGTCGACCAGAATTTTCTCTCTTTCATCTAACCACTCCATTTTCTCGCAGTGTCCTCTTTCCAAGTAAACTGGACCTTTGTGTTTAGATCACTAATAGGCAAAAAACCTTGTGGTTTAAGAACGTACCTATAGCTCACAGATATTTCTATCAAACTTTAAAAAGCTGGGAAACTGGGCAGCTATAGTGAATGCACCAGGCAAGCAGGAGACCTGACCTCCTCTCTGAGATACTGTACTGCCCTACAAATTTGTAAAAATGCAAACACAATTTGGGTTGGTCTTTCACAGGCCAATCCATTTTCTGTGTAGCTTGGAAGAATTTGGTAACATGTGCCTCTGAGCGTATAGTGAGTGGTGGCAACACCTGCAATCAGAATTACATCTCCAAAGATGGAGAATTACATTTTTTTTGTATTTTGTTGGTGTTCTTCTTACTTTGCTTCTTTCCTGTGTTACTACTGTTTCTACAGAGAACCTAATCTAGAAAATTATATTTCTTTCATTATTCATCCCAGAAATCTGTGTCAAGGAGGGGAGGGCAGGTTTGATCATTTGCATGCTTGAGTTCAATGAGATTCACTCCTGTGCTTAAGATAGGAAAAACTGACCATGGGGGGAGAGGGGGAGAAGGGGATTGGAAGGGAAGGGGGAGGGAGAGGGAGGGCAAGAGGAGGAGAGGAAAGGGGCAAGAGGGAGGGGATAGGAGGCAGGAGAAGGGAGGGTAGGTTTGATCATTTGCATACTTTTTGAGTTCAGTGGGATTTATTTCTGTTCAATCAAGCTTAGGATAGGTGAAACTGACCTGGGGAAGGGGTGGGGAGGAGATTGGGTGGGTGGACACTGGGCAGAGAGGAAGTCCCTTTCCTTTCCAAAAGGAAAACATTGTGGACAATATCATTGCTTTTCAGCATTTCCCCCACCTTTTTATTCTACATCAGGCTCATGTAGCCTCCCACCCAAATTTAAACCAAACCTATTACTGGCCACATCCACACCAGTCCTTGATTCCACTTTAGACAGTCATGGCTTTCTCCAAAGAATCCTGGGAAGTGTGGTTACTGAAGAGTGCTGAGAGTTGCTGGGAGACGTCCTGTTCCCCTCACAGACCTTCAATCAGAGCAGCTAACTGTTAAACCACTCTGGCAACTGGAGCTCTGTCAGAGGAACAGGAGTTTCCTCTCAGCATCCTTCACAAACTACACTTCCCAGGATTCTTTGGGGGAAGCTTGACTGTCTCAAGTGAAATAAAGGTCTGGCGTGGGTGTGGCTCCTGATTAGCCAAGCCAAGCAGCTGTGAGTCTGGCTTTTAGAACACTTGACGGTTCTTACTGAGCATGCCCGACGTTATAATCGACTTCAGTGCAAAATTTCTTAAATTAATTAAAAATCAGCCAGGCATTTTTTTTTTAACTTTTAAACTGCAGAAGATGAAGGTCAGAGTAGGGGGCAAGATCAGTAATAGGAATACAGGTACTCTGTGAACATGCTGATTTTAAATGAATTTCAACAGATTATGAGAACTCTGACAGAAAAAATTACAAAAGGGATCTGTTTCTCTTTCACTTTTTACACTTTGAACGCTTGATTCTGTCTATTTTTTGTATTGTCATGAAAATGTAGAGGGTTGTTAAGCAAGTGTTTCATTGTGTACGGTTTTGTTTTGAAATGAGTTTATGGGAAGCATCAGAATGGCATGGGGGGATATTTTCAATTTATCATTGCGGAATGTGAAAAATCCACACTGGCTATAGTATACAGCCACTCTTGTGGCTGTATAACAACCTCCAATTGACTCTTTCTGTCAGGTTTCTGGACATCCATCTCCCATCTCCTGCCTTGTTTGAAAGCGGAGAGGCATAATGTGCTTGCTTTATCCTGAAAATTGCTCATTTTACTGCTTGCATTTTTCTTGTTGATGTCACTGCCATCATCCAATCTTTGCTGGTTTGTTTCCTAGCTGCATGGTCAGCTAGGAGCCTGACTCTAGGCAGGTTTCACGCTTCTTTAATATAAATATTTCACACAAAAGTGTAACAATGAAAAGAAAGAAAATAACCTTTTCAACCATCCAATTACATCAGTGAAAATCATACGTAAACGCTGTATGCTATCTTGAGATTTTATATTCCAGTGGTTCATAAATAAATATGTTCATTTTTTCCAGTGAATTTATCTGATCCATGTCCTCTCCTTTACATGGTTTTAACGGAGGAGCTATCAGAGGCAGATATAGGAACCAGCTGGTTCTCTTGGTTATGCTCAATCCTCCTCCATCCCTTGATAACTCTTCCTCTTTGTGAGAGCTCTCTGACTACTGCCCTTCCGCAATGTATCTGGCACATCTGCACAACCCGTTCTTCATAAGATAGACTGTCCCCATTGGCTCCTGCCACCACTAGCATGGGGATGCTTGAACTTTGAGCCACCTCCTTGCCCGCCATTCACTTTTTCATTGCCTGCCATCTCCACTGCTACTGCAGAACCATTCAGACTCTGCTCCTTGCATTTTGAGCCTCCATTCTTTTTTTTTTACAATAATTTTTATTCAAATTTTCATAAAACATACAAAACAAAATCATAAAACATTCAAAGACAAAAAACAAAACAAAACAAAAATGATTAAACAAAAAAATAAAATGTTGATTTCCCATTTGTCGCAGATCAAATCAGTTGTAGGTCTACAATATATAACAATCCTGTCTCTTAAATTATATTATAAAATCACTTTCCTCCAGTAGTTATCTTAATTAATCATCAAATCTCATAAACATTACTTTATTCTTTCCACAAAAAGTCAAAGAGAGGTTTCAATTCTTTAAGAAATATATCTATCAATTTTTCTCCAAATAAACATGTCGATTAATCCATCTCAATAATAATAATAATCTTATTGTCATAACCATAGTCCAAATAAACATATCGATTAATCCATCTCATTAAAATCTGTTAGGTCCAATAATTTCAATAGCCATTATTCCATTATCCATATTAATTCCATCTTCCATCTTCAATAGTCCTGTTAAGTCCAGTAATTTCAGTGTCCAATCTTCCATTATCAGTATTCCATAATAATCTTGCTGTCATAGCCATAGTCATATAATAAGAGTCTGATGGGAATTTCCTCTATCCCAAATATTTTCTTGCCATCAATTCTGAATAAGTTGCTGAAATATTGTTGTAAAGTCATATCTGTGTTCTTCTTTTTTACAAAATGCACTGGCTCATCTCTTGAGAGTTTTTCCATTGTCACATGGCTGCTGTTAATTCCATAGATTTTCTCTATATCAAGCTCCATCACGTCATTCCAGTCCAGAAGATTATCCAAGCCATTGATAACTTTATCTCTAATATCTTCATTAATTCCTTCAGAGATAACGTTAAATTCCAAACAGTAGATTTTATTTCTAATATCCATAAACTCCAGATCTTTTTCCAATTCCACATTTGTTCCAATCTCCAGGGCTTGTATCTTCCCTTTATTTTTTCTTTTCTCATCTCTGATCTCATTCTCCTCTCTCACAGGATCCCTTATTTCTTTAAGCTCCTGCGTCATTTTGCTCAGTTCAATTTTCAGGCATTTTGAGCCCCCATTCTTGATAATATGGTGGCTGTCTGCTTTTGCACCTTGGGAGGCTTGCTTTCGAGGCTTTGGCACTTGAGGAAAAACAGTTCACTGGCACTGCCGTGCCCACGGCTGTTGGTCCTTGTGCCTCAGAAGAGGAGCCAGAGGATACTTTTTTCTGAACCTTGTGCATAACTACTTTTAAATTTGTCTAACCAGGGCCCCTTTAACAAGCAGCAAGTTTAGGAAAGGAGGAAAGGGCAGTCTGGTTTGGTTTTAAAATCAAGGGGTACAATTAATTCTAATATGTTGTAATCAAGGGTTCTAATCAATTCCAATGGATCACAGTACAATTGATTTCCAGTAAATCAGGTTGAATAATTCATGTAGTTATCAATTTATCCAGAGGGAAAGAAGGAAATCTACAAAAGTAGCTAATCCACCCATGTTAAGAAGACACTTAGACAAGCTCATGCAAACAGGGACATGGCATTACGTTTCACACAGTATGAAAGACTCGTAGCAAGAAATGTGCTGTATAAAAAGTCCCATATTCTGCTAACAGATGATAAAAAGATATGGCATGAATGTAGTGAAAAGCTTTGTTCTTGAGGCCTGGCCTTTGATGGAAGTTTTAAACAAGGCAGCTTTTTCAATCCTGACATGAATAGTACAATGTTAAACAGCTAACATTTTGTATAGTATAGGTTAAGTTCACATGCCTAACTAGCTTGCAGCTATTAGCATAGTAAGATTTCTGGGAACATTCTCCCCAGAGGTCCCTCCACATCACCCTTTACAGCTCACTCTTCACTTCTCCCAGCTGTGGGGCAGCTAAAGCTATTATTAATACAGGCCTTATTCAGAACCTGAGTCATCCTGGCATATGTGTGGAGAGATAATTGGTGAATGAAAAGGGAGATTAACTGAGGAAAGTTATTCCCATCGCTGTCTTTGGGAACACAGTACATCTCCTGCAGCTAGCCCCTCTATGGTATACCAGAAGTTGTCATACTGGTGGCCCATGAACTCCATATAGGCGGCCCACGGAAAGGATGAGGAACAATCAAGAATATCTGGATTGACCCAGGACTTGATTTTTCTGACAATGGAGACTGAGGCCATTTTGACTCGGGCTGGATTTATCAAGCAGGCTAATAAGGCTCTAGCCTTGCTACTATGGCACTGGTGTGGTCTACTAATTTTTCCCCAAGAAATTATCAGTTAAAGGGGCCCTTCTCAGCAGGCCAACCTCTGATTTTCATAATATGGCATTGGTTTTGACAACAATAAAAACACTGAAGGGAAAAAAAACCAATTTATTAATGGCTCCACCACAAACCCCAGCTCTTAGAACATTGCAAATGGCCCTCCAGAGTTCACCATGGAACCAGTGGTGGCAAAGCAAGGCAAAAATGTCTGAATATAAGGATGTCCTTCCAGACTGATTAACTGATGGAGGAGAAGCAGGTGAGAAACATCTCCTTAATAGTTTTATAATATTAAACCTATTCTTTCCACTTTGCTAGAAGAAATATCCTAACATGAGAAATTACCATCTCAGGTCTTCTAAAGACTGTTGCCTTTGCAAGTGAAAAATAAAAAGACCCAGCTCCATAAATTCTAGGCACTATGGGCTGCATCCAACTAAATCCTACTCACAGTAGACCCACTGAAATTAATAGACCTAACTTAGTCGTGGCCATTAATTTCAACAGGTCTACAGTGAGTAAGACAAGCATTTGATACAACCCAAAGAACATAGGGTTCTGCCTTATTTTGACTCAGACTATTATTAAATTTATATCCTGCCCTTCCTCCCAGAGGATCCCATGGTGACAAACAATGAGTGATAGAATAAAACATCTTAAAAAATAAAACTTCAAAAAAAACACAGATGGAATTCTCTGCTGGAACAGGAAGTTCTCCAGTAGACACCAAAAAGGCAACAGAGATGTTGCCTGTCTAAGGCCATGTTCACACATTATATTTATTACCTCCCCCAAAGAATGCTGGGAAGTGTAGTTTGTTAAGAGTGCTGAGAGTTGTTATAAGACTCCTATTCTCACAAAGCTACAATTCCCAGAGTGGTTTAAGCAGTCATTTCCTCTTCCTGGGGAAGAATTGGAATTGCAACTCTGTGAGTGGAATAGGAGTCCCTTAACAACTCTCAGCACCTTTCACAAACTACACTTCCCAGAAGCCATGACTGTTTAAAGTCGAATAATAGTGGAATAAATGTATGGTGTGAATGCAGCCTAATATTTAAGGGGCAGGACTTCCAAAGGGTAGGCCCAATTCTGATAACTATCTGCAGGAGGACCTCACCTGCAGAGCATGGTGACCAACTGGGTATATAAAGGGTGAGAAGATCTTTTAGATATTAGCCCACTTGGCTCAGAATTGTCTACAACAGAAGAGGACAACCTGCAGTTCTCAGCCTAACCTCATGTGGATGGATGGCAGGAGACCATGGATGAAACCATGGTGGACGAGAAAAATTGGGGAGCCATAACAGGTGAAACAATGGAAGGGGGAAAGCTCTGTACAAGTTCAGAGCTCTGGCAAGAGTGATCTGCTCCTCCACAGGTAACCCATTGGGTGGGAAAAGGGGGAGGAGACAGAAGGGGTTGGCAGATAGGGAGAAAAGGTTCAGCTCTAGCAGTTACCCAGAATGTGGATTGGGAAGAGCCTAGTGCAAATCTTGGCTTGACCAGGACTCATTTACAAAGCATTTTGTCAAGCTTCTCTTTTTCGACTGCAGCCATTCAACTTGCAATATGGAGATGATGACAACATCCTCCCTGGATGTTGTCGCCCTGGGCTCCTACTGGGAGAAAGGGTGGGATATAAATCTATAAACAAACAAGCAAACAAGTAAACAAAAACAAACAACTCTGGGCCCCACCTTCACCAGGTTGTTGCAAAGACTGCTGAGAGAATGTCTCTGAAATTGCTTTAAATCGCTACATCAGTACTAAGCATTTGGAATCTTTATCATGTACTCGGTTTTGTGCTGTCAGTTTGGAACTCTACAGGATTATTGAAATAATTTTTTAAAACAACAAACAAGAATTTTTATATCATTTGGTTGTAGTTCAATATTATTGTTTTCATTTTTGTATGATGCTGTTAGCCACCTTGGGCTTCCTTTTGGAAGGAAACGTAAGGCAGAAATAAAGTAGGATGGTAATCCTACAGGTAGCAAACTAGCCATCACACTCACTGATTTAGTTCAGGAGCAGACAGGGATGGAAGGATCTGTCAATTTTGGTTCTCTGAGTTTCTTGTTTTTCCAAACTTAAATTCACTTCTCCACATTTCTGCAAAAATCTGTGATTTTTTTAAAAAAATACCTACAACTTTTCAGCATTTTAGTGAGAATTTCTTGGAATAAGCTCATTCTTATATGCAGTTTTGACAAATGTACACATTTCTTCAAGCAGTTTCTCCTACTACAATGCATTTTTGTATGTTTTCACTAATATATTCCTTTTTATACACACTGTCCCCTAGTATATGCATTTTTGTACCCATCACTTGGTTGTATAACTGCATTGCAAAATTCAGACAAGTATGACTTTCAAAAGACGGTTGCATTTCAGTTCTCATATTGTTTTGGAAAGTGCAAATTAATTAAGTTCATCATTAAGTGAGTAAGTTTTCGTTTCTTTAAATGAAAACAAAATCAAATTTCTCCCCCATCCTTAGCAATGTGTAAAAATGGAGGAGAAATTTGATTCCATTTTCTTTTAAAGATGAACTCACTTAATTTGCACTTTCCAAAACAATGCAGAAACCAAAGCACAGTCCACAATTGGCACTTTTTTGCAGTGCAGTTGTCAAGTCAAATAATATGTACAATAACACATACACTAAAAATGCATATATTAGCACAAATATATTCTGTTAGGCAAAATTGCATACAATTGCATACAAAAGTGTATATTAGAAGAAATTCACACTAAAATGCTAATTAATTTTGATGAATACTTGTGTGTGTTTTTAAAAAACAAATGCCAACTGACATAGAACCTTGGAAAAGTGAAGGTAAGATTGGAAAAATGACAGAGAACCTGAAATTGACAGATTCACCCATCCTTACATGTAGCTCACCATCCTGGTAGAAAAGCATCATCTGGATCCGATGACCCTTGACACACAATGACTGCACAAGGGGGCTGTAGAAACAGGTGCAGCACAGGAAGTTTTTAAATTAAGAAATGCCGATCAAGTGCCATGCCCCAGTTATCATCAGAAGCACTGGGAAATTATTCTTCATGATATGAAACAGCATTTATCCAGGTCAGTGATGGCCTGAACTATCTACACTGAGCAGACATCAGAGGCAGACTGATCCTTGGGCCCTTTGTCACCATGAATATCTACCTCATGGAGGTGTTGTGAGCCTTAATTTATTGGTATTTGAGATCCACAGATGAAAGGGGCTGGCTGAGAACAAGGTAGTAATTAGTTATTGTTATTAAGCTTTGATAGACTTGCAAAAAAGATGAAAGAAAAATGGTTTGTTCTGAAAAGAAGCCCCAATAATGAAATATAAACTCTCCAAAAATAGAAAAGCTGATGGGGGTTTAACACCCACAACTGTCTAACATTTATTTTCAAGCCTGATCTACACACATAAAAGCAGACTGAGAGGGTAGACTGCTGTAGAGTGGACTGTACCTATCCAGCCTGCAGACGAGGAAGTGTATGCCATTGTCAGATACCCCCTCCCTTCATGTTGAAGCTTCTTGCAAGTAAAAGAAGAAACTAGCTCATTAGGGGAACCCCTCCGATGTATTGATTTTCTACTTGCAGGAAGGGTGATTCTCTCTCTCTCTCTAGGAAACATTTAATTTAAAATCATTTAAAACTGCAATTTCCCCTGTTCTCTAATCTGAAGTGGTACACCATCTGTTCTGGCTTGCTGGGATTCCAGCATCTCATTCCCTCCTCATTTTGCTGCAAGTATAGATCAGGCACCAGTGAGTTTGGAAAAAGCAGATAAGCTGAGCCAACCCACAACACCCATCTCTCGTTTCTTCATTTTCATGGTTGTATATGCACCTTACATTTAAAGCACATGGCTTCCCCCAAAGAATCCTGGAAACTATAGTTCACCACTCACAGAGCTACAATTCCCAACTACAGTTCCCAGGATTCTTTGGGCGGTCATGTGCTTTAAATGTACATTGCATATACAACCCATGTCTGTGAGGACATGAAATGCTTGCCATGTTCATCTGCTTTAAGCAGTGGCACCATTGCCAGTGCTACATTGCTAAATTAAGCAGTGGCACCATGCTCATCTACTTGAAGCAGTGGCACTCAAAGACCTTGAGGAAGAGGTCCAAGGCCCCACTTGGAAGAATGTGCAACTGAGCCCTCAAACACAACAGGGCTTACCTATCACATTTTGAGCAAAGTAAAGGAACACACGTTACTATCTTAAGAGGGCTGGCATAAGTCCAGAATCTAAAATTACCTAATTGCACCACTGATTTTAAGTCAGGTTCTGAATTATCAGAAGAGAACCCAGCAGTTGCCATTTCCTCCAACCTTTCCCTGCCAGTCATGTCCTATCTCTTCTCTCTTGACCCTCTCTCGGCTATCACCTAGAGGTGGGCATTCCATCAGACTGTCTCCATCCCAGCTGGTCATTATGAGAATAGTAACGTTAAAAACTGGCCCTTGAGTTTGCTTTTTTCCTCTTCCCTCCACATTCCCTTTTCCTCATGTGCTGTGTCTTTTAGACAGTAGGCCTACTGTCCAACTATTGATCTTGTAAGCTGACCTGGGAGCCTTTTTGGCTAAAAGAGCAGTGTAAAAAAAAGCTTTAAATAAATAAAATCCCCACGTGTTCTTGTATCTGTGCCCCACTCCTGCATTCAGGTGCTATAATAACCCTGAGGTAAGAAAAGCAGGACAGGGAAGGTGAAAAGAACACTAATCAGCTAGTCTCATGCATGTATAAATAAGTCCCATTGGTAACCATGGTGACATTGCTGAATTGCTGTCCTGCACCACAGCAGCATCCCATATTTCTAGTTTCTCATCAATGAGCTCACCTTGAATGAATGTATTTGCTAAACAGTCAATACAGAGCTGAAGTTATGAGCCAGGGATGAAGAATCTGTGGCTCTCCAGAGGTTGACTAAAACTGCCATCATCCCTGGCCATGCTGGCTGGAGCTGATGGGAGATGGAGTCCAGTAACATCTGGGAGGGCCACAAGTTTCACATCCCTGGTTTAAACCCTGAAAGCTGGTCTGACACTAGGACAAAGACCACCCTCCTATGAAAACACAGGTCAGGCCCTTGGTCCATCTAGTTTAGTATTGTCTACGCTGACTGGCATTGGCTCTCTAGGATTTCAGGCAGGGAGCCTCTCCCAGCCTTGCCTGGAGATGCCAGGACTTGAACCTGGGACCTTCTGCATGCAAGGTAGATGCTCGACCACTGAGCTATATGGTATATCCAAACACACAAAATTCCCCAAATGGTTTGCAGGACCTCTTGTACTGGTCTCAGTCTTTTTCATCCCTCCTTTTCTATTGCATTTCATTGCTTCCTTATCATGTTCAAAGTGGCTTCCAACAGAAAAATAATCACTGCCATCTATATATAAAAGACAGCTCCTAATCAGAGGCTTTGGCAAATATTGCTAGAACAAAGGTTGTGTCACATACCACAGTCCTGCAAGTGAATAATTGCATCTCACCATCACAGCCACTCATAAAGACAACAAGCATGTCCAGACATTTGCTCTATGTCTAGGGGGGCAGGGGTGTGCATGCAAGCTTTACTCCCAAAATCCCCATTCTATTTATTTATAAAAGCATTTCTGTACCATGTTTTCACAAAACATCAGGGCGGTGAACAACACCATAAAAATATTTTTTAAAACAATACAACACAATCATTAAAATGGCTGGCTATTCAGAAAACATTCCAAACAGTTGCATAGGCCTGACACCACAAAAAAATCTTCAAGAGATACCAACAAGTCAAGAGCAAGGATGCCTGCTGGAAGAGTGTTCCACAGCATGGGACCTGTGATACTAAATGTCCAACTTCTGATTGAAGCCAACTGGGTCTCTGTAACATGGGGACAACTAACAGCGTTCCTCCAGATGATCTCAGTGATTGGGCTGGGATATGAGGGCTCAGGCAGTCCTTAACATATCCTAGACCCAAGTTATTCAGGGTTTTGTGTATCAACACAAGAACCTTGATCCTGGCTCATGTGCATCATCCTGCATGCTCAGTCCCTGATCTTCCCTGTATTGGGCATGGAAGGTCTGAAAGGGGATTTTACTCATGAATAGAATCCTCTGCATGAAGGCAACCCTGATAATGTCCCTTACAGACTGGCCCTGCTCAACATGGAGAAGGCTGGGGACACAACAGATAGGTTGGCAGTGTGGTGGGCTGGGCTGGTGTGTGCCTCTCTGCCTCTCATCCATAGATACAACATATGCATATTCAGGCAAATACCAGTGAACATGACTTATGGCATTCATCAGTCTGCATGCCCACATGTAGAAGTACTACCAGGAATTGGCTCTTATAACACATTCACTGTGATTGTGTATATAAGAGGGGCTAACCTGTCTCTCTCCTCTCCCCCAAATATGTTGCTGGACTCCAGCTCCCATCATCTCTGGATATCGGTCATGCTGGTTGGGGCTGATGGGAACTGGAATCCAAGAATATCTTGAGAACCACAAGTTTTATTTATTTATTTATTTATTTATTTATTAAACTTGTATACCGCCCCATAGCTGAAGCTCTCTGGGCGGTTTGGATAACATCCTAACTCAAGCCTACCCAGTTAGGAGATGGGTGATGAAACTTACTTTCCAATACAATTGAGAAGTTGCAATCATTGGAGAAAGGTTGCGAGGGATGAGTCTCCTTCAACCTACCAAGCTTCTGTATTCATCTTCATCCATCCAATACTACTGAGTATGCTTTGGGAGTTGTGAACACCTCCAGCCATGTTTCCCTGCACCCCTCTCTCCATTAAAACCCTACTCAGGCATTATTCCTAATAGGAAAGTCCCTTCAGTGTAGGAAGCAGAAGGCTGCAGCTGCTGGCCCCGCCAACAACATCTCCAGCCCTGCACACTCAGTCCCTGACCTTCACATGATGAGGAGAGGATATCTAAAGAGACCTGCTGCTTGTGTTCAAGCAGATGTAAGTAAGATCCCCCTAAAGATCTTCTCTGCTTAACAAGGGAAGGTCAGGGACTTGCCTGGGGATATTAATGGATGGAGGTAATCTGCATGCCCCTTTCAATGGTTTGACTCAAGGATGGGGAGCCTGTAGCCCTTTAGACATTCTTGGACTACAGTTTCCATCATCCTTGACCACTGGCCACACCGGCCGAAGCTGATGGAAGCTGGAGTCCAACAGCATTTGGAAGACCAAAAGTTCCCCAGACCTGGTTTAACTGTTTACACATTCAGCCAAATGCCCAAACACGTCTTAAGTCTGAAAGTGATGAAAGCTGGAAAATCTCATCCACTGCACCTCTTGCTTACATTTCCATGAATGATTCTCAATAAATTAGAGTCATTCATACTGGTCCCAGAGAACGAAGCTCTCTCCACCCTCTCCCATCACCACTCAAGATGCAGAACTCACCATCTTCATCAGTCTGAAATATCATCTCTTTGCCTTCCTTCCGTCCCTCAGGGTTGGAGAGAATAAGCTTGACATGGATGTTTTTGTAAGGTAGCAGATTCTTGATGGTGTAGCGGTTAGCATTGCGCTCCATCTTCACACACTCTCGAAAAGTCTGATTGCGGCCTGGACCCACAGCATAACGATAACAGAGCGTGACAGTATATGTGTGACAACGTGTCAGGTTATAGCCTAGAGGTTCCCACTGAAGAGTCAGCTGCCTGGGCTGGATCTCAGCAAAAGCAAGGCCTTTGGGAGCTCTCATGGGTTCTGTCATAGAAAACAGAAAGAACTGGATGAATAGATGACACAAGAAATATCAATCATCCTAGAGAACAAGACAAAGGAACACAGGAAGCTGCCTTATACTGAGGACTGGTTCACACAGACGTTTAGTGTTAATCAGGTGCTACTTGCTGCCCCGTTTAATTTGCAGGATTTACATGACGTCTCTGTGAATGCAAAGGCATGCCGCTGCTTTTCCGTTTAAATCTACATCAGATCAATCCAATTCTAATCCAAAAAGGGAAGGAAAAACCATCTTTGTTTCATATCTCTAGGACTTGTAGACGCTTAGCTCCGATGCTTTTGTGAGTCCCCGCCCACTCCCTCCTTCTCCCTTTGTTCAGGTCGTTTCCTGCTGGCTCCCATTCTGCAAGCCTGCTGCAACCAGTGCTTTTTTTTTTCTTCCCCCCCTAACTTGTGCAAAAAGGCACAACATTGTTCAAACAAGTATTTGTATTTCTGCTGGATTCTGAAAATGCAAATACTCGCACTTGAGGATTGGAACAAATTGAGCATGCTCAGTTGCCAAGGTAACCAGAGGAAGTATGAGATGGCGTGGTCATTAGGGAGCTGCATGATTGACCCTTTCAGTATGAACAGAAAACAGTGTATTGGAAGGTAGGAGTGTTAACCTTTAAACTCTATCGCGATGAGAAAAACTTTGTCTTTAAAACGGAGTTCAGCTCCTGTGTGAATGAGCCCAGTTTTCCAGGGTTTCAGGCAGGGATTCTCTCCCAGCCATACCTGGAGATGCCAGGAATTGAACCTGGGACTTGCTGCATGCAAAGGAGATGCTCTTCCACTGAGCTATGGCCCTTCCCCGACGCTGGCGAACAAGGGGAAAGACTGTACCTCAGTAGCAGAATGCCTGGTTTGCAAATTGAAGGCCCCACGTCAAATCCCTCACATTTCTAATTCTAAATGGATCAGCTAGCAGGTGCTGGGAAAGATTTCCGCCACAGACCCCAAAGACCTGCTTGAAGAGTAGCCTTCTGTGATCTTATAATGTAGCCTCTGCAAACCTGGTGCCCTCCAGATGTTGTTGGACTACCATGCTGGCTGGTGGGAATTGTAGTCCAACAAGATCAAGAGCACTGTTCTTCAACCTTGGGTCACTAGATGTTGTCAGACTCCAACTCCTATTAACCCCAGCCAGCTTAGCCAATGGCCAAGGATGATGGGAATTGTAGTCCAACAGCACCTGGGGACTTAAGGTTGAAGAACAGTGATCTAGAGGACACCAATTTGGTGATGCTCTTGCTGTTCTAACAAGATGTTTTGTGGCAAAGACAGCCGGAGTGCTGTCTTTGGGACCCTTCCCTCTATAGAAGAGAAGTGTCTTGCCCACAGGATTCTGTGAATGGGAAAACAAGCATGCACATGATAAGAACCCCACCCCTACCTCTTAATTACAGCCATGTGGGCTAGAAGGGATGGTTGATGAGAATATATAATATATAAAGCAGTTCTTCCTATTTTTCAGGTTATTCAGAGAAGAGATTTTCCACAAACTAAGTTAAAGAAGCTCAGGGATTGCACAGCTTCCTTGTCCTTTTAACAGATACGAGGAACCACTAGCCCTCCAGATGTTGCTGAACTGCAGTTCCATCACCTCTGGCCATGGGCCATGCTTGCCAGGGCTGATGGGAGTTGTAGTTCGGTATATCTGGAAGGGCAACAATTCCCCACAGCTGCCTTACAACTTGGGAGCTTCTCACTGCTGTGCTCTGTGCCAGTAGCCCAGGCACTTGTGATACCATCACATTGTTCTTCAACACTGCTGCAAACTTATTTTGTCATATATGTGTTGCTTCATGCATCCCCCTTCCCAACTACTGTGAAGCTCAGCGGAGTCTTAGGAAGCTGCCTTATACCAAGTCAGAACATTTGTCCATCTAGTTCAGTGTTGCCTACACTGACTGGCAGCGGTTCACCAGGATTTCAGGCAGGGATTCTCTCCCAGCCCTACCTGGAGATGCCTGGGATTGAACCTAAGACCTTCTGCAAGCAAAGCAGATACTCTGCCATGGAGTTACAGCCCTTCCCCAGCTATCAGCTTTACTAGAAAACCTTTGCTAGCTCTGGGTCATGTTTGCTAACTAAGAAGTGCAGAGTCTGCTGGAGAGGGAAGCCAGTGGTCAGGTCAGTTTCATTTACATGGGGAAAATGGAACAAACCTCATACTGAGTCAGACCGTTGGTCCATCTAGCTCAGTATTGTCTACTGTCACTGGCAGGGACTCTCTAGGGTCTCAAGCAGGAGCTTAGGTTTGCGCAAAGCTCTTCTCCAACACTTTTTTCACTGTCCAACTTTCACATCCATACATAGATATCGGGAATACCATGGTCTGAATGATCCTGACTTTAGTGTTCAGTGATACATCTTTGCACTTGAGGACCTTTTCTAGTTCTCTCATAGCTGCTCTCCCCAGTCCTAGCCTCCTTCTGAATTCTTTTAGTATGGTATCGTCTGCATATCTTAAATTATTGATATTTCTCCCTCCAATTTTCACACCACCTTCATCTTGGTCCAATCACGCTTTCCGTATGATATGTTCTGCGTATAGGTCTTTTAAAAAGAGTGGTAAAATACATCCCTGTTGCACACCCTTTCCAATTGGGAACCAATCGGTTTCTCCATATTCTGTCCTTACAGTAGCCTCTTGTCCAGAGTATAGGTTGCGCATCAGGACAATCAGATGCTGTGGCGCCCCCATTTCTTTTAAAGCATTCCATAGTTTTTCATGATCTACACAATCAAAGGCTTTGATGTAATCTATAAAGCACAGGGTGATTTCCTTCTGAAATTCCTTGCTCCGTTCCATTATCCAACGTATGTTTGCGATATGATCTCTGGTACCTCTTCCTTTTCTAAATCCAACTTGGATATCTGGAATTTATCACTCCATATATGGTAAGAGCCTTTGTTGTAGAATCTTGAGCATTACTTTACTTGCATGGGATATTAAGACAATAGTTCGATAATTACTGCATTCCCTGGGATCCCCTTTCTTTGGAATTGGGATGTATATGGAACGCTTCCAGTCTTTTCCATATTTGTTGACAAATTCTTATCAAAATTTGGACAGATTCAGTCTCAGTAGCTTGTAGCAACTCTACACACCTATATATATATATATATATATATATATATATTAGAATTTTATATTGATAAGATTGTTTGCCATGAGCCCCACAGTTTCTACAAGGTCTGGGCTGGAGGTAGCAGTGTTTGGCATATGAGGAGGTGGCAGCAGAGGGGCTAGTAAATTGGGGCCAGCCAGAAGAGAAGGTGGGGGACCCAGCCCTCTTAACTGGCTGTTAGGGAAGGAACAGTGGAGTCTCCAGCTTTCATCCTTGGCCCGTGCCCCAGAGAAGGATGCTACACTGGCTAATGGGGAAGGCATTGAACAGATGGGAGGGGCAGTGGAGCAGGAGGAGAAGGAGGAGCCAAGGGGGCAAGTCACTATTCTGTCACCAACGGCTCGATGCAAGCAGTTGCAGCCCCCTCACAGCACCCACCTACAAGCACAGCCTTCTCATGCAGAACAAGAGTCACACCTCCAGAGTGATCTTGCCATGCCTCACTCTTTTAAGGCTAGGCAGGAAGAGGGTGGTGATCTGTCAGGGATCCAGTCTTGTATCCCAGACCCTGCTCTTAGACTCCTGTATTGCAAACCCTGCTACTGAACCTGTATCAAGCCCTCTTGAATAAAGGCCTCTCTGTTACCTGAAAGAAAAGCCTTGTCGTGGTGCTTTGGGATGGGTAAGCCAGGACACTATTGTGACATACATGGATATTATGTCATATTGTATATCTATGTACTTGGAATTTCTTTTTTCTTAAATGGTTGAAATTGTATACTTCTATATGTGCATTTTCTGATGTGAGCTGCTACAAGATCTATTTGATAGTAAGAAGTCTATAAAGGACATAAATAATCCTCTTTCTTTCTGCGCAGGAGAGCTCTATGGTCATTCCTGTTCGGTCACAATTTCAAGCTTCTTGCAGCAGCGTCTAGGATGGAACGAAAGCATTGAGGGCCACAAAAACTCTCTTAATATTACAGGCAGCGACAGCTCACTTATGTCTGCATAACACTTCTTTCTGGATTAAATATTTGGAATTTTTCATAAACATCCTCAGAAAAGGATGAAATACCAGACTAAGCAAAATGCAGCAGTAGCTTCCCTTGTAGGGCTTCAACAGTGCTCCCAGACCAATCCACTTAATCGCTCTGTCTTTTTTCTCTCCTATAATGAGAAAAATCTATCAATTTTACAAGGATTGTTCTTCGGTAACTGTTATTTTAAAGTTATTTTAGTTATCCACATAGAGCCTGAATTTACACAGCTCTCTCTCTCTCTCTCTCTCTCTCTCTCTCTCTGTGTGTGTGTGTGTGTGTGTGTGTGTGTGTGTGTGTGTGTGTGAGTGAGTGAGTGAGAGAGAGAGAGAGAGAGAGAGAGAGAGAGAGAGAGAGAGAGAGAGGTAGTGGTGGGTGCAGGTGTTAAAATGGAAATGGTGTCCCACTGGATTTATCTCCATATTGCAAAGCTGTTCTGTAGAAATCGGAACGTGTCTGATTGTGCACTGAAAATACATGAGAACCTCTTGAGCTCTTTAGAGGGTGATTTACAGGCCTTGCCTGTTTATTCAGATGTCATCTTTGTGGTTCACACAAGGTTTTGTTTATTGGCTTGTTTGACAGCCCACTCTTAGAGGTTTTTGGTTTTTTTAAAGGCACTCTCAAGAGCAGCTTCTAACACAGAAAAAAATAATATAAATTTAAATTCACAACAACAGTAAACAAAACACAACAACAGCTTGACCAGCTAAAATCCAAATTCAGAGTAGAAATTTAAAAGGCCTGGACAAATATAAAGGCTTCCACTTGGCATGGAAAAGACAAACTTGGTGCAAGCCTTTCTGGGGAGAGAGTTCCAGAGCCAAAACTGTGAATCTTGAAAAAACAGATACACTTTGGGTAGGTAGCTCTGAGGTCTGGGAACTTGCCAGACAGCCCATTTTGGGTAGGATAGGGTAGGACTCCTTCCAATCCCAAAGAAACAGGTATGTAGTCTGGGGTTACCTCTTGATTTCAGGCCTCAGTGGTGAGAATTGGTGTGCCTGGACCAAGATTTCCTGACTACAGCTATTCATTCTCTGCTAACTTCCCAGATGGACTAAGGCAATGTGCTCTGTCTGGGGCTTCCTTTGAAGACAGTCCAGAAGCTGCAGCTGGTGTAGGATGCCACTGATAGGTGAGGCAGTTTGATGGGACCTTCTGCCACCAATCTATAAAGCACAGCATTGGTTACCTATAAGGTACCAGGCCCAATTGAAGGTGCTAGTACTGGTGTACAGTACTGTACAAAGCCCAGAATGGTTTGGAACCTAAATACTGAAAAGAGCACTTTCTCTAATATCTACAAGGGACAGCTTTCTCCCAATCTCAATCTGGGTCGCTGAATTACCCGTAATACTTAATTAGGGCTAATGCTTAATTAGCGCTAATGCTTAATAAGGGTTGTTTTAAACACTAATTAAACATACAGTCAGGAGTGGGGCAGGGGAAAGGGAAGGAGACGCTCCAGATCCCCATTACTGAGAGTTGTTAGGAGACCCCCTCAGGGAGCTACAGTTCGCAGCACCCTCAACAAACTACAGTTCCCAGGATTCTTTTGCGGAAGCCATGACTGTTAAAATGATATAAGGCTGGTTTAAATGTATGGTGTGGATATGATCTTAGATGGGTTAGACAACAGGCCTATCTATCCCTGTATTGACTACATATATTCCATGTATAGACTGCTTTTCCTTCAAAGACTGCAAGCAACATACAGGATTCTCCCCACCCCCAGGGGTGTAGTGGTCCGGGTTCTCAGGGAGTCTTAGACCCTTTGCTTTTTTTGGCAGCAGGTTCCCTATGTCTCCAGCATACTACGAGCCAATCAGCATGAAAGGGGAGCATGTTAGCTACTGAGAAGAGTCTTCTAACATGCTTCCTTGTCCCTTCCTGCTGATTGGAGCCAATCAGTGAAAGGTGAGCCAGCCACTGAGAAGACTGTTCTCAGTAGTTAACATGCTCCCCTTTCATGCTTACTGCTTCCTAGGGATTTCTGTTGTTATGAGAGAAGGCATTAACAAGGGTCTCATTCTGAACCCAGCAGCAAAAATGGGGGCTATGGCTGTGACTATCATAAAGGGACCATGCATTTCTTAACTTCACTACACTACTATTCACCCCTTCCTGTTTTATCCTTGACACAACCCTATGGGGTAGGTTAGGCTAAGAAACAGTGACAGGCCCAAGGCCACTCAGTAGGCTCTGTGATCCAGTGAGGATTTGAACTAGGGTCTCCCAAGTCCTAGTCCAACACTCTAACCACTATCCCACACTGCTTCTCTGTCAGGCAACTGAGCCCTGATCTCTGGTGCTTTTTAACTAAAGGCCTTCTGCATGCACTCTACTGCTGAGATATCCTGCAAACTTGTAAAATATTTATTTATTTATTTATTAAATTTTTATACCACCCCATAGCTCTCTGGGCGGTTCACAACATCAAAATATCAACATACAATTTAAAACCACACATTAATCAATTTAAAACATAACTCATTAAATTTCCAAATAAACCTATACTAAACTAAAATACTGAAATACTAAAAATGCTAAATGCTACAATACTGAAATAGCATGCAAAAGAATCTTGAAGCAGGCTTATACATCAAGTTTGCTTTTGGGTAGTTTTTTTTTAATCAATGCACATGAGCATGCATGAAATTCAGTAAACAACAGTGTTGATGCAAATATCAAGACGGTGTTTTATCAGTTCTATCAGTAGTGCCACATGCACATTGGTGATATATAGGAGAGAGAAAACGTCCAATGAACTGAAAGAATTGAAAGCTACAGCAAATATGTACAGTATACCATATAATATTCAGAAATAAAAAGTGAACCATAACAAATGTTGAATGCATTGCTTTACTTCAGAAACAACACTCAGGTAATTTGGGACTCCAAAATCCAGAGGGAAATTTGAAGAAAAACCATTTTAGAAACATCTCAACATCTGGCAGGAGCAATTCCCCCACAGAAGGGTCTGCCCAACCCAGAGCTTGGAAGATTACTTTTAAAAAGTAATAAATTACAGTTACATGGCCCCCCAAAAGTAGTAATTACCGTTACAATTACAATTGCTCTGAAAGTAACTGATTACTTTACTTTTACTCAAAAGTAATTGCTACAATTACATTTTAGTTATTTTTTTAAAAAAATGTCTACACGGTGCCGGCCTTGGCTGCTGCACATATAAGTAGCCTAAAACATTAAAAATAAGCGCACACACACAGAGGGTAGTAGAATATTTTTTTTATCCATAAGATTAACAGAATAGCATAACAAAATCTCACATCCCCTCACCCCACCCCCAGCAATGATGATACCCCAACACACACATTTTTTGTATATTTATATTGCCTCCAGCTCTTTTCTCCTTCCACTCCTATCCGTTTTTAAACAACTGTTTTCTCCACGCCGTCTCGCTCTCCACCTCCTCCCTCGTTGCCTCCTAAGCACCCATAGAGCATGAAGGAAGAACAACGTTGCACAGAAGCCCAATTTGAAGCACATGATTTTTATTCACAAATCAGAGGAGCAGAAGACTTCCCCTGCTCCCCTCCCCCCAAGTAATGCACAAAAGTAATGCTGGAAACATTACAATTACTCCTCAAAAGTAATGAAGTTACTACTTGTTCTATTACTAGCAAAATGTAATGAAGTTACCCACTCATTACTCAAAAAAGTAATAAATTACAAGTAATTTGTTACTTGTAACTAGTTACTTCCAAGCTCTGGCCCAACCAAAGACCTTATTGCCTGCTTGCTTTGTGTGTGATTTATTTAAAGTATTGCTATTCCTACCTTCCTACCAATGTGTCTCCAAGGCACATCATACTGAAAAAATGAAATGCGAGACTAAAATCAAATGGAGCAAGCTAAAGAAGCCACAGATAAAATTAAGATTAAAGTCAAAATTACATAGCAAGTAAAGCAACAGAAAGTAGACTTATCCTATCGCTTTCTAAAGGCTTGTTGAAATAGAACACATTGAACCTGGCACCAAAAAGAGAGAAGAGAGGTCAAGTGAAGATCTGAAGGAGGTCCTGCTACTTACAAATACAGCCCTAAACAACTCTGGACCAGAGTACCTAAAAGTCTAGTAAGGGCATCAAGATCAGCAAATGGAAGCCAGTTATAATGAAAAGCACAGCCTGATGATTATTGGCTTGTGTTAACACAGAGATGGGCTTTTTCACTGTTGAGATCAGTATTGTGGAATGCTCTCCCTGATGAAATATGAGAGGCCCCATTGGCGTTAACTACCTAAGAAGAGCCCTGCTGGATCAGGCAAATGGCTCATTTAGCCCAGCACCCTGTCCTCACAATTGCCAACCGGTTCGGAATATATTGTGCCAACATATTGTTATGGGTTTCTGGTCAGAGTTCTGTGAGTAGAGATATCAGAGTGGGCTGACCTGAGGCAACACTTTTTTAAACTTGATAAATTACTGGAGATAGCCTGCAATATACTTATTTTTTCTATATATATATTCTAATAACGTAAAATACAAAAAGCTTAACAAACAGAAGATACATGAAAATATATGGAGGAGGGCTTGAAAATTACTCTAATTAATATCACATTTATAATTAATAATACACTATTTTTCCTGTGTAGTATTTAAAAATAAAAGTGAACTCAGTTTTTGTCTTATGTAATATTTTTATTATCAAAGCATTGTCTACCTATGGCATTCATTTGGCAATAACCTGTATCTTTTACTATCTTCAATAAAATTGATCCATCTTTGCATAAAGTTGTTGTACCTTTGTTTCCTGAATATAACAACATGTGCAAATTCAGCCACTGACGCACACTCACACAATTTATCATACCTTTCTTTATGGGGGAGGGGAAATTTTGGCCCTCCTGATGTTGCTGTACTACAGCCCCCATCATTCCTCTTCATTAGCCTTGTTGGCTGCAGATGATGGGGGTTGTAGTTCACCAACATCTAGAGGGCTAATGGTTCCCTACACCTGCTTACATTTATTTATTTATTATATTCATATACCTCCTTCTTCGAGGAGGACTAAAAGAGACACAAAGAGAGCTGAGTTGCTTCCTGCAAGAGTCCTATGGTGCTGATGATTCCCTTAGAAATCTGATGAAGAAGCTGTATCTATTGGGGTGTGAAGGCTGTGAATCTCTTAATATCAATGTTAAGAATGATAATTTTATCAATATTTCCTTTCATTTATCAACTTTTCCTTTCAAAATGTCAATATTAGTATCACTATTTTTGGAAGGGAAAATGGATTGGTAAAAGCAGCAGCTAGTGGACAAAGAACTCAAATAGATACCAGCCTGTTAGACTGATGGAATGCTTTCAAACAGGCACCGACCAACTGATCCCATCCCTACTATTAGTCATGGCATTTATATATGCTACCTCTAGTTCAGAAGGAGTCAACTCTCAGTCAGTATTTGTCCAATTCACTAGGGGACAACAGATCTCTGCTGCACTGTAGTGCCACCTCTGTATTGGCCAGAGTTGGTACTACAACTTTGTCAGGCCTGCCAAAACCAGGTGACCCGAGGAACCAATAGCAGCCTGGCTGGCCCTATATAAGTGTTGTTTGAAGCATTTCCTCAGACTGAGGAAGTTACCATGAGAAGGCTAATCAGCCCAATCTGCTTTGGAATATGACTACCATAGCCTGTCTTAGATCATGTCATCTGCCCCTTTTGATCTTTGTTTGCCTGCTCCAGACCCCGACCATGGGCCTGATTAGACCATGCTATTTGCCACTGGGCTTGACAGGCATATTTTCCAGAGTGGACCATGAACAATGACATAACTTGGGTCAAGGATACCTTAAGGACCGCCTGAGCCCTTTTATCTTATAACTGAGATAATCTGAAGGAGCACTGAAGGACGGGGAGTTTTTGTCCCCCATCTTACAGAAACCTAATGGGCCTCAACCAGAAATCAGCATTTAGTATTGCCAGTCCCATGCTATGGTACACCCTTCCAGCAGAGGTTCAGCAGTTATCCTCACTTTTTATTTTCAGGCATCTCTTGAAGACTTTTTTGTGCTGAGAGGAGTTTGCAGCTGTTTTTAAAATGAAAATTATTTTGATTAGCCAGTCATCTTAATGATCTTTTTTTTTATTTTTAAGTGGTGTTTTATCTTTTAATATTGTTTTAATAATGTAGATCACACTGATATTTTATGATATAGGCAATATAGAAATACTTTTATAAAATAAAGCTGATATTTTTAATTTGGCCAATTTCTTTCGGATGAACATATGAAAATAAGGATGTCAAAACTAAACCTAAAGTTATGCATATGAAAACTATGATTCGCTGGTAATGGCAGCCCAGCATAACTTTGCTTAAATAGGGAAGGAGTGATTGCTTCTTATCAAAGACTTTTGAGACAAAAAGACAACTAGATAGCAGGAAGTTGCAAATAGTTGCACTGACTCATGTAGCGGAAATCACTGTCTAATTCAGCAATTTTGGAGCCTTACACAGTTACGAATTGAAGTCCCAGTCTTATTTTCCAAAGACACTGCACAAGTCATAAATGGTGTGGGCATATGTATGTGTGTGAGAGAGAGCATGGATAGTGATTCAATTGTCAGTGATGTCAGAAGAGAGTGTTAAACGACTACATTCTTAAATTCTAGCACAATTTTCAAGCCCAGAGAAACACAGACAAAGCCACACTATAATTTCTTGTTCAAAGTGGAACCCAAATACTCAACGACTCGCAAATCAATTTGAATTCTTCAGCTAGCTTAGTCACACAGCAAGAACCAGAGCAGGGGATAACATTTTCTATTGGAGGAAGTCGCAATCACACCAACTAAATCCAACACCAAAGGGTCATCAGTACCTCTTTATCATGATGGAACTTTCCATTCCAGTCTCTTATACTGGAACACAGCAATCACATTCTCAGGGGTATGTTGAGGCAAGAGAAATATTTCCAACAGATTTGGCAATGATGTGTGTGTGTGTTGAATATGTAGGGTTAGTAGGCAAGGGCTGCGCTGGCATTAAACCAATTGGGTGACACCAAAAAGACAACATCGAAGGAAGACATTCCTTTGAAATACCACCTTGGGGAGGGTGATGCTCTTTGTGGAGTTTTTGGCTACCATTTTCCCGCACACACACACACCTTCAACACTAAGCTTCACTGGAATCTGGTTATTTTAGTGGATAGGTCAAAATGCTCCCCCCCCAATATTTAACTGCATTTGACTGATTTTAATGTTCAGTGACTTATGCTGATGGTGGATGTTTGTGACATTTTGTTAAATGGGTCTTTTTAATGTTATTTAGATTTCTTACCCACCCTTCATCCTAAGGTTCCAAGGAAGGTTGCAACAATATAAAAAATACAAGATTAAAATCAGTTAAAACAATTTACAGTCAGAAGAATAGGATGGGCCCCAAAAATATCACTCGGATGTTAAAGAACAGGGTAAAGAAGGTCATCTTCAGCATATGACACCTGAATACAGAAAAAGTGTCAGATGCACTTCTGTGGGGAGGGAATACTACAACGTAGGGGCTGCCACCGAGAATGCCCTCTCCTGGGCCACATCACCCCCTAGCCACCCCCACATATTTCCAAGGGCAATGGCCCTAAGAGCCCCTCTCCCCCACCGCCAATCTTAACACTGTAGGGAAGCAGGTAGTTTTTCAGATATTTGTAGTCTAAGTTACATAGGGCTTTAAACAGAAATGTGAGCACCTTGAAATGGGCCTGAGAATGAACTGGCAACCAACACAGCTATTTTAGAACAGGGGTGATAAGACATGTAATTGGAACCCCAGCCAGTAGTCACTGCTTCAATAACACACCTCGGCAGTGCCAGATTTACACACAAGCTAAGTAAGCTACAGTTTGGGACCCCTAGGTATTTTGAAGGACCACTAAATATACACACACACGACTAAATTTCAAGCGTTTTGTAACTGGATAAAAAAGAAAGGAAACAGGGAAAGCAGATTCTAAAACATCTGTTTTACATAGATTGTTATATTATTATTAATTATATTGGTTAGTCACTTGTTCCCTAAGGTCTTCAAGCAATTTACAGCATTGGTAAAAACACAAATAAATATATCATACCATAAAAACAAAAACAACAAACCCCATAACAGCCACAGAAAGCTTTGGCAGCACAGTAATAACAAACAGCATTGTCTTAGACCAGCCTTTCCCAACCAGTGGGCCACCAGATGTAGTTGGACCACAACTCCCATCAGCCTCAGCCAGCATTGCCAATGGTCAGGAAAGATGGGAATTGTGGTCCAACAACATCTGGTGGCCCACTAGTTGGGAAAGGCTGTCTTAGACTGTCAAAAGCCAGGGCAGGAGAAATGAATTTTTACGTGGCACCAAAAAGATGCCAATGAAGGTACCAGGCAGATCTCATTGGAGACTGCATTTCACAGATGGGAAGCCACAGCTGAAAAGGTCCTTTTCCCTTGTCACTACTCTCTGAGCTTCCCTCATAGAAGGAGGAGCTTAAGAAGGCCTCAGAATAAGATCTAAGGGTCTGGGTAGGTTCAGTATCAAGAGAGGCATTCTGGAAGATATTTCTAGTTGCATTCTTGCCTATGTAAAGATATATATGCAAATGTTATTTCTAATTTCATTGTCCTTTCCATCAGAATAATACACATTTTGGGGGTAATGCTATGGGGTCTCTTAACTTGGCATAGTTTAATACCTCACCCTGTCTTAATCCTGCCCTGCACCACAAGGATCTTATGACAAAAGATGGGATTAAAATATTTTTAAAATGTTTTTTAAAAGTCACCCAATACAAGCCAGCCATTATTATTAGTATTAGAAACAGTGGAGGCTGATCCATTAGGGCAGATGGGGTACTGCCCTGCCAACCTCACGCTGCCTTCAGCCAGGTCCCATCTGTCTATTTTGTTATAACCACCCCATGAGATGGCACTGCCTCCTCCTTAGTCTCACTGTTGCCCTGGAACTCAGCAGAGAGGAGATGGGGATAAAACTAGAATTAGTTGGCTCCGCCTGTCATTGACTCTGGCTCTACCTACGGCTTGGGCTCCCTGCCTTCCGCCCTACCAGTCACAAATGAGTGCCAGCCACCACTAATTAGAAAGATATCAATAACAAAGCAACAACAACACATCACTAGACATGCCACCAGGGGTGAAGTCATCTGGGGTTGTGGGGGATCACAGACCCATTACTTTTTTGGGAGCAGAGTCCCAGCCAGCTCCCTATGTATGAGCCATTCAGCATGAAAAGGGAGCCACTGAGAAAGTCCTTGTCCTTTCATGCTGATTGGAGCCAATCATAGTGAAAGGAAGTTAGGCAGCCACTGAGAAGACTCTTCTCAGTAGCTAACACACAGCCTCCCCTTTCATGTTGATTAGCACCTAGGGACATCTGTTGTAATGGAGTGTAGATTCATGAGATGACAAGGAGAGCAAGGGAGACAAGGGAAAGTGGAAAAGGGGGTGTGGCTGTGAGGGGTGTGTTGTGACTGTCATAAAAAGACCCTGCACTTCTGAATTTGCCACAACACTACTGCCTGCCACTCTATGAGAAGTTGGACTGCAGAAATTGGGGTCCAGAGGAACCCATTTGTTGGACTGCAGAAATAATCCAGGATGGTTTTCATACATCACCCTAACCAAAGCTCCCCAAGGAAAGGCAGAGAAACCAGAAGGTCAGGGAAACATAATAGATTCTAGACATTGCTTAATTTTTTTGAAAAAGGTCTGGATGAGCTCCCAGGCAGTAACAGAAACGCTACAGTACACCACATATCTTGCAAGCAGAAGGGTACAGGCTCGATTTGTGGCATCTCTGAGTAGGACTGGGAAACACTCTTTTCTGAAACCCTGGAGAGCTGCTGGCAGTCACTGTAGACCAGGACTGGGGAATCTGTGGCCCTCCATATGTTGCTGGACTCCAACTCCCATCAGCCCAAGCCAGCATGGCCAAAGGTCAGGGGTAATGGGAGTTGCAGTCTAGCAACATCTGGAAGGCCACAGCTAGGGATGGGATCGGTTGGCCGGTGCAGTTCCAAAGCATTCCATCAACCTAACAGGCTGACATCGAGTACAGTTCATTCTGTATCCACTTGCCGCTGCTTTTACTGATCCACTTGGAAAAAATATCAATATATTAATATCATATTTTTAAGGAAATAATGACATTTCCTTTAAAAATATTGATGCTTTGGAAATATCAATTTTTGAAAGGAAATATTGATAAATCATCATTCTTACAATCAATGTTTTAGAGGCAGAGTTTTTTTTAGAGTCCATTTTCAAAAATAGTCACAAATTCACTACATTAAAATCCAATCGTCAGTGACTGAGAAAAAGAAAATTACCCAAGTACCAAATCCAAATTGGGTGGAATTCTAGTACATCTCTAGTCACAGCTACCCCACTCCCAATACTCAGCTAGAAAGACCAATGGTATGACTCAGCAGAAAGCAACTTCCTGTGTTTCTATGTTCCTAATAGGGGCCACATTCACACCAGACATTTATTCCACTTTAAATTGGCTTGGCTTACCCCAAAGAATCATCACAGAAAATGTAGTTTGTGAAGGGTACTGAGAGTTGTTAGGATACCCCTATTCTCCTTGCAGAGCTACAGTTTGCCAGAGTGGTTTAACAGCCATTTCCTCTTCCCAGGAAACGCAGAATTGTAGCTCTGTGAGGGGAACAGGAGTCTTCTAACAGCTTTCAGCACCCTTCACAAACTACACTTCCCAGGATTCTTTGAGGGAAGCCATGACTGTTTAAAGTGGAATAATAATGGAATAAATGTCTGGTGTGAATGTGGCCTGGAATAGATGTCAAGGAACAATATTGACTGATTCAGAATTAGCAGGAGGGGCATGAATCATGTTCTCTCTGGGATCCATAAATCTTCTCAGCAGCCTTGTTTTTTCTCATTCAGCATCAGCCTTTTGCCTTTGATGTGGACTCATTAAGCAAGGGCATCAAGGGAAAATTGATTAGTTCTACTGTGTAAGGAGAAGGGGCATTCCAGAGAGCTCCAAACAACCATAATAGGACAGATGCTCTCACCTTCTCAACAGGTTGAGTGTCAGACTCTTGAAAGGGACATGCACATGCAAGAGTCAGGAGAGGCTTAATTAGTTATAACTCATGTCAACAGCAGTTGTCAGCTTTAATAAGGAGTCTAACACCATTGCCACTATCACACACACATATTGCTTATCTCAATAATGAAGGATAGACTCAGATTCCTATACGGCAGGGAATCAAAAGGAGGAGAAAAGTGGGACCGGCAACAAATGTTGCAGTTTGAGATGGATGAATACATCAATTTCACTTTCTCTCCATTTCTGATTTTTCTAATCTAAAGTTCGGTTCTCCACATTTCATTCTATATTTTTTTAAAATATATATTTTTACTCCTGAATATTATCAGCCTTTTAATGCAAATTTTCCCTTATGTACACATTTTTTCAAAGCAATATTCCCTGTATGTTACTTTCACTATGCATTTATAGGCACACTTTACCCTAGCCTGAATTCAGACAGCAGTTTATTCCATTTTCCTGATGTTTCCTTACCTGATAATTTCTGCATTTTAATTGATCTTTCAGATTAGGTAAAAGCTGCTTCTGGAAATCTCAGCAGAATAGAATGGAGGTTTTGCACTCATTTCTGTGTTAATTGCTTCCAGAAAAAACCTGTTTGCAATCCCATTAACCCAGAAAATTGTGGGAGTAAAATGATGAAATTTGAAGTGGGATACCAGCATATAGTTCTTTCCCGCCATTTTTATTGGGGACCAGAGGTGTGCATGTGCAAAAAGGGTGGTGAAGAAGCAACATGTCCAATGATGTTCATTGTTGTGTCTTACCACACCCACTGCAGGGAATGAAATTCAGTAGGAAATGGTGGAATATCGGTCAAAAAGCCACAGTTCCATAGCTGTTTTAGGTTGAAGGATTCAGGGTCTTCAAATATGTCCCCCACACCACATGACACCACAAATCAGTCCATCTCCAGTCCATAATAATTTCACATATGTTCAGTCATAAATCCTTTCCCTCTCATTTCTGCATTCTGAAGATAGTTAAAAAATCTGCATGGCACAAAAATTCACTTTTAAATGCATATTTTAGATACGTATTTGTAAATGCGTTCTCTTTCAAGAGACACATTTTAAGATGCATGTGTGTTTTATTTTAGCCAAGAATTATATGGGAACACTCAGTAAGTGTGAAAGCCAGTAAATAACTGAATTCTGAACCATACACTGCTAGCCCAGGAGGTCAGTTTGCATCAGAATTCACAAAGACTGGATTCCTCAAGGATTCTACATTCATTAACAAAATCTGGGAAATGACAGAAAGATAAATAAGTGTTTATAGATTACAACAAAAATACGTACGTATAAACCCATTTTGGGGGGACGGGATATGAGGTTGCCGAGTCAACTCTCCTTTATTATTAAGAATCATGAATGAGAATATTAATCAGAATCATTAGTATTATCAGACTGGAAGATGCTATCAACATGATTCATTTTAACTATTTGATTCACAGATACTTTGGAAACATGGCTCCGCAAACACTGGCGCAAACGTTTAAGTGTGGTAAATGGAAATACTGCCTAACAAGCATAAACTAACCAGAGTGACGTATGTGGAGACAGAGAACTGAACTGGTACTCTCAAGATGCATATGAAGGCATTCCAACTACCATATTTAAGGAGGAAACCCCTGTTGATTTGAGGATGGCAAGTGGGGACTCACGGCAGCCTTTGGGGCAAGATCCAAAACAAGCAATGCAACTGTTTTAAGAACTGAACTGCAAGATGAATATCAAGCATGGGATTTCATTCCAAGGTGAAAGGTTGATTTCAATCAAGGAGGGTGCTGACAGCTGGCTGAGGTCAAGGTCCTCACAGCAGAGGTAAGGAGTTGAGCAAATGATGGGAGGAGAAGCATAATAAGATCAATGCCGGTTCTGTGCTGGGATAAGCTGGTTCAAGATAGGGCCTTTTCAGTGGTGGCTCCCCATTTGTGGAATACCCTCCCCAGTGAAGTGCATCTGTCTCCATCAAAATTGACTTTCAGGAGGAAGTTAAACACTTTCTTGCTTACCCAGCCATGGATGAAGAGAACTGTTCCTGGCAACCTGAAGATCACTGATGAAATAACATTTTTAAGCTGCATTTTACAACATTTTAATTGTGTTTTGGAATGTTTTAAACTGTTTTTAGTACTTTTTTCTTCTTGTTATTGCTTTGTGTGCGCTGCCCTGGGCTCCAACACTATTGATTTTAAAAGAGGATTTTCATGAAGGATCAGGCTAACAGTCGCTACTAGCCAGGATGGCTATGTTCTACTGCTTCTGCCAAAGGCAGTATGCCTCTGAACACCAGCCACTGATAATCAGGGAGAGCCCAGTTGCACACAAAACCTGCTTTGGGCTTCCCATAGGCATCTAGTTGGTCACTGTGAAAACAGGATGCTGGACTAACTGGGCCTTCAGTCTGATTCAGCAAGGCTTTTCTTATGTTTAACTTATCAGAGTCCCAGAACAATTATGGAACACAATTTCTCCATCCCACTTATCCTGACTATAATTGCATATTGTTCACTTTAATTACAGTATATTATATTTTTAATACTGTCTTGTTTGTAAGCCAGCCGGGAAATATTTATCGATGGGTGGTCACATAATCTAATATAATAAACACATACACACATGCATATCAATCCCAGAACACTTATCTACTCACAACCCCATAGGAGCTTGCTCCACAATTTACAGACCTATGTAATAAGATACAATTGCTGGATCCGCACTTTTACAAACCTATCTAATGAAGTACACACCTCAGTTGTGGCTCTGAGAATTACACTGGCATCCTGTTCATCCCACATGGTGCTCAGTGTGGTATATTTGGGGTTCACAGTCTCCTAACCAAGCAGCAACTGAAGCTGGAACTAGTTAGACTGAGGGATTATTATTATTAATAATTATTATTATATCCCACCCTTCCTCTCAGTAGGAGCCCAGAGCGGCAAACAAGAACACTGAAAACACTCTAAAACGTCATAAAAACAGACTTTAAAATATCTTTAAAAACATCATTTTTAAAAAACGTTTCAAACACAGTAAAAAGCTATTCCAACACAGACACAGACTGGGATAAGGTCTCTACTTAAAAGGCTTGTGGAAACAGGAAGGTCTTCAGCAGGTGCTGAAAAGAAAACAGAGATGGCACCTGTCTAATATTTAAGGGAAGGGAATTCCACAGGGTAGGTGCCACTACACTAAAGGTCTGCTTCCTATGTTATGCGGAATGGACCTCCTGATGAGATGGTATCTGCAGGAGGCCGTCACCTGCAGAGCATAGTGATCAATTGGGTATATAAGGGGTAAGACAGTCTTTCAGGTATCCTGGTCCCAAGCTGTACAGAACCTTGAACTTGGCCCAGTCAGCCAGACTGTGATGTGTATGTGGGATGGGATTTACAGAGCAATCCAGACTCCTAGCTAGCAGTGACATGGATTAATGGACACTCTGCAGCATCCACAGACTCAACACTTCTGCCAACCAGGTCGGAAGGAAGGAAGCAAGTAAAAGCTGCATTTTCATTACACCAGCTCCCCAGTCAGCATACACTGGAGGCTGGTCTGCTAAGGCAAAGGGGGCACTGCCCCACCAACTTCAGCCATCCCCCACCTGCCCACCTTCTCACAACCAGTCTGGTGGGCGGGCTGTCAGCTGTCTTTCTCCTCAGTTTCAGTGCTATCCTCGGTGGGGAGGAAGATGGGAACAACACTACCAGTCTCAATGGGGACTAGCCACCATTGATGCATTGCTTAAAATGTTGGATTAAGACCAGGAAGACCAGGGTTCAAATCTCCACTCAGCCATGACATTTACTGGGTGACCTTGGGCGAGTGACAGCCTAATCTAGCTCACAGCATTGCTGAGAGGATAACTTGGGGGAGAGGGAAAACCATGTACACCAACTTTAGTTCCTTGGAGGAAAGCTGGGATATGAAGGAAGGAAGGAAGGAAGGAAGGAAAGATGGAAGGAAGGAAGGAAGGAAGGGAGGGAGGGAGGGAGGGAGGGAGGGAGAGAGAGAGAGAGAGAGAGAGAGAGAGAGAGAGAGAGAGAGAGAGAGAGAGAGAGAGAGAGAGAGAGAGAAAGAAAGAAAGAAAGAAAGAAAGAAAGAAAGAAAGAAAAAGAAAGAAAGAAAGAAAGAAAGAAAGAAAGGTGAGGGCAGCAGTTCTGGCTCAGGATCCAAAGGATCCTCTGTCACTTTAGCTCTGCCCCCTCCCCTACCTGAAACACACACACATCACAGCCTGGCAGATTGAGGGGTTGGACTGCAACCTGAGGCACCTTCAAGATATGGCCTAGCCACCTGAGGCTCTATAAGCACCTCGGCATCTGTTCAGGCTTCAGTGACATGGTCTGAGAGTGAATTGGCAATGAAAGACTTTTTTCATATTACCTTTTATAAAGACATAATTATAAATTGCTCACTTCATAGCTGTTGCATGGATTTTTATTTTTAAGATTAAGCCCTCCCCAGTGAAGTTTATCTGTCTCCATCAAAATTGACTTTCAGGAGGAAGTAAAAACATTATTGCTTACCCAGCCATGGCTGAAGAGAACAGTTCCTGGCAACCTGAAGAACAGGCTTCAGTGGCATGGTCTGAGAGTGAATTGGCAATGAAAGCCTTTTTTCATATTACCTTTTGTAATGACATAATTATAAATTATATATTAGGGAAGGTGATTGAGAGAGTTGTGGCACAGCAATTGCAAGTACTCTTGAATGAAACAGATTATCTTGACGCATTCCAAGGGTTCAGGCCTGGTTATGGGACTGAATCGGCCTTGGTCGCCCTGATGGATGACCTTTATTGGGAGAAGGACAGAGGGAGTGCAACCTTGTTACTCTTACATGATCTCTCAGTGGCTTTTGATACCATTGACCATGGTATCCTTCTGGACCGTCTTGGTGAGATGGGTATTGGAGGCACTGTTTTAGAGTGGTTCCAATCTATCTTCAAGGACGTTTTAAGAGAACACCATTGGGTGATTGTCTTTCTGCCCCCTGGCAGTTGTGCTGTGGGGTGCCGCAGGGTACCATCTTGTCCTCCATGCTGTTTAACATCTATATGAAGCCCTTGGGAGTGGTCATCAGGAGATTGGGGGCAAGGTGTCAGCAGTATGCTGATGATACCCAGCTCTATTTCTCTGTAACATCTGAATCAAGAGAGGCCATGCCAGCCCTGGACTGCTGCCTGGACTCGGTGGTGGGCTGGATGAGGGCTAATAAACTGAGTCTGAATCCTAGCAAGATGGAGGCACTGCGGGTTGGTAATTCCCAAGTTCAGATAATTGGTCAGTTGCCTGCTTTGGATGGGATTGTACTCCCTCTGAAATAGCAGGCCCGTAGTCTGGGGGTGCTCCTGGATCCATCTTTGTTGCTAGAGGCCCAGGTGACCTCAGTGGCTAGGAGTGCCTTTTACCAGCTTTGGCTGGTAAGACAGCTGCGGCAATTTCTGGACTGGGATAGCCTGACCACTGTTGTCCACGCACTAGTAAACTCCAGGCTGAATTACTGTAATGCGCTCTATGTGGGGCTGCCCTTGAGGTTGGTCCAGAAGCTGCAGCTAGTGCAAAATGTGGCGGCGAGTATGCTCCCTGGGTCAGGGTATTGCCAACATGTCACCCTGCTGCTGAAAGAATTGCACTGGCTGCCCATTTACTACCTGGCCAAGTTCAAGGTACTAGTTTTGGTGTACAAAGTCCTATACGGCTTGGGACCAGGATGCCTGAAAGACTATCTTATCCCTTATATACCCAGTCAACCACTGCTCTCTGCAGGTGAGGGCCTCCTGCAGATACCATATTATCAGGAGGTTCGTTCTGCACAATATAGGAAACGGACCTTTAGTGTGACAGCACCTACCCTGCGGAATTCCCTCCCCTTAAATATTAGGCAGGCACCATCTCTGTTATCTTTTCGGAGCCTTTTGAAGACTTTCCTCTTTCAACAAGCCTTTTAAGTTGACCTATCCCAGTCTGGGTTTGTGTTGGAATTGCTTTTTAATAAAACCCAATGTTTTTAACCCTGTTTTAAAGATTTTTTAAAGCTTTTTTTAAAAAAATATTTTAACGTTTTGTTTCAATGTATTTTAAAGTCTGTTTTTATGATGTTTTAAAGTGTTTTTACTTTTGTTTGCCACCCTGGGCTCCTGCTGGGAGGAAGGGTGGGATATAAATCAAATAATAAATAAATAAATTGCTCACTACATAGTTGTTGCATGGATTTTTATTTTTAAGATTAGCCTTCCCCAGCTGAGTGCCCTCATATTTTGGACTGCTTAGGGCTGATGGGACTTGTAGTCCAAAACATCTAGAGGGCACCAGGTTGGGGATAGCTGATTTAGATTACTGCAGCTGCATGCTCAGATTGTAATTTATCCTGATCATAACGGCTAGGTTGGAGTTAACCTACACACACACTGAACACACACCAGAGAGAGAATTACAGGGAAAATTAGTAGGATATTAAAAAATTAACTTGTACTTTCACTACAATGGAAGGAGGGAAAACAAACATGGGAATGTCTGAAAAGAAATGGAAGCATTTTATTAATTAATGAGGAGATCATTGTGGTAAGACAACTAAGCGAACCAGAGGAAAGAACTGCCAAGGGTTCCATTCACACAGTCCAGGGGAGATGTGCTACACTGGCATCAGGATTGGTTGTAGTCAAGGCCAGCTCTACCATTGGGCAAAGTGAGGCAATTGCTGGAAAGTGCAGAGCAATGGTGAGGTGTTGGACAAGAGAGCTGTGCATCCCACACAGCCTGCTCTGTGCCCCCCTGAACTAGTCTGTTGCCCTCAGTTGCAGTGGAGGACAGAGGCGGTGTTTAAGCTGGATTCAGTTGCTACTCCAACCAGCTTCTGCACATGGATAGGAAGAGGTGGTGGTGATGATGTCCTTATTCAGTGGTGGCTGGTACCCATTGGGTCTGGTAGGGTGGAAGACAGGGAGACCAACACTAGAACCAATGATAAGCAGAGGCCAGACTGAAGTTGGTAGGACAGTGCCCCTTTTGCCCTAATGGACCAGCCTTCATTTCCTTTACATCAGGCATTAAAATGTCTTTGGGAACTTGAAGGCTTTGTTTCACGGTTCTGCCCCCATTGGCTCAGCTAAAATGCTGACCTAGGTGCAACAGCAAAACTTTTTATTTGCATTCTAGCATCCCAAGCAACCCCATAACAATCTGACACCCCATCTGTTGTTCAGCTTAAGGTTCCAGATCCCTGCCATTCCAGATAGTCTGGGTGGTGTATCTGAACTTTCTCAGCTTCAAAGGGGTCATCCTTTTTTGGTCGTTTAAATTTAATTTTATGGATTTTCTTGAATCTTCATCCTGATTTCCAAACAATGGCTTTCCAAAGTAGCCAGCGGCATTTAAAATGAACACAAGTTGCTAGAGAACACAGATGGAGAGGCCCTCCGGTCCTGCTTGCTGGCTTCTCTTAGGCTGGTCACTGGGAGATAACAGGATGATGGACTAGACGGGCTTTTCTTACGTTAGGCCCAATGGAGGAGCACTCCAGCTACTGAGTGCCCTCCATCTGGATCTTGTGACCCAAAGGAGCTTCAGTGGGAAGAGATTACAGCCTTAAACTAATCTGATGGGAGGAAATCAATACAGTATGACACAGACTAAGAGGAATTGCTGGGCGACATCTGACATAGTACAAGAATCCCTGCCCCCCCATCCTCAACTCATGGACTTTAGATTCAATCCACTCCGATGGATCTTTCAGAAGCAGCATAAGCCAGAACTGGGAAAGGGCCAGGCTTTAAGCTTCAATCTCCTTTTTAATTTCAGTGTTATTTAAATGATCAGTGCCCACAGACAAGCTGGCACCCCTGGGCCAATGTAAGCAGACTCATGAGTGCTTCAGTCAAAGACCATCTAACAAGGATGTCTGAAAGCATTAATATTGCTGAATATATCCATACAATTAGTGCCACTACAAGAGTTGCCTGGGCTTGTAAGTTGCTAACGCCGCTGTAATACACCCAGATACAGCAGCTCAATCTATGTCAATCACTGCCAGCAACATGCTACGGTATAGGGGGAATCTCCCTGTGCTCCAGGCCTGCCTCCTGTAAAAACAGGAAAGCATGCACATCAGAAAAAGGCTGGCACAGATAGATGTGCTATTTTCATACAGAAGGATTTTCTGCCTGTATGGAAAGTTGTGGGGGATGCTGCTCCCCACTGGAGGAGACAAAGGGAGGATTATGATTATGAATACTGCAGAAGTTGCACTGCATTTTTTTCTGAATATGCTCAGCTCCTGAGCATTGGCAGTCACTAATGACTAGCTACAGAAGCAGCCAAGCTGTCCCCTAGCTCTCCTTGAATTAACTCAGAAATTATTCGCGTTCTTCCAAAGAATTTGGATCATTTCCCCAATCCAGTCCATTCTGATTCCCAGCCAGATGCTTCCAGGAATCCCACAAGAAAGAGCATGAGGGTTAGTGAATCATATGATGGAAGATCTGAGGGCAGGGAGTTTGGTTCTTATGTCATGCACTACTCCTCAACATCTGATGCTTCGTCCAGCAGCTGTGCTACTTCATTGAAACACACAGAGGCTGGTAATTGGAGATATATGAGCTATACTCTGGTATGGCTTGGATTCCCCATTGTATTTGTAAGGCTGGGGAGCTGTCCAGCAGGGCAAGGAGCAGGCCAATGTTAACATTATTTAAACAGCATGGGAGCTGTCCAAACAAGGATCTAGAACTAGCATGTCCAACTAGGTGCTGGGTAGAATGAGGCATTGCATCAGCAACAGCCTGGCTGCAAGTGAAAGGTTTTATGTGTGTCCTTTCTGCCCCATCTCTTCCTAGAGCACCAGTGGGAGATTGTTGCTGTCCCATACATTCTCCCTTCAATTCATGATTTCTCTTCCCAGGGAGGGCTCACAGAAGGAAGTCACTGTCCTGGCAAACATGTATTGCACCTTCTGATATGGGCCTGGGATCAGACTCCTTGCCAGTGGGACACAGGAAGATACTTCAAATATGGTCCAACGATTTGCTTATCTAACCCACTACTATCTACTCATGATTGTCAGCAGTTCTCCAAGGCCTCAGTCTTTCCGGTCATCTACTGACCTGCTCCTCTTTTTAGGACTGAACCAGGGGCCTTCTACACAGATAGCACTGCTGTTCCATTGAGCTATGACCACTTTCCCTGAGCTATAATCTACTGCACCTCCCAAGAGTAAGTGTGTAGCATCAACACCTGGTAGGTATAAGAAACTCCAGAATACATTCAGTCCTGTAACACTGCAAACTCTCCAGGTGGGACATCTTCCAGAGTGCAGATCTTGGAGGGATGTGTGTGTGTGTCAGAGTCCACTGCCATAATCTTGGTGGTGGGATCCTCCTTCTCCAAGGAGAACTCCACTGGTCCCAGGATGGTCCTGAGAGGGAAGTGGTGGAACACAACACCCCTACCTCCCTGTGACTTTGCAGACAGAAAGAGAAGAAAAAGCAATCTTAGCCACCTCAGACCACCCCCTTCCAGCTCAAGAAAATAAAAATAAAGAGGCAATGTCCTTGACCTCCAAAATACCAATCAGGGTGACCTTGGGACACTGGATGCTGTCACAGTGGCACAAGCTAAGCTCCCTTCATACAGCACCAGTGCTGCAAGGCAACATGCCATGCCAAGTGATGTCATCTGTTCTCCACAAGGTCATGCAGTTCAGATAGGAAGCACAGCAAGCCCCCTCTCCTCTCTCGCATTCACACAGTGCCCCAAGAGAAGAAGAGCAAAGTGATAGCAACAGGGCAAGCTGACTCTGCTTCCAGCGTCCACCCTTATGCCTTTATGTCCTCAGCATTTCTCTGGGTGCCCTCCTGCTGCCCACAGAGAAAAAAGATGCTCCTGCAGAGGTGAGGAGGCAAAACCAGGCAAACTCTGCAGAGGAATTCCATTTCTGTGTGCCTCTCAGGGACAGCTCAGCAGTCTTCATGTGGGAAGTGCAGAGAACAATCCCACAGCAGCATCCTCTTCCTTTGCTGAGTAAATGGAAACATGCACTCCCACTGAAGATAGAGACTGTGTATGAGAGAGACAGGTACAGGGACTCACTGAACTATGTCAGGATCAGTGAACACATGGCAGGAAACTGCCCAGGAAAAAATGAGTCAGACAACAAGAGCAAAGGGGAGATGGAGAAAGTGTGTGTGGGGGGGAGAGTCAATAAAAGGAAGGGGTATCAATGAGCACAGACAACGGATCAGACAAGAATCTGGAAAAAGGCAGGTGTGTGCCTAGATCCTTAATGCGGATCAGTGGTAGAACATCTGCTTTGCAAGCAACAGGTCCCTGATTCATTTCTCAGCCATCTCCAGGTAGATCTGGGAATGTCTGAAACCTTAGAGGTTTGCTATCAGTCAGTGTAAACAGTACTGAGCTAGGTGGACCAATGGTCTGATTTGGAACAAGGTAATTTCCTATGTTCCTATTTTTGGGGGGTGGGTGGGTATCTCAGTGATAGAGCATCTCCTTTCCATGCAAAAGATCCCTGGTTTAATCCCCAGGTATGTCCAAGTAGTGTTGGAAGTGTCTCCTGTCTGAAACCCTGGAGAGCTGTAGTCAGTCAGTGTAGATTTGGTACAAGGCATCTTCCTGGATCCTGATACAGCTACTCCAGTTTTTACTGGCCGCACCAGAGAATTTCCCCCACCCCTTCTCTTTATTCATTTATTTGTTAAAGTGTTTTCTACCCTGTCTTTTGATTCAATGAATCCCCAAAGTAGCTTAATGGGCTACAGGTCCCAGGCTATGTTCTGAAGGAACCAAGGCCGGCAGCTGCTGAAGTTAAGCAGGGTCAGGTGTGGTCAGTGCCCGGATGGGAGACCGCCTGGAAACCATACGTAAGCCACCTTGGGTTTCAAACATGAAAAGAAAGGCAGGGTATAAATGTAATAAATAAATAAATAAGCCATTTATTTATTTAAATACATAATTTTCTTGGGGATGTTTTATTAATTAAATTTGATATTTTAAAAAATAAATAAATCAAAATGTTTATATCTTAGCCTTTTGTGCCAAAGACCCCCTAAGGCAGCTAGCACCACTAAAAACCAAACTGAGCTATCAAAAACATATGAACCAGAAGAGTAAAACAAGCAGCGGTATAAAAAAAAAATCAGCAGCACAAAAAGACCAATATCAAAGCCAGAGGGAGAGAAAAACTCTCTTCCATGCTCAAGGTTTCCAAAAACTCTATTCAAACAGATAGCATACCCCAGAGATGTTAACAGAAAATGAGCAGAATGAATCTCTCCTGAAAGGAAGCTCCAAAGCTATTGTGCCACCACAGAGAAGGCCCTACTCCAGATGTGGGGAACCTTAGGCTCTCTAGATATTACTGAACGACAACTCCCATCAGCCCCAGCTAGCATGGCCAATGGCCAGGGAAGATGGGAATTGTAGTTCAGCAACAAAAGTTCCCCCCACCTGCCTAACTCCAGGTGACCCCCAGATATACTTCAAACGGGGAGAAAGGCACTCTATCATGTGTTTATATCATGTTTTAATTGCCTGATTTATCAAGTGGTTCAAAACATTCAGAACAAAATACAGCCCCATTAAAAAGTAAGGAAACCAACCAAATCTCAAAAGAGTTCAATAAAGCCTCAGTACCTATGCAGAGGCTTATTTTCAAATGAACCACAAAAAAAAATGTTTTTCCCTGTCTAGGACAAAAAGAGGGATGCACATCAGAACAAAGCAAAGCTCCAGGGGAGGGCATTCCAGAGAACAGGGTGCCAACTGAGAAGGCCTTGGTCCTACTGAATACTAATCCTACATCCACAAAATGTGTTACCTTCAGCTGGGGCTTTACTGGCCAACCTCACAGCACAGGATGGGGTATGCATTTTCACTGAAGAAGCAATAAAAGCTATGACACAGAAGCAGCATAAACAGGCAGAATTACAGGAACAAAAATCCATAAAAGCTAAAACCAAGAAATAAAACTTAGCACAGTAGGAGCCCCCAAACCAACACTGCCCTTGCCAGCGTGTAAAATCCACCAAGGCAGAATGAGGCAAAGATGCCAACATAAAGAAAATTGTGTCTTGGTAGCTTAGAGCCCTCTCACAGCCAGTTATGCGTTTGGCATCCACACAGTAAGTGCCATTCATCTGGCAGCTTCATCAAGGGAAGGGATGCAATGCAACAGTAGTTGCATTCTTTCCCCCACTTGCACAGAACTGACAAAACATCCAGACGCTTGCATGTCCTGCTTCAGGGAATAAGAATGCCAAGAGTCAGAGTCCACTTACAGAGTGATCCAGAGAGGGAGGTCAGGTCACAGTCAAGGCCAGGTTAGGGGAAGGGTGTCAACAAGAGAAGTAAAGTCCAAGGACAGGCTGAAGTCATATACACAGGGAAGTCAAGCTTGCAGCAAGGAAACACACCCACTCAAGAAGCTAGAATATGAAACCTCTTCCTGCAGCTGTCTGAAGGGACTAGAGGTTTTTATCCAGCAACCTGCTAAGGCTAGGCTCAGCTGTTGGTCATCAGTGCTATCTATGGAGTTGGGTCTAGCTGTGAGAAAGCAGTTACTCTCAAGAAGATACTGACTTTCAGACACGCACTCAGGTGCCTGGACGCTGTCTGGTCCTGCACCTTCATGTGCCAGCACACTCTTGGGCTTGGAGATGGATCAGTTTCTGCCACTGAGAGCCCAGGCTCTCTGTAGGAGGCAGCTAGGATGCCATAAGCTGAGATACCATACCTAATGGTCCTGGTTCAGCCTTGCTGCTTCCTGACCCTCCCTGTTCCTCTGTATTGCCAGGTCCTCCTCCGATGAGGCCTCATCTAGCAGTGGGACACTCCAGTGGAAGCCTGGTGCTAGCGCAGCTGGAGGAGCAACCAGAAGGCTATCTGTAGGGTTCAGGGCCATTAAAAAGGAATGGTAAACGAAGAGGAGATTCAACTATTCCCCCCTTTCAAACCTGTGGGCCTTACCCAATCCTAGTCCTACTTGGAAAATCCCAACTGGAATTAATGGACATGACTAACTTAGGTCCATTCATTTCAATGGGTGAATAGAACATAGTTGGATATAACCCATAATCTGGCCTTAGGAGGGCTGGGCTGCTTCTTGGAACCAAGCCATTGCCTTGGACTCTGTCAAGCATTGCATCTTGGCCTTCAGGACAACTACTGAAGGTGGGTGTGGCAGTAGCGGCAGCACCAGGGGCTGAGGTATCCCCCCTGAAATCCAACTCTCTTGAGCAGCAGGACATCAAGAGCTCAGAGCTCAAGAAAGCTCATGTTGAACTGTTATCTTCCAAGCCATCCTCCCTGGAGGAAACTATTCCAGATATAGTGGACTCCCAACTCCCATCTTCCCTGACCATTAGGCATGCTGATGAGGGTGTTGGGAGTTGCAGTCCCAAACATCTGGGGGGCACCAAGTTAGGGAAGGCTGCATTAGGAACCATAGCAACCTGTGTTATACTGAGTCAGACCACCGGTCCATCTAGCTCAGTACTGTCTACACTGACTGTCAGCAGATCTCCAGGGTTTCAGACATTCCCATCCCTACCTGGAGATGGCAAGGATTGAACCTGGGACATTCTGCAATCAAAGCAGATGCTCTACCACCGAGCTACGACCCTTTCCCTGCTATCAGTGCACAAGCTTCACCAGAAAGCCTTAGCTAGGGGTCTGGGTCATGTTTGCTAACTAAGGAGCATTGAGCCTGCTGGAGAGGGAAGACAGTGGCCTGGATCTGAATTTGGACCAAGGAGGCAGAGAGGTCAAGAGCAAAGAGCACTTGCTAATGAAGCCTACATTGCTACCAAGAGCCGCATGGGAATTCCCAGCCAAGTCACCTGGAACGGTTCAGGTCATGCCTCCACTGTGGCGATCCAGTTAGCGGTGCTCTGAGTCATCTCTAGAGACAGACAGGATTTGCATCAACTGAGCCAGCAGCCTGCCTGAAAAGGATGAGGAACAATACAGCAGAGCTGCAGGAGACTATTGCCGAAAAAAGAAAAAGAAAGCCAGCCGGAAACAGAGCCATGCGCTTAATCCGGCACGGTTTGTGGCAATTAATGTTCTGGACCCCCTTTCCAATTTGTGCCATCGTGTGCAGCAGTTTCCCCGATCTCCCACTGAAATGGCCTCCTCTACCGAGGACACTTTTCACTTAAAAGCAATCATAATGCACAGCCCAGGGAGACAAGAGAGCAAGCCTGTCATAATCAACTCAAGAGACACTATTATTAACCACCAGAGCGCACACTTCCTACAGCTGTGGAGACACGGGCAGCCGCAAGTTACATATTCAGCGGCTAGGTTAGAAGAGCTTGATGGTTTCTTTTCTTTTTCCTTTTTCAATGGTGGAAATTAGTTCCATTTCCCGTCTTTGTCACGGACAGGTTTGTCACCTAAGGCGGAAGACTAGTGTAGCATTTGAAGAGAGGCAGAGAAGGTCAGTCGGCTTGTGCTGTTCCTGCCTTGCAAATGCAGCCTGTTTTTTTTCTGTACTGATGAGAACTCAGGGAGAGAGAGGGAAACAGCTAGGAACATAGGAAATGGCCTTATTCTGAGTCAAGACCACTAGGCCACCTTGCCCGGTATTGTTGGCATTGACTGGCAGGAAATCTCCAGGGTTTCAAACAGGGTTTCAAACAGGGAGCATTCAAACAGGGAAACACACTGGAGATTGAACCTGGGGCCTTCTGCATGCAAATCAGATGCTCTACCACTGAGCTACAGTCCTCCTCCTAGAGACTGTCTGTATGGCAAAGAAGAGGTGCCATTGGACTGGGCCAGAGGGAGAAGATGATGTCGGGGCTGGGTTGTGGGCCCCTATGTGAGATGACCCAGCAGCCATGGGACAAGCTAGGAATCAGGACTGAAGAGTAAGTCAGAACCACAGAGAAAATCAGGAGGCAGAGAAAGAAGAGGTCAGGATTGAATAGTATGCAACGAGATATGAACACACCAGAGATCAGGAAGAACTAGTTGTTCCAGCAAGGCTCAGCTGAAGATAGAAAGCCCTTTTAAACCCCTTCTGGTCCAGGAGGATCTAATGGCCAGCCTGGGTGGGCAGAGTCAGGCCATGGGCTGAGCACACTGAGAAGCTCCACCTGCAATTCAAAGGTTCACCACGTGGAGAAAGAGCTGCCCACAGATCCAACAATTCCTGACAGATGCAGGCAGCAGGTAAGGGAGAAGGAGGACAGCTCATACCATCCAGCAGCAATTTCAGGGGTTTCTGGTCTTTGGTAGGCCTCTGCTAGTACATGGGCACCAACAGCTACTCAAGAATGCCAGCTCCTCTCACATCAAGTGAACTATCATCACCCAACAGAGTTCAGAAGTCGAGCTAATCAAGAATTGCCAAGATAAGGGAGAAACTCAAGCCCTGTTTGATGAGACACTTTGAAGTACAGAGCCTCCAGGAGAGGTTTCTGTTTGGAACTTTCCTCATCCAGTTTTCTTCCTGGAGACTAGAATCTCTCCTGGTCTGGTTTCCAAAGAGCAGCTGATGCATTAGGAATTTTTAGCTTATGCATGGGCCCCCAAGAGCTACGGGCCCCTAGGCTTCAGCCTACTAAGCCTAATGGATAATCCGGCCCTGAGTATAAGGCAGCTTCCTACCTTCTTAAAGTATTCAGAGAGGGAGTTATCCTCAAGGCCAGCCCCACATGTCCCTATAAACCTGGCTCTTTTGTTGAAAGAGCCTTTTAAATATCCATACATACCACCTTATTCCCCCAAAAGAGGGATCATTAAATAAACAATAAAACCTGAATAAGGAAAGAAAGGTGATAGAGAAGAAAAGGGAGAAAAGAAAAATGAAAAGCGTGGGAGAGAGGACAAATGAAATACACCAGATGGTCTTCAATAATGCCTTCTTTTTATGCTGCATATATTTGCACAAAATGTCCCCATATTTCTTTACACCTCTCTTCCATACCTTGCTTTTTATAGGCTCCTTCCTCCTTGTCTTCTAGGTTCACTAACTTTAAGATCCAGGTATCTAATGTCTGGTTAGGTTTTGTCTTCCCATTGATATAATAATACCTATGTTTAAGCAACCAATGCTGGCCTTTTGATTCAAGCCTATTATGAGAAGTTTCTTCAAGTCTTTGAACTCTCACCGTATAGAATTGGGGAGTATCTTATTCTGCGGGGGCCTGGGGCTCACAGGGAAGCAGAATTAATACACATGTCAAGTCAGGCCAGACATGCAGGTCAGGGAAAGGGCAGGCAAAATTACATTGGACAAAGATCAATTCAAGTCCAGGCAGATCTCTCTAAGCAGATCAGGACGCTAGCCAACTCCCATTGGGCCTTGTTGGCTGAGTTTTGGAAGATGTTGTCTCAGTCAAGAGCTGAAGCCACCTGAAACTTTATGTAGCCTGCAAAGGCCTATGCTGCACCTGGCCCCACCTCCTTAAGGAGCTGGCTGTGCCAGCTTAAAAGACCCTTATCCAGTTCTGCAGGGACTAATTTCTGTGCTGTGGAACAGATGGAAATATTATTAGAGGTTCCTCCTCCACAAATGGGAGAAAAGCGGAAGTGCTGTCTCCTTAAACCAAGAGGGTGACGCTGATGGTCCTACCACCAAATGGAGCTGTCTGCACTTCCTCTTCATCTGTGCCTTCCTCAGGGTAGTGCAAGGGACCAGATTCAGGGGTCACAACAGGTACCAATCCTGGAACATGACAACTACATCTGCATTATCTCTAAAGCTCTCTCACCTGCTCTCTCAACTTGAGGCCTCGGGGCAGCCATACCCATCTTCCAATCCCCTTTCAGATTTAAACAGAGGCACTCCTCGCAGTGAATTATAGACCATGGGTGTCAGTGGCTGCTAAACCACTTCGTCCCTGGCCTTTTATTAATCCAACATGCTGCCAACAAGCTGTGACTGTTCCTTTACTCAGTTGCTGAAGCAATGATCATTTGTCAGCTTAACATGGCCCCTGTTGGTGAACACAACCGTAAATCTAGATCACAAGAGCGGGCTTCAGTCAGAAAGAGGCATTACATTGAAATGGATTTCTTCTCTTTCCCTTTGCAGTCTCCAGTCAGTCATTAGCACTTGCCTAATTGCAAACATCGGTGACAGTAAACATATCCACCTTGGAGACAGCCAAGGACTTAAAGAATTTCATAACACCATCCCATTTCAGACAGGTGTATCGGTACTTAAATAGCTTTCTTGAGCCTCGAACAAAGAACAACCCTACAGTCAACTACTAGACTAAGGCTGCAATCCAATACACACTTACTTGGGAGTAAGTCCCATTGAACCCAATGGAGCTTACTTCTGAATAGACATGTATTGGATTGTCGCCTAAGTCACTGGTGAACCACAACACTTGTAACACTCAAAGTGACCCAGCTATTGATTCTTAATGTGTCAAGCAGGCATGACAACACAAGCTCGTGCCAGGGTCTTCTCTTGTAACATGCTAGCTACAGCCACTCTTATTTTCTGCAACACAGAGGGCCAAATCCTACATTTTTTTATTGGTTAACTAGCAAAGAACCTATCAGAATGATGGGCTGCTCACACACCCTTTCTCACCCTGACCTCTTCACTCTTGCAGTCTTCTTTTCACCATCCCTACCTCTCTCGATGCCACAACATGACATCACAGTGGACTTTGGCAAGGAGGGTTGTCACAGTTCTTCGGCGCAGCCTGATTTCAGGCAGCTATGCTGTGGTTGAAGATCTTAGAATTCCAATTTAGGTACAAAAGAAGCTGCCTTATACCAGGTCAAACTGTTTGTTCATCGCACCCAGTATTGTCTACCCTGACTGGCAGTAGCGTGGCAGAGCAGAGCAAAGGTCTTTACTTGCACTTGCTACTTGGAACTTTTAACTGGAGATGTGAGGGATCCAACCTAGATTACCACTGGACTATGGTCCATTTGCCACCTTTATTAAATTAAATTAAACTGCACAAGTATTGCTGAGATGCCTTGGGCTTTCCAACGATCACTTGTCCGTTCAAATCACCAAAGTGATTGTGGAATCTTTCCATTTGATGGATGATGCTTGCTGTTCATGTTATGCATTGCTAGGATTAGTGTGCAAGCTGCTATTGTCTCAAGCCTTTTGCTTTGCTAAGGACTCTTCCACAAACACCCAAAATAAGGCTGAAGTCCTGCTCCTCTTTTTCTTTAAGCTGCGCCTAGCTGGCAGCTTTGCACGCTGCTGATTTTACCTCCACACTGGAAGTGCAGAAAGCAGGGTTGCACAGAAAAAGAATATTGAAGCATGCATGGGGTTTTCAGTCACCATTCTGTCTGCAGTGAAAGGACCATAGCCCAGTGGTAGAGCATCTGCCTTGCATATGGAAAGTCCCAGGTTCAACCCCTAGCATCTTCAACTAGGGCTGGGAATGTCCCCTTTCTGAAACTCTGGAGACCTGCTCCCAGTCAGAGGAAACAATACAGAACCCTTTATCTAGGAGACCAGTTTGCCAAACTCTTAGCGTAGACAATACTGAATTAGATGGACCAATGGTCTGATTCACTATAAGGCACCGTCCTACTTAGCTATGTTTTGAGGGAAGGGCTATTGCATAATGATAGGGCAACTGCTTTGCATGCCGAAGGTCTCATGTTCAATTCCCAGGATCTCCAAGTACTGCTGGGAAAGACACCTAGCCTAAAATCCTGGTGAGCCACTGCCTGTCACTATAGACAGTACTGAACTAGATGAACCAGTGGTCTGACTCATTATAAGGCAGCTTTGTTGTTCCTATGTAATCCCCTTAACAAGAGGGAATATTTCCCTATACACAACCCATTTCTGTTCTGCGGTAGACACATTTGAAGAGGTTTGGACAACTTGTTTTCCTGATACAAGAAAACTCACTGAAAAACCATGATGGCAATGAAAGCTCATACCTGCACACTTTGTCCTGCTGATGAGGGGAGGTCCAGGTTTGCCAGTCCCTCCATCTCCTGGCCGGGTGAGGAGGACACTGATCTCGTATTCTGTGTCCGGATCCAGGTGCCACAATTTGTAGGTCTGCATGTTCACAGCGTGAATTTCTGACCATGGGCCAGATGTCATCCGATACTCAATTTCCTTCCTTACAATAGGACCATCTCCAATGATGGAGTTGGTGTTGAGCTGGATGATCAGATATGTCGAGCCTGCTCTCAGCAGCTGTGGGGGTGCAATGGGCGTAGGAGGCTCTGTTCAAAAGGAGAGAGAAATGGTTAGAAGAAAAGACCATCCCACCAACTTCAGATGGTTATCAAGAGGTTACTAGATAAGGGACAATAATTTTGCATTGGGATAATGCACAGGTAAGAAACAGCAGGAGTCTTCCCTGCTCCTTAGGAGGGGGCCCTGATGTTCCTTATCTTCTCAAAAGCAGCAATGGAAATGAAGTCTCAAGATCTCTGTGGTTCTGGATGTCTGGCTCACCAGAAGCCTGGAGTCATTCACCCTATCCAACAAATGGCTCAACGCTACTAACTGTTAAGAGGTTAGTTAACACTAGGGATGAGGGAGAAATTCAATAAGTTCACATTTAAAGTCAACTTTATCAAATTTGCACTTTCTGAAATAATCTGAGAATCAAAACACAGCAATCCTTTCAAATGTGCACGTATCTGAACCATGTGATGCAGTTCTCCAGCCAAGTAATGTTTACAAAAATGCATATATTAGCGGACAGTGACCAGGCCATGATTTTAGGGCTTAGAAAAATCAGCATCAGCTGCTGACTCGGAGTCAAAAGTCTTAGCTTTCCAGGTCTCTCCTCTCCCAGCATTAACATAAGCCAAAGTCAGCCCTCCCAACACACATTTCTGCATACCTTTCACAATCAGTTCTGCAAAGTTGGAGACACCAGAGCCCCTGCCAGACTGGGTAACACAGCGGTAAAAGTCCTGGTCCCCCTTGGAAACTTTATCCAGTTGAAAGGTAGCCAGGAATCTTCGGTGGCTGATGTGTTTCACGAAAGCTGCTGGTACAATCGCTCCATTCTGCCTCTGCCATCCAGAAAGCAAAATAATACATATTTTTAATGATGTTATCATGAAGAAGTTATTGGATTCTCTTAGGTTTCTTACGGGCTTAGTATCTCATTGGCTCCCACACACTGTTCCTTTTTCTCCATTTGCCTTTCAAGCTTTCCTGCTGTGAGCTCAGTGCTGTGGTTTCTTAACTTCACTGCATTGCCACACATGAGAAACACATCTTAATCTAGGATGCAACCCCTTTTTTATGGGTGAACATTTTCAGCATGAAAAGGGGAGTTTTGAAGGGAGATATCAAAGTCTTCTTCATTCCCCGCCACCACCAAACACTTTCCCCTCTTTTTTTTTTTTTGCACTATTTTTCTCTTTTCCCCACTCTTAGCAACTGCTTTCCTTCCTCCCTTCTAAAGAGAGTTCTTCTTGGTGACTACATGATAACCAAACAAGGATCATGTAGCCAGTCAACTGATCTTAACATAGCCAATCAGATTTGGCTATGGGACAATGTCACAAAGCCAGATTAGAGTGATGGCAGTGCTTGCTTTCCTCACTATGAATAGTTGAATATTTTCACTTCATTCTCAACCTCCACCAAACTATAACCCAAGAGGGAGATATGTTTCATGTTTCACAAACACACTCACAATCATTTCGGCTCAGCCCTATCATCAGGGATTATTAGTAGTATTAGTATTAGTATTGCCTGCCCTTCACCAGCAGGTTCCAAGGTGGATTACAGAGTTCTAAAATACAGTATTAAAAACAGTGAAAAAACATTACTTTACAAGAATGGGATGGGTTCTAAAAAGATACATAAGTGCCAAAGGTCGGGGTAAAGAGGTGCTTCTTTACCATTCGCTGAAAGCTATATAAAGAAGGTGCCAGGTGCACCTCTTAGGGAGGGAATTCCACAATGCAGAGGCTGCCACAGAGAAAGCCCTTTCCTAGGCCACTAACCCCCAAACTTCACAGGGTGGTAGAATTCCAAGAAGGCCCCTTTGCTGATCTTAACACCCATGAGGGTCTGTAGGGAAGGAGACAGTCTCTAAGATATTTGGGGCCTGAGTTGTTTAGGGCTTTAAACACTAACATGAGTACCGTGGGCTTTGAAATGAACTGGCAACCAATTCAACTGTTGTAGAACAAGGATTATATGAGTTATAAAAGGAACCCCAGTCAGTAATCTGGCCACTGCATTTTGGACCAGATGAAGTTTCCAAGTCGTCTTCAAGGGCACCCCACATAAAGCACAATCAGTAATCCAATCTGGAAGTTACCAGAGTACTGTGGGCAAGTCATTTCTGTCCAAAAGCGGCCATAGCTGGCAAACCAACTGGAGTTAGAAACAGGCACCTAGCCACAGAGACCACCTGAGCCTCTAGTGACACTTCTGGATCCAGGAGTACCCCCCAAGCTATGAACCTGCTCCTTCCAGGGGAGTGCAACCCCATCCAGAACAGGCCATCTTCCTACCTTCTGGACTCGAAAACTTGAAACACGTAACACCTTTGTTTTTTCAGGATTCAGTTGCAATTTGTTGGCTCACATCCAGCCCATCACTGCCTCTAGACACCTGTCTAGCATCTCCAGCGCCTCTCACAATTCAGATGGAACAGACAGAGAGAGTCGACTGTCATCTGCATATTGGTGATACTCTACTCCAAAACTCCTGATGACTGCTCCCACCTGATGCATATAGATATTGAATAGTATGGGGAACAAGATGGAGCCCTGTGGGACACCACAGGAATGCTCCCATGGAGTTGAACAGAAGCCTTCCATAACTACTTTCTGGAAACATCTCTAGAGGCAGGAGCAGAACCAGTGAAATACAGTGCCCCCAATCCCAACATCCCTGAGCAGCTCCAAAAGGATACTGTGGTCAATGGTATCAAAAGCCACCAAGAGATCAAGAAGAATGAGCAGGGTTGCACTCCCTCCATCTCTCTCTTGACAAATGCCATCAACTAGGGTGACCATGCCAGCTTCAGTGCCATGATGAAGCCTGAAGCCAGAGACTGAAATAGATCCAGACATTCAGTCTTTTCCAAGCATGCCTGAAGTTGGACTGCCATTACCATCTTGAGAACTTTGCTCAAAAAGAGATATTTGCCACTAGAAGACAGTTATTTAACATTTCTGGATCCAAGGAGTTCTTAAGGAGGGGACGCACGACCACCACCTCCTTTTTGTGATATATTTACTGGTATGGAGTACTGGTGACTGTTTTTATGCTGCCCATAGCAGACATTTTATGCTGACACCCATGGCACTTTTATCAAGATATAAGTACTGGCATCTCATTTTTTTATTATTTTGCCAAAAAAGCACTGCCTATGATAGTCAAGGTATGACAGGCATCCAGCTGGATAAAAAGGTCTATCCATGGATGTCTACTTGGTATTGTTTTGTATCTGCTGCTGCTACTTTCTGTATTGTTTTAAACTGTTCTTAGTTGTTTTTATTGCATTTTGTACATCACCTTAAGATGCGTGTGGGAGACAAAAAATAAAAAAGAGGGTGTCATTCACCCTCATTTTACAGTTTGCTGTTCCTCTCAGCATTCCTCCAGCAACAAATAGCACTAGAATGCTTATCTCTTTGTGGAATGGTATGAACGAAAGATGAAGGAGCCAAAGAGTGTTTGGGCCAGGTAAAACTGAAACACGTCTTCCTTTCATGCAAAAAAAAAAAAACATACCTTAAAACAGGTTCTTTGGGTTTCAGGACCATCTCAGCTGAAAGATGGTCAACTTAACTTTTATGGGAAGAAGGTTACTATTGAAATACATCAGGACAGAAAGCCTATGCTAACCCACCTCCAACTCCCTCTGAGTATTCTTGTATACATTCTATACTTCTGCAGTGATAGCCAGTGGAGGCTGGTCCACAGGGCACTGCTCCACCAATCTCAGCCTGCCTTCTTACTTATATTCACCAGCCCAGAGGGTGGCAGTGGTTGTCAGCTTTCTCCTGCTGTATCTCAGTGTTGCTCTTGTAGGACTCAGAATGGAGGAGGATGGGAGCACAACTAGAATTATTTGGCTCTGTCTGTCATTGGCTCTGGCTTCCACCACTGCTGGGATCTCTGGCTTCTACCCTGCCAGTCGCCACTGGTTATAGCCACAAAATGGCATCTTAAAAGAGCCAAGCTGAACATTCAAGAAGGAACTAACAGGACAGAAAAACTGCAGGTTAATCCATGAGGAGTAATCATGGTAAGCTCCAACCACCACTTACCTGCATAAGGAACTGCTCTGCTTCAGATGCCTTGCCGGCAGCCACACACTGAAAGGTGGCATTCTGCCCAGCATTCACCTCCACATCACCCAGGCGGGAAAAATGAGGTGCTTTGGCTGCCAAAATATATAGAGAAAAATAAATCCACAGCAATCTCTGAAATGGAATTTCTTTCTCGCTTCCTCCCTCCCATACCCACACGGTGTCCTGGCTCCCAACTAGAGAAGCAGACTCAGGACTCAGAGACTGGGTTTTTCTACATAAAGCTTTATTCCAGAAATCAGAACAGGGATCTAGCACCTCATGCTAGGCCTAAACCAGGATTCAAAGAGGAACAGGCATACTAGATGTTGGAAGCAACAGCAGATAAGTTATAGCAACAGCAAATACAAGCAGTGCTATTTCTGATATATCAAAAAAAGGGTGGGCATTCAACTCTATGAATTAATACAGGCTCTTAGCATGAGCTGCAAGATGGGGGCTATGATGGGGGGGCAATTGGGATACTTGTAACAATCTCTTCTCTGTCCCCATGACCTTGGAGAAATGGCTGACTCTGCTGAGTCGCTTTCATTTCCCTCTGCCTGAGAAGTTTCAGTGTTTTAGCAGCACTTATCTCTTTCACTGTTATGCTTGGCCTTGGTGCCTGCAGAAGGTCCTCACCAGCTGGCTGAGACAAGGAAAGGCTGCCTGAGCCTTCCTCAATATCTCCAACAGCTGGCTTTGAATCTTCTGGAGACACATCCTCAGTAGTCCCTTCATTCATCATTGCTGGCAATGTCCTCCCCAATGTCAGTAACCCCTCCTCCATTCTCCCAGCCTCGCCAGAGTTTCTGCTTGGGGCCCATGACAGACAGTATAGCTGATGACCTCAGTATTCCTCAGCCTCAGTACCATTATTTGTTTAGTGTGCCAAAGAGTAAAACAAGAACAAATTATACAAATATACAACAAAACCATAATACATATATAATAGTGTAACTTAATGAATACCAAAACAATTCCTTTGCACTTCCCCAATCAGCATCTCTCAGCCTCCTGGCTCTCCACCCTGGCTCTTACCCAGGGCCCAACAGACACAAATCATCCCCAAAGTCTCAGGAGAAAGAAGGTTCCTACAGGATCCCAAAGACGGCATTTAGGACATTTTTGGTAGGCCTTGGAACTATCTTGAATATTGGATCTTTCCTGTGTGCCATGTTGTATTTTTTGCTGAATACTCTGAACAGGAGCCTGGAGTTGTTGCAACCAGCCAGCAGCTGGCCTGCTCTGTTAGGCAGAGTGAGACAACTGCCACAAGTGGCAGGTGCTCAAGGGTGGCAGCAGCTGCCCCAGGCTACTCCTCCTGAACACCCCAGCCATGCCTTTCTGTTGCTACATGGCCATTTCTGGGACCTCTAATTTAGCCTTCTATCTTAGGGACAGGCTGTAGCTCCGTGGTAGAACATCTGTTTTGTATGTACAAGGTCCCAGGTTCAGTTTCCAGCATCTCCAGATAAGGCTGGGAGGGACTCCTGGGTGAAATCCTGAGGAGCCACTGCCAGTCAGTGTGGACAGTACAGAGCAAGATGGATCCATGGTCTGACTCATTATAAGGCAGCTTCCTATGTTCCTTTGATGGATGGAGGATGCTATCCCATCACCAGGGGTGAAATAAGATTCAGATTGCAGTCCAATCGGCTTCTGTACATGGAATAAGGAGGGGACACGATATTGTCCTTCATCTCAGACACCAAAATCTCTTGTGCTGGGCCTTCTCAGTCCTCTATAATATGCACACAGCAATTCCGGCCAACTTTAGAGCCATAGTAAGTAATACGGAGAGCATTAGTACAGCTGTGATGAAATTGCCTCTCCAAATTCATCACCTCATTTGTAGGCTATGAAAATGGAGGGATGCATTTTTTGGGGGGTTGCAATTAAACTTTTTTTAAAAAAAAGGTTCATAGAGTGATTACAACTGGTGGCAGGGGCAATTTCCCATGAGCAGTCTGGGAAGGAAGAATAGTGGCCATTAGCCAGCAGCCACCAAGAGGATATCAAAAGCTGTGGCCACAGGTGGCAAAAAAAAGTCAAAGAAAAGGGAACTGTCACCACTGGCATACTCCACAGTGAGCTGAAAAAAACAATAAGCCCCCTGAAAATGGTATTGAATTTCTGACTTTTTGCCCACTCCAAATTTTAAATCAAAAGTTAAAATGTTTACCGCTAAGATGAATATATAAAGCACTTTAAGCACTTATGAAATACATTTTTCACATGTTAAGGGTTGCATCCAATGTTATTCCTACTCAGAGCAGACCCACTGAAATCAATGGAAATGGCTAACAGGCTCATTAATAACAATGGGTCTACTCTGAGTAGAACATAATTGGATACAACTCTGAGTATTACAATTTTGAGCCGAAGTTCAAATGTTTAGCCCCGTGATAAAATAGATAAAACATTTTGAGCACTTATTAAAAGCACTACATAAATGCCAGGTATTGTTATCACAGAGAATTTTATTTTATTTCAAAATAGAAATTCAGGCAAGCAAAAAGGAAGAACAATACATAAGAATGCAAAAGGTATTTTGCATTTGAACGACACACAAAGTAATGAAGAAACTCGCTAAACATTAAGAGAGCTTAGATGTATATATTAAGTGGCCGAATCCTAGTCAGGAAAAAAATATCCCTCTGTATTTTTGGAATGTGATCAGCAGTTTATAAAGGGTTATCCCATTAGAAAAAAATAGAAACTATGGTGCTGCAAATTCTTTTTTGAAATTCCTTGCTTGCTGCACTTGTTGAGTAACTATGTACATAATGATGGTCTCCCAAATTTCACCAATCCTCAGCTGTTAATCAGGTTGCTTGGGAGACTTCCAATTACATGCTGCACATGATCTGACTGCTGTATACAATTGCTTTAAAAGGTCTTTGTGCAGAAATCCAGGGTTGTTAGGTCCAAAATAATGAAGAAGCAGAGCTGTAGGAGTTACCTGTATTTGACTGGAATGTGGCTAAAGAAATTCCTGGCAATAAACAGCAACCTCGTTCCAGAACTCCTGCTGAGTATTATTATATACTGCAGCAGACTCCCGAGTCAGTGGTGTAATGTCACATACAGAGCAGCCTCCTACTGGATCAGAACATTGGTCCATGTAGCCCAGAGTGGCCTACTCTGACTCGCAATGTCTCAGAGGTCTTTGCCAGTTGAAATACATTTTAACCGGGCTTTCTGCATGCCTAAGAAGAGCCCTGCTGGATCAGACGACTCCAAATTATCTGAGAACTTGCATCTTGGAAGTATATAATTATGCAAAACAATCAAGCATACACAAATATGCTTCCACTGGTGATTTTCTTCTTATTATGGGATTCGTGTTTGTTTGCATGCAGAAGGTGAGGAAAAAGCTCTGTTTTGCTAGCCATTAGACAACTGTCTCCTCATTTGCTTGCTGGTCTAACCACTGTGCTTCTAAGCCAGGGTTGGGGAGCCTTTCTCGGCCACCACATGCCAATGGTGGGCAGGGTCAGAGGCAGGAGTGGGCAAAGCAACATCTGTACATTTTACCTTTGTGCAGTAGGCTAGTGTCTCTCACACTCAACCATTCCTCTCTCTCCCCCTTCCAGGCAGCCAAGAGGCAGGATCAGAGTTCAAGGACACATTCCAGCCAGGCAAAAACATTCAAGGAGGGTGTAAAGCAAGGCCAGGGAGAGGTATGGCCTGGGGAAGGAGGGTGTGGCCTGGAAAGAGTTCCAAGGGCCAGATAGAGAGGCCCCTGTGGCCTGAGATTCTACGCCGGTTTCTAACAGCTAAACTACATATTACATTACTTGTCCTTTTTTTTTTCCAAGAAGAGGATAGTTATTGTAAACCACCCAGAGAGCTTCAGCTATGGGGCAGTTTATAAATACAAAAAATAAAATAAATAAATAAATAAATAGGCCACTTTTGTTCTGAAGAAACAGCAGCAATGGGATCCCAATCTGAAGCACACTCCTGATTTGGATTGGGGGGCCCTGCCAGTTGCCTGATGAACATTGCTCCCCAACATACACACATATGCTGCAGAGGCCAATAGCCGAGGGGGGGATTTTTGGCTGGAAACTGGGACAAGCCTCTGATCTCGACTTGGGCCCCATTCTGAATCAGGACACCGCAGCCACTTTTTCCCCAACATAAAAGTCATTCATTTAAGCATGTAATGCATAGTTTGCCACCAATACTTGTTAGTTTAGCTCCAGGGCCGGCTCCAGGAATGCCAGGGCCCTTGGGCATCAGCTTAACCTGGCCCCCAGCCTGTGTGCATGTGTGCGTGCGTGCAGCACCCCCCAACCCCCACCTACCTCTTTCCTGTCTTTTACCATTGCCCTTAACAAAGATGGCGGTTTCCCTAAGGGGATGACGCCTCCGCTGCCATCTTTGTTGCCTAACAATAGCAACAACAAGCTTGCTTTTTGCTCCTATATTATGTTGTTGAAAAGGAACGCTTGGGAGAAAACAAGGAGTGGATTTTTTTTGTGTAAAAGGACTTGTAAGCTTGGTTCAGCCCCTCATCAGAAACTCCTGGACTGAGCATGTGTGACTTTTTAAAAAACAGAGTCCTCGTTTATTTGTCAGCAGTGCAAATTTCTCCTAATGTACATGTTTTTGCATGCAGTTGTATGCCTGATATTCACTTGTTTGCAAAGCAATTTTTCCTAATATAATGCATTGTGTGCTTGTTATTTTTTACCAGCATATGCATTTTAATGCACACTTTACCCCAATATATGCATTTTTGTACAGATTACTTAGCTGGAGAACTGCATTGCAAAATTGGGGAAAGTGCAAATTTCGAAGGACAGCTGTGCTTCAGTTTGCATATTGTTTCAAAAAGTGTGAATTAGATTAGCCTTTAAATGTGTGCCGAACTGAATTTCTCCCCCATCCCTAAAATGTCTGGCCAGTCAAGTCACTGTTCTGCATCTGGCTCCAGCTGGTAAACCTCAGGGCTCTAGTTTTTGGGTTTTTTTAAAGATCCTGCAAGTCTGACGCCTGCCCACTACTGGTGTAAGGGATCTATGACAGGTCAGTGGCTGCCGTCAGAAGGGAACGGTGATCAGGATACAGAACGACTTACAGCAGGGATAATTCAAGAGCAGAATGTCATCCAATCCTAGATAGCCTCGGTGTTCACTGGAGACCACTGCCTCAAACAGGACCTGTGGAGGAATCAAATATATCTGCCTTGTCAGAGAATTGTAATACAGAGGGTTTTGTGTGCCTTGCATATAAAGCAGGGGTGGGGGACCTATGGCCGTCCAGGTGTTGTCAAACTCCTATTGACCCCTTGTCATGGCCAAGGATCAGAGATTATGGGAGCTGAAATCCAGCAACAACTAGAAAGCCACACATTCCCCATCCCATATATAAAGACCAGAGAGCACTGTCACAGGACAACCTTAGGCTGTGACCACACTAACCACCTATAGCAAAGCGTTTCCCTTTGCCACACCCGGAGGGGGAATGGGTTGATCTGCCAAACAGTTGCAAAACCTCTTTGAAGCGATTAAAAAGAACAAAAACCACACACACTACTCCCACCAGGTTTTATAGTAAAAAGACTAGTGTTATGTGCCCCTGCTTTCAGAAAAGAGAGGTGGAGACGCACTGGAATTGGCAAAACAGTAAGTGTGTCTCTACCCCTAGACAAGTCTGCTCAGAAGTAAGTCCTACTGAATTCAACAGGGCTTACTCCTAGATAAGTGGGAATAGGGTTGATTTTTTTTAAAAAAAACCCTAATTAAAACATCACAAAATTCTACAAGCATCATCCCTGGGTTTGTAGCAAGTATTACATTTTTTTTAAAAAAAAAATCATTTTATTACCATTTTATTCCACCATTCCTGCAAGGAACATGAGGTGGCATTCATCATTTTATTTATTTATTTGACAACATATAACTCACTTGTCCTTTATCTAAAGGCCACAGGTTAAAAAACTATTAAAAGCCATCATAAAAGTAATGCATGTGTGAGGGGGAAAAAACACAGGAAGAAAAATAACAGGAATAGAAAATACTAGGATGTTGATAGGAGACCTTCATGTCCCACACAGCTACAATTCCCAGAGTTCCATAGGAAGAGGGATTGACTGTAGAAGGATTGACTCTGGAAATTGTAGCTTTCTGAGGGGAATAGAGGTCTCCTAACAACTCTCGGCACCCTTAACAAACTACAGTTCCCAGGATGTTTGGTGGGAAGCCACGACTGTTAAAGTGGTATAATTGCTTTAAATATATGGTGTGGATGTGACCTATTTGTCTGCTTCTCGCCTTCTCTGTGTTATCTTCCCTGATGTACTCCCACATCTCTCTGTTACAGTCTTGTTGTCAGGATCCGTGTCCCTCAACAGCCAAGTCCCAACCCAAACCTCCTACTAGCTTTGTCCTGAAAGGTAATCCTGCACTCACCTGGTATTCATTGGGCCAAAACATGCTGACGGACAGTTCCACTTGGTGCCACTGGCGCCCATGGGATCCAGAGACATTCCACACCACACTGCCCAGCGGGCCCCCATTCACCTTCACGTAGACGTTCAGAGTCCCCGGGCTGTGGCCATCACGGGTGTACATGAAGTAGCTGAACTGAAGGCAGTGGGTGTCATTCTCACTCAATGTCTGAAAAAGGATATGAGCTTTTTGACCCTGAGCACGCTGGGAGGAGTTGACCATCAGGTAGGAGCCTACAATGAAAAGAGAGAAGGAGAACACAGAGTGTTCACTCAGCAGGACATGGATCAGAGACCAGGTTTGGACTAACAAGCTCTTCACGTGGGTCCACTATAATGCTGCCTGTTCTTCCCACTTCATGAGCCAGCGGGTACACGGCACATCTGACAAAGCACTCTTACATTGTCTCACGACTCAATTCTCATATTTCACAGGAACAGGAGTAGAGGAGAAATTCAATTTTGTTTACATTCCAACGAGAAACTACTCAATTTGCACTTCTCAAACCAATACGTGAACCGAAATACAGCTATCCTAAAAAACGTGCACTTCCCCAATGGTTGTGATCCAGTTCTCCAGCCAAACAATATGTACAAAAATGCATATATCAGGGGGGAACAATCAATTGTTTAACAATCAATCCCTCTTCCCAGGGAACTGTGGGAACTGTAGTTCTGTGAGGGGAATAAGGGTGTCCTAACAACTCTCAGCAGCCAGCATCTTACTGCTGATCTGCCAAGTCATCTCCGTCTCTATTGCCACAGATGCATGGGAGAATGCGCAGGCACAAACAGACTGAGCTCACTAACCAGCCTGATCACAGGAGTGCCCACTTGCTTGCCCAGTCCTGAACTGAGAGAAAAGTCTTACACAAGAAGTCGTGCCTGCCCCATCCTGCAAAAGGGTGGGTTCCGACGGCGTGTCAAGTGTTGCGATAATGTCTTCCCTTGTGTAGCTATGCCAAGTAGTGCCTTGCTGTGATCTAAACTGTGTGACCTGCAATCTGATCTATGTTTCAAGTGTGTGCTAACCTGTGGATTAAAGCCATTGGCAATAACTGAGCTGAGAGTCCCGAGTCTGAATCCTTTGGTGGGAGCCAGCCCAACTACTCCTCTTCCTCATCACTGTTCCCACTTGCTAGTTTGACTGGCAGAGAGCCAAGCAGCAAGAAGAAAGTGGCATCTGCTGCTGCTCCTCCTCCTCACCACTTGTTATCTGGGCCAGAGTGAGAGGCAGGAGGTGAAGCAGGCAGGTTACAATGGTAAAGAGGAGAGTGGACAGCTCCTTGAAAATTTGGACTAAAACCCAGAGCAGATTCCACTGCCCCACTGACATGGAACCACCAGCTGCCACTGTCGATAGGCCTTTGATCTATTCCAACAGGGTCTGTTCATGTTCCTGTGAGCTGATGTCCTTGACTTAGTTAGTCTGGTGAGCCCTTAGAAATCCACATTTACACAGCAGTTGAAGCATGGCTTACAGGCAGCTAAATGAAGGCAACAGAAGGGGATAACTTTGGAACCCAGAACAGATAGCACTGTTGTTGTTGTTTTGCTGCATGTGAAAAAGCCATTATTCAACAACATAATAATTGTAAGTCTATATTATTGGTCACGCGGGAGCCACAAAGTGGCTTGCAAAATCACCATAAAAGGAAAAAAATAGTACAAAAACAACCTATAAAACAGATGTAAAGCAAAACAAGTAGGTGATGGATGCCGTCAGATGGATAAATTAGGTCTCTCTCTTTTTGGAGAATGATTGTAAGTATAATCACACATAGCTGCATCCTATTAATCACTGTCTCTCTCCTGCAGTCCAAAATTGAAATATTAGGTATTTATAGCAATATATTTGATGGCAGCTATAACTGAATTTGTATCTATTGCACAAGGGCTCAAACACCCATGCCATCTTTTTGCATTTTTAGAGACCTCCATATAGCACTCTCTCTCTCTCTCTCTCTCTCTCACACACACACACACACACACACACACACACAGAGTGCCATCTTATCAGTACTATTGCTACTTGTATCATAGCCAAGTAGACCATGATAACTATTTACAACTTGCCTAGAAACTTGCTAGCTGCATCCCTTCAGCTTTTATTACCTTGACATTCCTATCTCCACCTGGATTTAAACCATTTAATTTCCAGTTCCAGTTCTTTGAATCATTAAACACATAGATGCTTCTGACTTTAAAATGTGCTCAGCAGGGCTGTTAGGCAGTTCAGGGGCTATTACCATCAGCGTACCCCATTGCATCTCTGCAGCTCAGCTTGGGGGAGAGATGGGGCAGCTACTGTCCCTCTCCCATCACACTGCTACAATATTTGCAGAACTTTTTCCTATGTTATCTCCCACTCTACCTTACATCATGGTACCTCCATGGCTTTCAGAAAGCATGGTGGTCCACATTAGCAGTTAGGTCATCCAGTGAAACTGATTGACAGGAGACATACAAAAGCCAAAAAGAACAGAAGAACATAACGTATTCTTGCTGCATCAGGCCAATTGCCCATCTAGTCCAACATCTTGTTTTCACAGTGACCAAGCAGATGCCTACAAGAAGCATTCATTCACACAACACGTAATTAATTTCTGGAAATCCATTCTCAAAAATGTGGTGGAGGCCACTAGCTTAACTGGCTTTTACAAAAGCACTAGCCAAACTCACAGACAAAAAGGTCTATAAATGGCTACCAGCACAGCCCCGGGGAAGGGCTGCAGCTCTGTGGTAGAGCATCTTCATTCCATACAGAAGGCTACAGGTTCAGTCCCGGCATCTCCAGGTAGGACTGGGAATGTCACCTGTCTGAGGTTGCATCCACAGCATACATTTAACACCATAAACTTTAGCAGTCATGAAGAATCCTGGGAACTGCAGTTTGCTAAGGGTGCTGGGAACTGTAGTTCTGTGAGATCATCACCCTTAACAAACTACAGTTCCCAGGATTCTTCATGACTGCTAAAGGGGTATAAGTGTGCTTTAACTATATGGTGTGGATGTGACCTGAAACCCTGGAGAACCTCTTCCAGTCAGTGAAGACCAGGGGTAGCCAACCTGGTACCCTCCAGACCCACTGAAATTAATGGACCTAAGTTAGTCACGTCCATTAATTTCAACTCTGGGTAGGATTTAGTTCAGAGGTTCCCAAACCTTTTTCCCTACGGAGCACTTGAAAAGTGCTGATGGCCTTGGCGGACCACTAATCAGTTTTCTGCCTGTTGTAGCAATTGTAATGCACTGTAATGCACACTTTTTAATTGTATTTCTATTGCTTTGTTTATTTCTTATACTGTATTTTATAGTATTAAAATTTGCATTCAATAGAATTCAAATTGCAACACAATAAAATAGAATAAAAGAAGCCATGCAAATACAATTAAAAATAAATATGAATGTTTACTGTGGACATAACGCGGACCACCTTAATGAAGCTCAAGGACCACTAGTGGTCCAGAGACCATAGTTTGGGAACCCCTGACTTAGCTGAATGTCACCCAAGATATCTTCCTATGTTCCTAGTGATGATGGCTTTATGCAACCTCTAGGTCTCAGTATGAAATAGCAGCAACAATCTGTTGCCTTCATGTTCTCCTTACGGCTTTGCAGAGGCACCTGGTTGGCCACTGTAGAAAACAGGATGCTGGACTAGAGGTACCTTTGATGTAACCCAGCAGGGCTCTCCTTTATGTATGTGAGGTTCTATGCTGACACTAGCCCTATTCAGGTAATCACCTCCATGCATTCTCAAAACGCACAGAGCCATTCACACCAGCCCTACTAGAAGTGGAAGGATCTGACAATTTCACTTAATATAATGCAATTTTGTATGTTGTTTTCACTAATATGTTCATTTTATGCACATTTCCCCCTAATATAGAGTATGCATTTTTGTAAATGTTCTTTGGTTGGAGAGCTGCATGGCAAAATTTGGATAAGTGTATATTTTGAAGGGTGATTGTGCTTCAGTTCTCATGTTGTTTCAAAAAGTACAAAATTAGGAGATTCAGCTTGATGTGTGAACTGAGTCTAATTTCTCCCCCATCCCTGAGCCCCACTCCCAACATAGCTGTTCCTGCCAGCTGCAGTTTCAGACCATTGCAGCATAATGTCTGAAGCAGGAGACTTCTGAACAATCTTAGAATCCACCACACGATCAGAAATCCTGGGCAAATGGGCTTTAGTGGGAAAAATCTTCCTAACTATTGGAGCCATACAACAATGGAACCAGTTCCCTAGAGAGGTAGTGGGCTCTCCGATACTGGAGGCATTCAAGAGGCAGCTGGAAAGCCATCTGTCAGGAATGCTTTGATTTGAATTCCTGTATTAAGCAGGGAGTTGGACTTGATGGCCTTATAGGCTCCTTCCAACTCTACTATTCTATGATTCTACAAAATTCCAAGCAAGTTTAGCTGGACACATGAAGGTCCCCCCTTCAGACTCTCCTGCTCCATCTGCAATGGTCAGGGGTGGAGGAGATGGGGACATGGGCACTGGGGCAGGCTTAGTACTCCTGTGTTAAATAAGTGGGTTTATTGTATTACTAGCCTTTGGGTCACTTGTATGGATCAGCACACAGCTGTTTGGAGCATCCACCCAATCACAGAGTTGGAGGGGATATTGTAGGCCATTGAGTACAACCATCTACCCAGTGCAGGAAATCCAGAGCTAGAATACTCTCAACAGAGGACTGTTCAGCCTCTACTTGAAGACCTCCAGTAAGCAAGAGCACACCACCCCTCTAAGTAACTGATTCCATTGTCAGAAGGACTGTAGCTCAACGGTAGTGCATTTGTTTTGCATGCAGAAGGCCCCAAGTTTGGTGCCCGGCATCTCTAGACAGGGCTGAAAATGTTCCTTGCCTGAAACCCTGGATATCCACTCACAGTCACTGGAGACAATACTGAGCTGGATGGGCCAATAGTCTGACTCAGTATAAGGCAGCTTCCTATGTCCCTACTATTAAGAATCTTCTGCTAATGTTTGACCAAAATATAACTTAAGCCCATGAGATCTAGTCCTGCCCTATTCTATATGACAGCCCTTTGGTATTTGAAGAGTCCTACCATGTCTCCTTTCCTTTCCCTCAAACTTAGGAACATAGGAAGCTATCTTATACTGAGTCGGACCATTGGTCAATCCTCACTGGCAGCCTCTCTCCAAGGTTTCAGAAAGGGGACATTCCCCAAACAACCTGGAGATGCCAAGGATTGAACCTGGAACCTTCTTCATGCAAGGCAGATGTTCCACCACTGCACTATGGGCTACCTTCTGTTCTCCAGGATAAATATACCCAATCCCTTCAATGTAATGTGGCATTGCCTTATGCTGAGTCAGACCATTGGCCTGTCTAGCCCAGCACTGTCTTCTCAGATGCAGTGGCTCTCCAGTGGGTCTTTCCCAGCGCTACTAAGATTTTTTTTTAAAAAGCCTGAATTGAATCTGGGACCTTCTACTGCTAAACTATAACGCCTCCTCATAGACTGAAACTAAGATGACTTTTGAACAATGATGCTATCAGGGCAGGACTTTGGGGCAAAAAGCCCCAGACTGCTGCAATGCATTTTATGTTGGGCTGCCTTCCAAGACAGTTCAGAAACAGCAGCTAGGGCAGAACTCTGAGCCAAACTGATAACAGGGACCAAGCAACCCAGTCATAGTAACCCCAGGGCTGCCCCAACTGCACTGGCATCCAATGTGTTTCTGGGCCCAATTTAAATGCTGGTCCCAATCATCAGAATGAACAAAAATGTCCCAAACACCGCAGGACTAACTTGCCACAATCTGAAGTGAGTGAAGTTAATGCATGTTGCTATCTAAGGGGGGGGGCTATAAGGCCATTGGGGGGGCTATAAGACCATTAAGTCTAGCATCTAAAGTTATCTGACTGCAGCTTTCCCAAACTTGGTGACCTCCAGATGTTGTTGGACTACAACTCCCATCAGCCCCAGCCAGCATGAACATAAGAATGTAAGAAAAGCCTGCTAGATCAGGCCAGTGGCCCATCTAATCCAGCATCTTGTTCTCACAGTGGCCAACCAGATGTCTACAGGAAGCCCACAACAGGACCTGAGCGCAATAGCACTTTCCCCTCCTATAGTTTCCAGTAACTGCTGTTCAGAAGCACACTACCTCCAACAATGGATCAATAAATATGTATTGATAAATGTGGACAGTAAATTGATAAATGGTCAATGGTGAAGGATAATGGTGGCTGTCGCCCAAAACACCTAGATGGCCTCAGGCTGAGGAAGGCTGCCTTACTGCTCCACTGCTTCTGAAAGCATTGGGAGAACAGGCCCAAACAAAATATTGATACATATTTATTTATTTATTTATTTCCCGCCCTTCCTCCCAGCAGGAGCCCAGGGTGGCAATATTTGCATTTATGTTTATACTGGGCTTCCGTCCAAGGAACACATGGTGGCATATATGATTGCTCCCCTTCTAACCTCACAAAAATCCAGTGAGGTAGGTTAGTCTGGGAGATTATGACTGGTCCGAGGTCACCCAGTGAGCTTATGGTGGTTGGAGATTTGAACCTAGATCTCTGTAGAGTAAATCCAACACTATAGGCCACTATCCAATTCTGGCTCTCCTCATTCATCTCACTCCAAGCTAGTCATAACCTGGATACAAGATGCAAATCCATCCTCTCCCACTAGAACACAACTTTCTCAGAGGCAGCAGCATTCCAAAAAGCACACGAAAGATGCCACTAGCCAAAATAACTTTCAGACTCAACAGACAAAAAGACAAAACTAGGGTATTAATATGTTATCCATCTTAATAGTCCTGCATCTTGTATGTAAAAAAGTAAAATGATCCCATTTATTCATGTCTGAAATGGCTATCGTGACAGCTCCCCTTCAATTTTTAATCGCATGTACTCATTTAATTTCGACGAAGCCACGTGAACATTCTGATTTGTTTGTTTTTTACAAGAGTCCTCACTGGACATAATTCCAGTTTCAATAGAACGAAAACAGAGCAATTAAACCAGTGTGATCAAATGCAGGCAAACAAACAAGTGCACTATCCCTGCCTTCTGCTGGGTGAGGGAAGAACTGCTGGCCATTGTCTCACAAATAGGGATGGAGGAGAGGATGTGGGGTCCGTGGATCCTATGTTCACATGTGGTGGGACTGTGAACATATTCAAAGATTCTGGACGGATTTTTTTGAAGAAATATCCATTATAATGGGAATGAAAGTAATAAAAACACTGGAATTGGGATTACTTAATAAATTTGATGACCAAAACCAAACCATATCACATAAAAAGCAAATTGAGTATCTCTTAATAGCAGCACGCATGTTGATAGCTAAATGCTGGAAAGAGGCAAAAGGATTAAACATTGGGAAGTGGTATAGCATAGTATGGGAAATAGCGCTCTCAGAGAAACTTACTCAACGTTTGAGAGTAGCAAGAGGACAAAAGAAAAAAGATAGTTTTGCTACAGAATGGTCGTGTTTTATTACACATACAAAGAAAACATCTGCACCAATACAGGTTCCAATTGCCTTTAATAGCTTATGGCTACAATAGTTTCTCTGGAGATCTGGGATCTGTCCTCTTGTTAATTAATTATTATCTAAAACTGCCTAATAACCAATGTTAAGTAATTTGTATTGTATGTGGATAGTGACAGACTGAGTAGTACTTTTATATGTAATGTACTATTCTTTGCGTATATGGTTTCTGTATTATGTGAACATTTAATATTCAATCTTTATATATTTCATATATATATAAAAAAAAAACAAATAGGGATGGAAGGATCTGTCATTTTTTGTTCTCTCCCTTTCTCGTTTTTCAAAATCTGAAATTCCGTCCTCTGGATTTCAGCAGTAATTTGCTATTTTTTTAAAAAAAAAAATCCCCATGAAGGTTCTCTAGCATTTTAATTAGAATTTATCCTACTAAATACATTCTTGTATGTGGTTTTGACTAATGGACACATTTTTGCAAGCAATTTCTCGCAATGTAAAGCATTTTGTATGGTTTTTTTGCACATATATTCATTTGTATGCACACTTGCCCCTAATATATGCATTTTTGCAAATATTGCTTAGTTGGAAAACTGCACTGCAAAATTCAGATAATTGCAAATTTCAAAAGGATAGCTGTGTTTCAGTTCTCATGTTTGTCTCAAAAAGTACAGATTTGCTCAATTCAGCTTTAAAATGCAAATTGAATCAGATTTCTTGCCCATCCCTAGTCACAAATCAAATCTGTTCAGAGGCTCCACACTTAGAGCCCAAAGACAGCAAAATCGAATCACAGCTGGGAGGAAAATCCTACATCATTCCTTAGTAGCAGCCTGCTTTCACGCTTATTTGCTTTTGGGTTGGGTTCATGTAGTGCAAGTCATCTTTGTGATTTCATCAGCTTTACCCCTATGGGGTAAAGGAGGTGAGAGGAAGCCAGCACAAAGAAATCTAGAATGGGAGGGGAATAGAGGAAACAGAGCTGAGAGGAAGAGGGTGGATTTGTTCTTTTCTTCATTGTTCAAACTCAAGGAACGATGATCTTCAATGCATGACTCAGATCAAGAAAGAGAGGGGGCCCATCTGCACTATACATTTAAAGCAGTATAGCAGTAAAGACCCCTCACAGAACTGAGAATTCCCAGGGTTCCATGGGAAGAGGGACTGATTGTTAAACCACTCTGGGAATTGTCGCTCTCTAAGGGGAATAGGGGTCCCCTAACAACTCAGCACCCTTAACATACTACAATCCCCAGGATTCTTTGGGGAACAATGACTGCTTAAAGTGGTATGATACTGCTTTAAATGTACAGTGCAGATGGAACCAGAGACCTGCCACAGGTAAACAACATGCTGCTGTACTCCAGCAAATCCATCTTTTCTGTTGCATAATTAGCTCATCAGTTATCAACATATACAATAATGAGTGACGTCAGAGTCAGAACCAGTGGAGGCTGGTCCATTAGGGTGAATGGGTTGATGTTCCACTAACATCAGTTTGCCCTCAGCCAACTCCCAGCTGCCTGCCTTTCTTACAAGCAGTCAGGGAGTGGCTTTACCTGTCATTGGTTCTGGTTCCACCTATCATTGGCCTCCCTGCCTTCCACCTTACCAGTCCCAATGGGCTCCAGCCACCACTAGTCAGAACAATTTAATCAGCAGTAGCTAGTACAAATGCATCTAATTATTGAAATAAGTCATTCCATAACCGTCCATACTGTTGGGACGTATTCTCCACTTTGCACATAAGTTATACCATTATACCATGTTCCATAAAATTGGTCCGAATCCATTTTTTCCTGAGGCTGCCCTTATCTGACATGTCAGTTTTGCATCCAATGCACCTCATATCTGATTATACCAAGTATCAGTCAGTAAGTCCTTTCATGTCTGCCAATGCTTAGTGGTCTCCATTTGGGTAGAAAACAAGAATATCAAGAGAACTCTGTATTTCCCTCGATCTCTCTACCTGAGTGTCCTGTTTGAATTTTTGTGAAGTTCTAAAGGGATTGTTTTATTGAATATTTTAATTAGGGATGTTTATATTTAAATGCTTCAATGTGATTGTTGCATTGTCTTAATGTCTTGTATTTAGTTCTGTTCTGCAATGGTCTTTGGACTAAGCAATAAACATTAATTAATTAGTATTGTGTATTTCAATTATGGATGTTTATATTTTACTGTTTGTGTAACAGGTTTTCATTCTTTGTAAAACATTTAGAAGCCTATTTCAGCATTAAATTAATTAAACAACAATAATAACAGTAAACATTCTAGGAACAGGACAGAATGTGCCCAGATTTGGAATAGAACCCTAATCTCTCAACATTATGGAGTCTCAGTTGTTGGCACCAAATGGGAAATCAGCTGAGCTAGTAGTACAAGCTCGATCCTTCTTGTTATTCAGGCAGGAATTGTACTTTCTTCTGATGATATAATGCAGAATGACAGCTGGAATGTGCCAGCCTTGTTTTATTGAAGACATCTTTATACTATTAATACTTAAAGACTCCTACTAGGTTCTGCCTAAAAAGGTGTCTCACATCCTTGTGTATCAAGCTAGGAATATCTTCCAAAATTGTTTTGTCTTCAAGCACCAGCACCCATTTAGCCTGCTGCATCCTAGAGAATCTCCAGTACCTTTACAGCTGAGTTCCAGAATAATTATCACAGCAAAATCATCCAGGCTGGAACCAAAATTCAAATGAGTAGATTCTGCAGCAACTTCAAGGTTCCCCCACCCCAAATGTGCAAGCTCTGGCAAGTTTCTTATCCCTAACATCATTTCCTTCAGATTTAGGATTCAAGCATGTTGAAACTTGTTCCTATTTCTCAAGAGTTGCTTTTTCCAAAAATTGGATCCTTCCAGAAATAAAAAGTAATTTCAAAGGAGTGCCAAACTTTGATTTCTTAAAAAGTAGTCACAGGCTGATCATTTAACCTCTGCTCAGTGACTAGGTAGAGCACCAGCAGCACCCGGCAATAATGGCAGTCAGAGAGGGCATTGTGGATGTATGGACACATAATGAGAAGACATGATTATCCAGAAAAGAAAATAATGCTGGGATAAACAGTAGAGAGCAGAAAAAGAGGAAAACCAAACAAGAGATAGATTGATTCCATAAAGGAAGCCACAGACCTGAACTTACAAGATCTGAATGGGGTGGTTTATACCAGATGGTATTGGCAGTTGCTGATTCATAGGGTCGCCATAAGTCGTAATCGACCTGAAGGTACATAACAACAAGTCCCCTAAAACCTGAAGTCAATTCTGGGAGGGCATTCCTCCACTGGGGTGCCAAAACAAACAAACAAAAAAGGCCATGTTTATTCTCATAAGAATCCTAGGGGAAAAGTAAATAACATTTCTATTTTTTCAGATATGAAACTGAGGATGCTTCAAGTTAATAGCTACTAGTCGTGATGGCTATAGGCTATCTCCAGGATGAGAGGTATCATGTCTCTCTGAATACCAGTTGCTGGGGAACAACATCAAAAGAAGGCGCTTGCCCTCCTGTCCTGCTTGTGGGCTTCCCATTGGCATCTGATCACAAACAGGATTCTGGACTAGATGGACTATTGGCCTAATGTACTTATCAGTATCAGGGACTGTGACTTGCTCAAGGTCATCCAATGACTATATTGCCAATATGGGAGCCAGAGCAGAGCAGAGATAATTCTCTCCTGCCCTCCTCTCCTCTCTCCAGTGCCACCAGACTGAGCAAGGGAAAACAGAGTGAGGCTGGGCATGCAGCACCATGACAATGGTTTCATGCCTTGCCCAGCCAGACAGAAGGGAGTCTGTGTGTGCATTTTTTTGGGGGGGGATAGAGGGTTCAGCCAGGGAGGCAGTGACAGGCACAGGAAGTGGCAGCACCATGTGGTATTGAGGTGGTGACTCAATGCTTGCACCATGCATGACTATAAACCAGTGGTTCTTGGTTCAGGAGGAGTTGGAAAGTCTGCATCGACTGTTCAGTTTATTTGAATATTTGTAAAAGTAGACTCCTACCAAAACCAAGATGAAGTAGATGCACAACAATGTATGCTTGAAATCTTAGACACAGCAGTAATGGAACAGTTTATGGCCATGAGAGATCTCTACATGAAAAATGGTCAAGAGTTTGCTTCAGTATATGCCATCACAGCACAGTTGACATATAATGACTTGCAGGATCTAAGAGAACAGACTCTTTGAGTCAAACGCACTGATGATGTTCCAACAGCTCTGGCTGGCGACAAGTGCAATTTGGAAGATGAAAGAAAGGGACAAAGACAGAATTTAGCAAAGCAATGGAATGACTGTGCATTCTTAGAGTCTTCTGCAAAATCAAAGATATATGCTAATGAGATCTCCTACAACTATGTGTGGCAAATTAACAGAATTAATATGGGAGCCTGATTCCAGGTTGCCCAGCTCCAAGTTCAACATTACATCCTTTGGACCACACAGAAGCTCACGCTGCTGATGAAAGGCTGTGGTCTATTTATTCACCGCCATCTTCCACATTCCTATTCCCCTACAAGAATCACTGCCTCAGAGTCAACATCCTTCTAACGTTTTAGAGAGAAAAGTCATTCTTAAGTGGAACCTAGCCACATGCTGACTGATATGTCGATTCCCTTTTTGGCTCTAATTCCTTTATCCTCTGGTGAAATTATTAATGTGCTAATGAGGTTGGGTGCACTTGGCCCAAGAAACACTATTTCCAACAACATAGCTTTGAGTTTGCTCCTTCCTCTGAATTGCAGCCAAGAGATGTCTTTAGAAAGCCATCCTTTACGCAGTCCAATCTCACAGGGTCTCATTTATTAATGACAGATATTTCCTTCTTGCAATACTAGCCAAAATGAGACGAAAATTAAACTGCTGCGGGGGACCTCAGAGCGATGATATCCTGTCACAGCTGGGGGGGGCGGGGAGAGAGACAGACTCAAACTCTCCTGCAGTTCAGCTGGGGAAAAGCAGCTCTCTCAAATTCATAAGGGAAATGGTGATCCTCAAGAAGTTGCTGAACTACAACTCCCATAATCCCTGGCCATTGGCCATGCTTGCTGGAGCTGATGGGAGCTTATTCAGCAACATGTGTAGGGCAACAGTTGCCCACTCTGCAAGGGTGGGGAACCTGTGGTGCTCCAGCTGTTGTTGAACTAAAACTTCCATTATCTCTAACCAGTGACCATGCTGGTGGGAGTTTGAGCACATCAGCTGGTCAACCCAGTGCGTGGCAGCTGTGAAAAAGGCAAATTCCATGCTAGGGATCATTAGGGAAGGTACTGGAAAAAACTGCCGATGTCATAATGCCGTTGTATAAATCTATGGAGCAGCCACAGTTGGAATATTGTGTACAGCTCTGGTCACCTCACCTCAAAAAGCATGCTGTAGAGTTGGAAAAGGTTCAGAAAAGGGCAGAGAGAATGATCAAGGGAATGGAGAGACTCCCCTATGAAGAAAGCTTGCAGCATTTGGGGCTTTTTAGTTTAGAGAAAAGGCAAGTCAGAAGCGACATGATAGAAATGTATAAAATTGTGCATGGCATGGATAGAGAGATTTTTTTTTCCTTTTCTCATAACACTAGAACTCGTGGACATTTAATGAAGCTGAATGTTGGAAGATTCAGGATAGACAAAAGAAAGTACTTCTTCACTTCAGTTAAACTATGGAATCTGCTCCCATAAGAGGCAGTGATGGTCACCAACTTGGATGGCTTTAAAAGAGAATTAGACAAATTCATGGACGACAAGGCTACCAATGACTACTAGCCATAATGGCTGTGCTTTGCCACCATGGTCAGAGGTGGCATGCTTCTGAAAACCAGTTGCCAGAAGCTGCAGGAGGAGAGAGTGCTGTTACACTCAGGTCCCGCTTGTGGGCTTCCCATGGGCATCTGGTTGGCCACTGTGAGAACAGGATGTTAGACTAGAAGGGCCACTGGCCTGATCCAGCAGGCTCTTCTTATGTTCTTATGGAGGTCCAACATGTTAGCAACCCCTGCCTTAATGACCCACCCTGTCTTGCTTTGAGTACAAATGGTTATTCCTGCAGCCAACATCTGTTCCTTTCTTTTAGGCTATTCTTGTTTTCATATTAAAACCCTCTTTCCATCATTTTGGCATGCCTTCAAGAACTGTTACACACACAAATCTGTATAGCTCCAAATCCTATATGCACCAGCCTTCCCCAAGCTGGTGTCCTCCAGAAATTTGGGAATACAACTGCCATCAGTACAGATGTGCTGGCTGGGGCTGGTAAAACATCTGGAGGGTGCCAAGTTGGGGAAGGCTGCCGTACACAAACTGTGAACTCATTCCCCAAAAGTGGCTCCTTATGTAGCCAAGAATGGACCATCCATGCAAAAAAGAGGGGGATCACAGAAGGCTCAGGGGAACCCCAAAGTCTGAGGGAATACAGAAAAAAATAGAAAAAAAATATAAAGATCAGTGGTGGTCCCAGAACATTCCCATGAGGGTAGAGCGTGCTCAATGCCACCAGAATACCGACTGAAGGTTGGAGGGGGTGGGGGGAACCTGGAAACCAGGTCAGAGGGGAAATGGAATGGAGTATCCTGGTAAATGGCATGGCTGACTGGCACATTTTGCTGCAGGGTCATGAGAATTTTATATATGGAAAAGTGCAGGGTTTTTTTTAGAACAATAAATAAGAAAATGCCATGAGATGGGACAGCCTTTCATTAAGCAGAAGCAATATTCATCTCACACGGCACCAAGATGCTCCAGGTGGCATCCCCCTGGCAAACAAGTCACTAACCAGGTGTATCATAATTGCCTATTTCTCCTAGTTGGGCTGTGTGAGAGGGCACCACAAGGACCATATCCACTCACACCAGGTAGGGTTGTGTGAGGGCTCCGTAGAAGCTATTTCCCCCCCAGTAGTCACCTCTGTATATTACACTTTTAAGAGTTTCAAAGAACTCTGAATTTCATCAGGCCTGTGTTCCCCTCTCCATCACGGAGCTGTAATGACGATGTCGCATGCAGTGTAGCCTAATTATCTTATAGCGGGGATTTCCGTGGGTACAGCTTTTCTCATTCGGCCTTTTTCAGCTTCTACAAGCAATTTCAGCTTCTATGCACCTATTAAAGGTACAGAACCCCCTTCTTCAGTTATCCTAATGGGGAATGTGGCACCCAGTGGATTTCTACTTGTCAGGAAACTAATTAAAGGCATAAAGTCTCAGTCAGGATATTTCTCAAAGGGGTGGCCTGGCAAAAGAAAAAAAAATGACCTTGGGGCCTTAATTATCAAATTGTGCCGACCCATTTGGGTCATTAAGAGATCAGGTCAAAATTGTTTCACACGCTGTTATTCAGTCTATGTGGAGGCCATGGGGAGGATGCTTCTATGAGATAGTTTCAAAAGTTTCCACTGGGTTTATTCTAACTCATTCCAGTGATATAGGACAGGCACCCTAACAGCCACAGGCAGCAGTGAGTGGGGAGTTTCAGGCTGCATGCAAGTAGGCCATCTCCAAAGCAGAGCCAGCAGACTTGCCAGAAAATGCCACTGTCACAGAAATCTTCCCTGTGACATGGCCAGCTCATACAGAAAGCCCAATACAAATATTACCTCCTGCAGTGTGGAGTATGGCCTTGTGGAAGTGCGTTTTAACCACCTCCATGCTCCACAGGTAAGGATGGGAGGGAAACTCGATTCAGGAGAACCTACCTCATTTGCACTTTCCAAAACAATGTGCGAATGGAAACACAGACACCCTCTGAAATTCACACTTCTCTAAATTTTGTAATGCATTTCCCCAGCCAGGGTAGGATATAATTTTAATAATAATAGTGAGTGGGGTTTTTTGTGTGTGACAGTATTCACCAGCACAGAGTACCAGCACCTCTCTTTTTTTTCTGCCCATGGCAGCCGTTTTGTGCTAGCACCCACAGCACTTTATTAAGGTATGAATACTACTGCCTCATTTTATTATTATTATTATTATTATTATTATTATTATTATTATTATTATTATTATTATTATATTAACAACAACAACAATAATAATAATAACAATAACAATAATAACAACAACAATAATAACAATAACAATAACAATAATAATAATAATAATGATGATGATAATAATAATAATAATAATAATAATAATAATAATAATAATAATAATAATAATAATAATAATAATAATAATAATAATAATAATATGAACTAGCCGTTCCTTACTAGCAAAGCACACATTAAGGCTGCCATGAGGAGGATACTGAAATGCGCCTCTCTGTATGGTGAGGAGTTTTGACATTACAGATTTCATAATGTCTTCCCACCCATCTCAAAACTTCATCAGCAGCCAGCAACTCTGCAATTCAGTAGGAGAGAAAAACCTTTTCTATTGGCCTCTGCCAGGGCTGGGCCATGGTGAGCCAGGAACCAGAAGCTGTAGGCCAAACGCATAGTCAGAACTGAAGAACAAGTCAAGATTGAAGGAGAAAGCAAGAAGCAGGATCAAGCAGCAAGCCAGAAGTCAGGATCAAAGAATAACCAAGGACATAGGAACACACCAAAGCTCAGAAACACCATGTTCACTGAGCAAAGCTTGGGTGACTTCTGTTTCTGTGAATATGTGAAGTACAGCAACACTTTGCAACACTAAAAAAAAGCTTCAAAAACAATAATGGCACTGACTGTTCTGCAGAATAGTTTCCAATGGACATGAGGAGTGTCTCAGTTTGCACAAGATAAAACAGTGGGAGGTGAAATATATTCTAGCAAAATTCTAGGTGTGCTCTATGTTTTTAATTGACCATGCCCACCTTTCCTTACGTGGAGTAGTTTAAGCATAGCAGGTGGAAAACATGCATCTTGGGCAGGCCAATATTTTTCCCAACAGCTGGAGTCATTGTTCAAGTAGCAGCATATAGTAATCAGTCAGATTTTACATCAAACTGCAGTTTCAGATTCAACTGTTAATGCGCCCCAAATAGAACTAGAATATAACCTCCAGTTTGAAACACAAAAGGCTGTCTTCGCCATCAGATGACATTGACCAATAAAAAGGCTTTGAAATTAATAAAAATAAATTTGACACAGATTTCTAGGATGAATAATGAGGAAAATAAAATTTTCTAGATTAGATTCTACTAATGTAGAAACATTAGTAACACAAGAAAGAAGCAAAGTAAGAACACCAACAAACATACAAACATGCAATTCTCCATCTTTGGAGATGGCAGGTGTTGCCGCTACTCACAATATGCTCAGAGGCACATGTGACCAAATTCTTCCAAGCTACACAGTAAGTGGATTGGACTGTGAAAGACCAACCCAAATTGTGTTTGCATTTTGACAAATTAGTTGGGCAGTCCAATATCTCAGAGAGGAGGTCAGGTCTCCTGCTCCCCTGGTGCATTTACTATAGCTGCCCAAGTTCCCTGTTTTTTAAAGTTTGATAGAAATATCTGTGGGCTATAGGTACATTCTTAAACTGCAAGGTTTTTTGCCTGTTATTGAATATATATCCATATGTGTGTATATACACATCTATCCATAAGAGTAATCAATCCAGCAACTGGAAGGAAAATATAATTAAAAAGCAGAAGGTGGTGGTTGAGCTACATCAGGATGAAATCTACTGTGAGAGTGTTAACAGACTTCATAGGCAAAGAGATAGAGGCCTAGAAGCAGCAAATGAGTGTCACTCCAAAGCAATTGCTGTTAGACTTCAGGTCCCTGGAGGGAAAAAGCTGAAAAGGCTTCTAGCTTGGCTATGAAGCCTCACAGGGAGGTGGTAGTGCTTCTCAGCAAAAGTCCAGCACAGGCCAAAAATAAATAAATAAATACATGTTATTCCCTGGGGAGATCCATCGTCCATCTTTGCTGTTACTTTCCAATCAAGCAGGCCCATTGGCCTGCTGGGCAAAATCGGAACAATACCAGAATCATGTTCAAGGCAAACAACACAGAAGTGAAGCATTCAGAAATGTGCAGCTTTGCCTTTAACCTCCTTTCAAGGACTTCCACTGTGCCAGGCAGTCACATTGCATTCATTTCAGAAGATGCACACACGCTGTGCTCACCGAGACCTTACTTATTCAGCTTCTCACTTCTTTGCCGCTTTAATGACATTCCTCTAGAGAGGAAAATTTCTTTACTTTTTTTTTTTTGCCTGAAGACAAAAAAGCAGTGGCAAAGAGCATCAGGAAGGGACAATTTGGGGCTGTTCTCACCAATTCACTTTGGAATCTCAAAGAACCAGTGGAGACTTTTGGCTCTGATGTCAGTGGAGCTTTACTTTGAACTTTCAAGAAGCTGTCCAATGTGATTTTCAGTACCTTGGACAACTCCTTGAAAGTTCAGACTAAAAATGGGGCAACCCTAATGTAGCCACACCATAATGTGATGCACATCAAAATCAAAAGCGTTGCAGCCTAACTACTAGTAGTAGTAGTAGTATTAGCCACCCTTCATCAGCAGGCCCAGGGAAGATTATAACAATTTAAAATTCAGTATTAAAAACAGTCAAAACAAATTACAGACACAGGAAAAGGGTGGGTCCTGAAAACACATATGTCAGGTGTTGCAGGCCAGAGCAAAGAGGTGCATATTCAGCATTCGTGGAAAACTGTATAGTGAAAGTGCCAGATCTCCCTCTGTGGGAAGGGAATTCCACAACTTAGGGGTTGCTGAATGCCTTCTCCTGGACCACCGTCCCCCACCTCCAAACTTCTGAGAGTGACAGAACTACCAAGACAACCCCCTCTGCTGATCCTAATACATGAGAGGATCTGTAGGGAAGGAGGTGGTCTTTCAGATATTTGGGGCCTAAGTTGTTTGGAATTTAAACACTAGCATGAGCACCTTAAAATGGGCACAGAAACGGACAGGCAACCCACTAGAAATGTACTGAGATCTCCTCATCCAATGATCTCTCAGAAGGATAATGTAAAGATGCTATCTGTGTTTTCTGCTATGCCTGTTAAGAAAATAAACGACTGTTAACTGTATGAGAACATCCTCAATGGTCTCATAAGAGACCCTGGTAGGCCCATACCAATATATGTGCCATTTGTTTTCATTATTAACGTTTCTAAAAAATAAAAAGTATGCAGACTTCTTGGGTGTGTGGACTTTCTGCACAAGTGGGCAAAGCAATCCCTTGCATGAAACTCCTCCAAACCCCACTCCAGCAAGAATGTTTTTAAACTGTCGCTGGGTTTTAGAATATTTTTAACTTGTAACGGCATTTTAGAATGTTTCAGCTGTTTTTAGAATGCTTTTGCTGTTAAATTGTTTTGTTAGGTTTGCCGCCCTGGGCCCTTCAGGAGGGAGGCCAGGATATAAATTTAATTGATTAGTAGCAACAACCAACAACATGATAATCTGTCCACATGCAATGGGTGGGCAGCCTTGTTGTGGAAATAGCAACAACTGCATATTTGTTACACAAATACCTTAATAATGTTGCATGTTAAAAACATGAAAAGACCCACAATTACTTTTAGCAACATATTAAGTCATTTGGCTCTCAACTATGCGAGAAGATGCTTATGCTAACTTGAATTCCAGCCCATGGTTGTATCAACCATCCCTGTTGTCCAAAATGGAGATATACTGCAGCTGCTTTCATACATTCATTGTAAGTATGGAAGTGGGAAACAAGATCATGATTGTTATCCATCTCCATCAGGAGCAGGGAACCTTTTTGAGACCAAGGGCCACATTCTCTTCTTTGCAACCTTCTGGGGACTACATGCCAATGATGGGTGTGATGTTCCTGTATTAATGTATATATGGTAAGTGCTGTTTGTATAGAAGATACATGGTAAGTGGAATGAAAGAGGAGGGGGGAGTAAATGAGCAGTAGAATGCTGGATGATTGGCTGAGTGTTTGAATGGCTGAGAGTATAAATGGAAGGATGACAGTTGAATCTGTGTGGACGTTGGTGGGTTGTTTGAGAGGTGTTTGGTGGGGTTTTTGAGAGGAGATTGTGTGGAGAGTTGGTGGATGTGAGGAAAGTGTGGAGTTCGGATTAATACTAAGACAAGTACCACAGGAATAGATGAAACCATATGCTTATGTGCCTTTATAAAGTAATCTTGTTATTTCTAATATTTAATAAACACTATTTTGGTTTACCGGAGGCCTGATCCTTGGCTGGGGAATATACAGACCAGAGGGGAGGGCAAGGTACTTACCAAGGCTGAAGGGAAACTGTAACAATTGGTGGCAGCGGTGAAGGGAAGAATATAACACCACAAGTATCCAGAGCAACCCAGAATTATATGCATTCTATATAGATCAAAGGGATTGGGACAGCTTAAGCACGCAGTCACAGAGGTAACCTGATTGAGAGAGACTCAGGCAGAGTCTCTGGGAATACTGGTTATAGGACGTGACTGGTGGTGCTGCCTAGCAGGGGGATCTGTTGAGATCTGTGCTAGAGCGGAGAGATAAACCTTAAAAAAGGACAGTCTGGACTGGTGGAGTCCCTGGTGGTGCCTAGTGACAGGCAGTAGCCACGAGCAGGTAGGAACCTGACAGGGAGAGCCAGGGAAGGGCGTCACAATGGGCAGTGCCATTGGCAAAAGTGGGGAAAACACTGGATACTAATGTTACCTCTGACCAGTAGTCTAGTTTCTGCACACACTCACACACCACTCTCAGTCCTCCATCCAGGCAACCAAAGTTCAAGGGCACATTCCAGCCAAGCAAAAACAATTAAGTAGGGGATGATATAGGGCTGGTGAGGGGTGTGGTCTGGGGAAGGAGATGGCCTGCGGAGAATCCCAAGGGACAAATAGAGAGGCCTGAAGTGCCGTATTTGGTCCCTGTTCTATGGTTCCCCAACCTTGACCTACACCCTATGTGTGTGTACACATTGCACGTGTGTAGGCTCTGTGCCATTGGGAATCCTGCAAAAGGCAGAGTCCCCAGTCACACACAGGCTCTGTTCAGACCTTCAACTGATCACACAGACATTGGGCAACAAGGACAATGGACTTAATTATGCTCCTGTTTCCAGGCATTCAATTTGTGCACAATTACTATTTGAACTGGGCTAGTATGAGAAAACAGAAGGTTGTCCCCTAGCCATTGAAAGAATTGAGTCATTCCAAAAAGCCTGGCCCTTTCTAGAAGGGAGTTCAGCCTGCACTGGAAGATGAAAAGGCCCACTATTCATGGGCAGTCTAGGTACTCAGGCATCTCATGCAGTTAAACCAGAGGTAAAATGCAGGGAAAAGCCCAGCACATCTCTTTTTGTTGTTGTTATGTGCCTCCAAGTCGACTGCGACTTATGGCGACCCTAAGAATCAGCGACCTCCAAGAGCATCTGTCACGAACCACCCTGTTCAGATCTTGTAAGTTCAGGTCTGTGGCTTCCTTTAGCTCATCTCTTAGATCTCTCAAATCAACATTGGTACATCCCTCCCCTCTGACCATCACCACCCCAAGTCAGGCTGTCCCATCCATAAACTGCTTATTGTTTCACCTACTCAGATATCTCTGTGGTGCAGTTCTGTTCTCCCAACTTGTCCCTTTAACATTGCTTATTCTCCCCAGTTCTCCATCATCTGTAAATGGAGGAGTTGGTGCCCAAGCACTGAAGAAAGGCTATTATTCCCCACCTTAATGGCTCATCTCCAGCCTACTTCCACTGGGATGTCCTATCTCCAGCCCACTGTCACCTTGATTATTTCAGCTTCTAGACCATGGGCATTCTCCTAGCTACTAACTAGCTAGGAGTGGTTGGTCAAGCAAAGGCCTACCTGGGTTAAAATTCTTAAAAGTGGACTATTACTATACAGTCCTTTGCCCCCCAAAGTCTTGCAACTGACCATCTATGTTGCTACACATGAGAAGCGCAGAAGCCTGTTTGTAAGTAGCTACATTAGGCAATACAGATATGAACTCTTTTTGGTATTTTCTTGGACCATCATTCTGTCTCTTCCATTTACCCCTTCCTTTCTTTTTTATTCTTAATAACTTCATAAAATTTGGCAGTTGGGGTCTTGGGTCCTTCTGTGTCCAAACTTTCAAGGTTATTCCAACCTCTCACATGTCTCGTCACTTGGTTCATGCTATGTGTGTATATGAGTGGGATTTGACAGAGAAAAGGAAGGTACTTTGGTCTCTGGGAAAGGATAGGCAAGCTGGATGTTTTCTCTGCTTCCCCTTGTAAGAATTTGCCTTCCATATTGCCCTGCCTGTAAGGGACTATGTGTTTGAAGTCTTCTACTGAGCACATCAGAGAGAAGGCAAGGTTACAATCCCTCTCCTGCCATCCTAGCTGTTGTTCTTGTTGTTTATTAGATTCATTAGTTGCTTGTTACCCAAAGATCTCCAAACAACGTACAACTTTATTAAAAACAAAAGTAAATATGTCATACCATAAAACAAAATAATAAAGCAACCACCACCACCATACAGCCACAAAAAGCTTTGGCATCACACTCATATAAACATCATCATCGTAGGCTGCAATCTAATACACACTTGCCTGGGAGTGAGTCCCACTGAACACAAGGGAGCTTACTTCTGAGTAGACATGTATTGGATTGCAGCCTTAGTCTAATGCTGAAAAAATGTCAGTGAAGATGCCAGGCAGATCTCACTGCAGAGAAGTGAGGGAGTGAGGGTGTGTGTGTGTGTGTGTGTGTGTGTGTGTGAGAGAGAGAGAGAGAGAGAGAGGGCGAGAGAGAGAGAGAGAGAGAGAGAGAGACTAAGTTTAATCATACTGGCATAATTGATGCTTGATCTGACAAAAACTGTTCAACAAAACTGAGGCCGATTGTCTGCAGTTTTGATCACACATCACCATTATTAGAGAACAAGTGCAACTTTTCCCTTCCATGCTAAAGATGGTTATGTCCTAACTGAGAAAAGTTCCATGGCTGTCTTCACACCCCGTACATACCGTCATGTTCCTCCAGCCAGTAAATGCCAGAGTTATGAGCATACACACCAGGATAGACCTTTGTGAGGATTTTTGAGGTGGGTGGGTGGATATATAATGCCTAGTATTCTGGAATTCTAACCTTCTGGGATTATAAGAGATGAGAAGAGGTTAGACAAGAGAAGCTACATTTTTATTTATTTATTTTACTACATTTATACCCCACCTTTCTTTCATCATAGAAACCCAAGGCAACACGCATGTGGTTCCCAGGCGGTGTCCCATCCAGGCATTGGCTAGACCTGCTTAGCTTCAGCAAGGTGGAGACCTCATGGGCCTTCAGACCATAGTCTGGGACCCATATGTCTGTCTCAGCTACTGCTTGTCCTAGAATACCCATTACTGCCATTTTCTCCACAGAACAACACCCAGCCCAAACTGATCATCTGAAGTGGTGCAAAACAGATGTTTTCCAAACCACACCAAATCCCCCTTTACCCCCTCGACACAGAAAGCAGGACAATGCTCTCGTGCATTCCATACAAATGAAAATATCGAGGATTCATTCCAGATCTTTCACCAATGTCTGATTTTTGTGTGTGTGGCAGAAGAAAAAGTGTTTTTCTGAGTACATTACAGCAACGGAATAATGTGGAAGCACACAAAAAAATCTGGAAAAAATAGCAACTATACCACTACAGAAAGTAAGAGGAGGAAGGCCCTTAAAACAAAGCAGCATCTAAGCACCCAGCAGTATCCCACTTGCTATCCAAAGTGGTGTAAACCCAAAAAGGCTGTACCCGGTGCTATTTGCTTACATTTCAATTATCCTCAATTGAAGCAGTCAGAGATAAATCAGATCTGACATGGAATATCCATTATGATCTCCCATGATTGGATTGGTAGTTGCAGAGAGGGGGGATTGGATTGGGGCCCTCACAATGAGGGAAGGAGGGTTTAATCTTTTTTACATGCACCACTTCCCAGTTGAAACCAAGTCCTTTCCCAAGCTGCAATAAGCCACAGAGGGGGGAAATGATAGGTACCTGCATTGCACTATTCTTTTTTTCTTCCAGTGAGGCTTTTAGCAGCTTCAGGGAGATGGTTTACACTGGGAGCATGGCACAGAGGGAAAGGGTTAATTCCCTCCCCACACACATGCCTCCAGCTTCATAGCCCCAACCCAAATTAGAAAAAATATGCTGTTGGATCTAATCATTGACCTTCCCCATCACATCTAGATTGGTGCTTAACTTTTGAAAAAGCATCCCCCTGGTCCTGCACACCTCACAAATGAAAAGGGGACTGATCTTGCAGATAACTAGCTCTTCCTTCCACCACTGACGCCATGCTGGGAGAACAGCACTGGAAAGAAGTGGCGGCACTGCTCCCATCTCCGGCTGAGAAGAGAGTTCATTAACAGGCAAATCAATACACTGCTTCTTTTGTTCCAGAGTGCTCACCCAGCTCGATACAATTTGAGGGCAGTTTTAATTGACACTCAGCAACAGGGATCAGTCACTCTCTGTTTCCAGTGCTCTATTTGCTGGGAGAAAGCATGCATGTGTATATCAGTGTGTGTGTTTCCTAGTGTCATTCACTCAACCCCAACAACTCTTTTCCCAATCTCTTTTAAATATAAGGCAAAGCTACTCGAATACAAGGGTTAAGCCTACATCAGATAGACTTCTGAGGCAGTGGTGCAGTAGAGGAAGAACAGATCTAGGCCTTTTTTCAGAGCAGGAGGGGATTACATCCTCTGCCAAAGCGCCACAGTAGATAAATGGTCTGCCTTTCTCTAGCAAGTATAGGAGGTGAGGAGGCTTTCGAGTTTCATCGTGACAGGTTAGTATACAGCAGGTGGGGGGAGCTTTGGCCCTCCAGATGTTGCTGAACTGCAACTCCCATCAGACACAACAAGCATGATGGGAGATGTAGTTCAGCAAATATCAGGAAGGCCAATGGTTCCCCACACCTGGTGTGGAGTAAGCCAGAGAATGAGGAAAACTTTGTTGCATGATTGTTTGCATTTCTAATTAAAAGCTAAAGGCTGCATTTCAGCAGGCTGAAAAACATTTGTTAAAGCTTAATGTGTGTTTCAAGCTGAACCTATATAGTCACATTTTCCCTCATAAAATAAACATTTTTATGAACATACATTTCATCTAAAACTTCATTGCAAAATTCAGAGAAGTGCATAATTCACCAATAGCTGCGCTCTGATCCCCATATAAGTCCATGACCAGGTTGGTTCACTTTAAAATGCAGACTCGAGCAATTTACCCTTCGTCCACAAGAGTTACTTGAATTCGGTAACATAGACATGTAGCATTCTGCCATAAAACACTGCCAGGTGAACAGCCAAGACACAACAACTTCCCACCCCTCTCATAGTAAATTAAGAACTTTACTAGGATATCTTCCAGGAATATAGAAATCCATTATTGGTCTATTTAGTTCCGTATTGTCTACACTGACAGCAGTAGCTCTCCAGGGTTTCAGGCAGCAATCTCTCCAAGTCCTACCTGGAGATGCTGGAGAATTGAACCTGGTTCCTTCTGCATGCAAGGCAGATACTCTACTACTAAGCTACAGCTCTATAGACTCTGGCTACATCTATTTTTAGCAGTAGTAGTGATAGTATTTCAAGGGTAAACAGTTGTTAATTCTTCAGATATTGGCATTTTTATCAGGGGAGTCTCTTACAGGGCACTCCCATGAACCTACAACAAAAAAGTAGTATCAGAAGTGCCATTCATAACAGAGTAGTAATGTGTGCAGAGAATCTTGTCTTGTTTACGAGGCAAGACAAAAGAAGACAGCTCAGAAAGAAAGGAAATTAACTAGGATGTTTCACCAGAGCCAAGGTCACTTACAAAGAAAACAGAAGGGGTAAGGGAAGCCCAGTCTTTAATCAAGTTTTAATTCCAGGGCGACTCATGTCCAGTGCAAAGAACATGTGCTTCTCCTCCCCCATGCAGATTGTCGGAAAGCTGCAGCACAGCAAATCTCTTTCAATTCCACAAAGCGCTGCTGTGAAAATCCTCTACTGAGCGCATTAACAAGGTCTTCCTTACCTTAGCAAGCATCTTGAAAAGAGTCAACAAAGCCAAGCAGCTTCTGGCAACCAGGAGGTTACAAACACTATGGGGGGATGCCATCCAGGCTCAAGGGGGAGTGGGGCAGAGGAGCAGCAGTTTCCTACAACAAGGCCAGTGGACAATGGAAGGAAGGCATATAGCAGAAGCAGAGAACAAGGGCTGGAGTTGACCAGAAGGCTGTGCAGAAGAGCATCCAAGCCCAGGCCTGAAAGATAGCTAAGCATGCTCCACAGCTCTCTCAGGCAAGATTGCCACTTGAAAGGAATGGAAGGATCTGTCCATTTCAGTTCTGTCCCTTTCTCATTTTTCCAACCTTAAATTCCATTCTCTATATTTCTGAAGCAATCTGCAACTTTTAAAAAAAAGCTCATGAAAATTCATCAGCATTTTGGTGCGAATTTCCCCTAATAAACATTGGTATGCAGTTCTGACTAACACACACATTTCTGCAAGCAATTTCCCATAATATAATACATTTTTGTATGTTATCTTCACTAATGATACATTATTATGCACACTTCCCCCTAAAATGTTCGTTTTTGTAAACAGTGATTGGTTGGAGAACTGCATCACAAAATTTGGATAAGTGCACATTTCAAGGGACGGCTGTATTTCAGTTCTCATTGTTTTGGAAAGCGCAGATTTTATAGATTTGCCTTTAAGTGCAAACTGAACTGAATTTCTCACCATCCCTACACTGGAATTACAAAAGGGAAATGGCTGTTCCTCCCATCACAAATGTTGTGCCATATCCTGTTGCAAGGCCCCTTTAAAATCAATAGAAACAAAGTATTCAAGCACAGTTTGATGGATTCTGTCTGGACTAACAAAACATGATGCTTTTTTTTTTGCTCTGCAGGGCTGGCCCTTCCATTGGGCATAGCTCTCATGTACCCACCCACCCTTGGGGAGTTTTGTGCCCTGGTATTTAGAAAATCCAAAGTTATCAGCTAACTAGGAAATATAAAGTTCTCTCATGAAGAAAGTGTACCTGTCTGCCCTTCGCTGAGGGTACTGAACGGATTTTCACTGACAAACACTTAAATCCAGAAAGACTTGGGGAAAGACATTTATAAAAAGCAATTTGCTTTAAGCTCTCAAACATTTAGACAACAGCTAAATATGATACTGGGACACAGAAAATATTTAAAAAGACAATATAGCTGTAGTTGTAATAAGCAAAAACATATTTCAAAAGCTTTTTAAAAATCTGAAAGAGCTTGCCGCTCTTCAAAAAGTTATCCCAAAATTATATTTCTGAGTCCTCCCAGTAGAGAAGAGAAGATGCCAACATGAACCAGGAAGGAGATGTGCTGGCACAAGAACCAGAGGGGTTTGGGCTGGAAGAACCTAATTACACTATGAATTTCTAATGGGCTTTTACATAACAGTTCACAAAGCAAGGAAGTTCAGCATTTTTAGCTATTAATGCCCAGCTATGATCTGGAAATAATATTTCTTTGCCAACATGTCCCAAACAATAGATTTCCTTTAGGTGATGATGAAGATCTTTAGATGAAGATATCTGACTTTTAGCTCAAGTTTCAGCCCCCTTCCTTGGACCCCCATTGTATTGGGCCTAGCCCAACTATTAACAGCTTTGAATTCTACTAGTTCCTTCCCGAAAAATCTATCTACTCCTCACTCATTTACATCACAGGCAGACAATATTAACAGTACTATATTCACTAGGCTGCCTCTGTATTCCTTATCTCAGGGATGGGGGACCTTTATTTTAAGCCCAAGGACCACATGCCATTCTGGGCAATCTTCTAGGGGCCACATGCCAGTGGTAGGCAGGGCCAGAGGCAAAAGCGGGCAGACCACAAATATAAACGTTTCCTTTGTACACCAAGCTAGCTTCTACACACACTCACACGCCCCTCTCTCTCCCTCTACATAAGCAAGTAGGAGGCATTGTCAGAGTACCAGCCAGGAACTCTAAAAACACTACAGGAGAGTGTCAAGCAAGGCCAGATAGAGAGGCAAGGAGAGCTGCATTTGGCCCCCAGGCCTGAGATCCCTAACCTTATCAGAACTAGGGATAGATTCCGTCGCCGTCAATTCATCAATGATCCGCCAGCAATCCATTCTGTGCCTGCCCACCACCACCACCACCGAGAAAGAGGAGGCAGAGGAGGAGACAGGAGAGGAGCCCCACCCCCAACTGAACCATATAGTGGAAGCCTCAGTAAAGCCTCCCCAGCAGGGCCAGAAAAGCAGAGGAGGAGACGACACACCACAGATCAAATGACAGACTGCAGGATGGGATGGGCAAATAATCTGCTCAAAGCCCGACCCCCTGCCAAGGGCCTCCGCTCTATAGTTCTGTCCCGGGGGGCTCCTCTCCTGCCACCTCCTCCTCCATGGTGGCGGGGATGGGCAGGCATGGAGTGGATCCGCAGTGAATTGGTGGTGGGAGGATTCCATCCTTAATCTGGACCATATGTCAGCTTGCCCTGAGTTTCGGAATTTGCGTCAGATGTATGTAGGATGAGATTCCGGAACCAGCAACAAAAGGATCGCTTAAAAATAAAGTGAAAAGGGCACAATTGTTTTGCAAAGGCTGATGGGAGTTGTAGTTCAGCAACATCCGGAGGGCCAAGGTTCCCCAACCCTATCCTAGCAAATTCAACTGCACTTTCTCCACTGAAACCAGCACTAAAGCTTGGGGCAGGGGATGCAAAAAATCTTGTTCAATTCAATTCAGATTTGTTGCTTGTGAACATAATTCCTCACAATGTAGAATAGGGGTGAGGAATTGAATCCAGCAGCAAGGCCAGATCCTTAATTCCCCCACCACAGTGAGCCAATTTTGACAGGTGGGCAGGCTTGTACACCCATCAAAGTTCAAAGGGGCTCACTCCACTCACTGTAACCACTGATCAACTGATTAGTGTTTATAGCAAACCCCTTTGAAGTCTGAGAGGCTTCAAAAAGTGTGGGACAACTGGGCATGGCTTGGGGAAGATGGTTCACAGGCCAAATTAGGGCCTGAATCAACCTTAATTAAGCCCATGAACCAGGGAATCCCTACCCTAACATAAAACAATAAAATGGAGGGACAGGCATAATAAATGGGGCAAGAATTAAAACCAAATTCAGCATAAATCCATAAAAACCAACTTAAATGTGGCATTCAACCTTTCAAATGATTTGATTACCAAGCTCTTTACCTAGATGTAATGTTCCCTCATATGAGTTTCTGGGTTTAGTTTTGTAGGTAGCTATTGGCCATTATAAAACACACAAAAATAAAAATGAAATAATTGAGACAATCACATCTCTCCAGTAGTTTCAGAATCCTGTTATAAGAACTTAAGAAGAGCCCTGCTGGATCCGGCCAATGCCCTATCTAGTCCAGCATCTTGTTCTAACAGTGGCCAACCGGATGCCTGTGGGTAGCCCGTAAGCAAGGCCTGAGCAAGAGAGCCCTCTGCCCCCACCTGCGTTTCCAGCAGCTGTTGTTCAGAAGCATGCTGCCTCCAGCTGTGGGATCACAGCATAGCCATCATGGCTAGTAGCCACTGATTTATCTTCCATGTATTTGTCTAATTTTCTTTTAAAGTCCTCCAAGTTAAGAAGCTGAGAGGATGGAATAATGACATCACTATGGAAGGCTCTCAAGAATGGAATGCACCTGATGGGTGGATATACCATGTTCAGACATCCTTTCTTTCTCTCGCTCTCTGCCCTTGGGGTGAGTTTTACCTGCCTCTCAACACCTGCACCTTGTCACTCAATTAGCTAATGCCTTTCTCCGGAGAGACAAGTCATTTCCCCTCCAGGGCCATTTATCTATCTAGGAATCCAGTTCTTGCAGCTGCCAACTGAAAGGGAAAATTCACACATGGATGAGCAAAGCTACAATGAAACTCTTGCAGATTCCACAAATCAGTGCTTATGAAACATTTTCACATGATTTGAAGATGGTTGGAAAAAAGGATTAGTGGAAACTTCTTCACAGATTCACAGCTGTAACGATTCTGGGATGCTTGAGGAATTCATTGTTTAAGAATTGCTATACACAATGATGTGATCTGTAGCTCTCAGATGCATGTGAACTTAGGTATCCACAGGCCTTCTCTGAATGTTGAGACAAAGCTCTACGCTGTTTTTAAACATTTCAAAAATACAGGTTGAAATTTAAGAGAAAATAGATTCGGGTTTTTTTAATTCACAGATTAATGAAGAAACAGAATGAAATGGGATTTTATGGGGTGAGTGGGGTGAGAAAATGACATGGACCAAAAAAAAAGATTCACTCATCTCTACATGTATTGTTCTTTGAACTTTCCAGTGCATTACAATAACATCATTGTAAAAAGCTGGATAACATTCTGATAATACCCCAAATAAATTGTCCACGGCACTGTTGTTACTCCATGCCTAGTACTATAAGAAGTGAGGCCTGCAACAAAATGTTGCGCTGTACACCTACTTTATAACAGGAGTGCTCCTGTTTGGGACTTCAGGCAGCCATGCCTTCCTTCAGGATACTCCATGCCATTCCTCCCACCACCATGGTTTTCCTTTTTCCCCCTGTTCTAATGACTTTCAATATTCCATACCAAGCATGCTCAATTCTTACTGGGCTTGGTTTTTTGAAGGGAGGGGGTTGTCCCCTTCAATTTATTTATTTATTTATTTATTTATTTCAATTTAATTTTATTCAAATTTTCAAAACCAAAACAATACAAAAAGAAAAAACACAAATCCATAAGTAATACAAAAAAAGAAAGAAAAAAAATATAAAAAAAATATTTAAAAAATTGACTTCTGATTTATTTATTTATTTATTTATTTTTAATGATGTTCGTACTTCTGCAAACTTTGGGGGATCCTCCAAGCATGCTGATATCTGCCTCTTGTTTCTCTATGAACTCTCTTCGGCTCCATTTCTGTCTGCACAGACCATATCAGCTCTCTTTTAGAGGGAGTGACTGGACATAAGCTATAATTGCATCTAGCCACTGAAGAAGATAGAGAGGACTGATCCTTGTTATTTGTTTCTTAAGGAAGAGAGATGTGGCCCTTGGGTTCAAGCTTCTTCAGAAAATTAAAAATATTGGATCAATAAAGCCCTGACATTTCTCTCTAAAAAAAAGTGGAATCAGGTCATTGATTCTGCTACATAATGTAGAGAGGTCAAGCAGCATCCATCAATCTCCAGTAATGTTGTTTTCATACTGTGCGTTGCTCTGCATCGAGATTGTCTTGCCTTTGCAAAATGAGCTGGAAGATGGATTTGCCACCATCTTGGCAATGAAAGGTGGACCATTTCCTAACCAGGTTTGCAGCATCAATGTTCCTCTTCCAATAGAGGTGAAATGTGGACAGTGGCAGATGCTGGAGATTAACCTAAGAAGTTCAGCATAAGCAATCCTTTAAACCAGGGATGGGGAACCTTTGGCCCTCCAGATGTTGCTGAACTACAACTCCCATCATCCCTGGCCATTGGCCATGCTTGCTGGGGCTGATGGGAGTTGCAGCTCAGCAACATCTGGAGAGCTAAAGGTTTCCCATTTCTATTTTCAATGAAGTACTGAAAAAAATACAAATATTGCAAGACTTACAAATTAGAATTGCAGTAGGGTGGGGGGAAATTATTCTGAAAAAACCTCTGGATTAATGTGCACAGCTTGCTGAATGCACTGAAGAAGCAATTTGCACCCAGAGAAGGTACCATTAAAAACAAAATAATCACTAGGGATAGAAGGATCTGTCAATATTGTTTATCTCAGTTTCTCATTTTTCCAATCTTAAATTCAGTTTTGCAGCAATTGGCATTTTTTTAAAAAAAAAATCCTCATGAAAATTATTCAACATTTTAGTGCATTTTTCCTGATTTATTTATTTATTATTTGATTTATATCCCGCCCTTCCTCCCAGCAGGAGCCCAGGGTGGCAAATAAACACATATTTGCATGCAGTTTTGACTAGCGAACACATTTTGACAAACCATTTCTCCTAATATAATGCTTTTATTTGTATGTTATTTTCATCAATATATGCAACTGTATACACATGTTCACCTAATATATGCATTTTTGTAAACATTAGTTGGAAAACTACAAGGCAAAGTTTAGATAAGTGGGAATTTTAAAGGATGCCTGTGTTTTGATTCTCATATTGTTTTGGAAAGTGCAAATTTGATAGATACACCTTTATATATGTGAACTGAATCGAATTTCTTCCCCATCCCTATTAATCGCTCAGGGTGAGAACCAATTTTAACAGAACCAGTGAAGGATTTGTGCTTGGCAATAGAACGTTTCCCTCCCTGCTCCCCAAATCTGCTCTGGAGAGTTGGGGGAACCCCTAAAACAGATTTAGGGGATATGCAGGGGGAAGATAGGCATAGGCCTTTTTGTTGCACATGCAGCAATCCATGCGCTGATGGAACGTTCACATAGCACTATTTTGGATACAATGCTCCATGATTTCTAGGTGCAGATGGTGAATTCAAATGTGGTATCTACTACTGAATCCATTATGTTGTACCTAACAGTGACTACAACCAAATGCTGTAGCAGAGATGGTGGAACCTGTGGCCCTCCAGATGTTGTTGGACTCCAGCACCTATCAGCCCCAGCCAAAAAGTCAATAGTCAGGGATGATGGGAGCTGTAGTCCAATATCATATGGAGGGTCACAGGTTCCCCATTCTTTGGGCTATGGAAATAGAGGGAGAGTGTAGAAGCGGTGAACTACAACAGACTTCTCCACCTTTTATATTTTGTCCCCCATTTTCTAAATGTGTGGAACTACTAGCCCAAGACATTTTGCTGCCTGGATCAGACTCAAACGATGCCCTTCCACCAACACTTTAAAAAGTTCTGGTGCACCCTTTAGACACCAGCTCCTGCCTTCATTTTTCTCCCTGCATGATGTGGCTTGAAGCAGGTTGCTTTACCCTGCTAAATTGCAGGGTTGACACAGCTATTGGTTATTATTGACCCATATTAATATTTCACCTTCAAAGATTTTAGACAGCAGATTTTCTAGAACTCCCTTTCAAGACAGATATCATCTGTGTAACCACTCAGAGAATTAAACGGTCTCATGTGTTCTTTTACTGTAGTTTTTTTTTTTAAATCAGGAGGCCAGAGAACACATAATATATGCTCTTATGAAATGGTTTCCTGGTTGATCTCTAGAGACCCTTCTAAGCATCTTCCTTGAGGAGACCAATACATTTATTACCAAGCAGGTGACAAAATATCTGAATGTTGTCATATCTCTTAGACCTACTGTGATTGTTAGCTCTTAGCTTGCCCTTTTAAAAAATATTTGGTTTTATTGTGGCTGTGATTTTATACCTTGTGTTTTCTTTTGTGGGTCACTTTGCCATAATAAACACCTGACTGACTTCTAATTAAACAATGCCTCAGTTTTCCATCTCTGTGTTCTAGTTCTCTACAATGGAGTAAGAGTATTTTGACTTTAGCATTAGAATGAATACATCCCTTGAAGAGAAACAGGCATTTCATTGGCAGTTCTTAACATGGCACAAGTTAGAGCTCAGGTGTAATTCAGATGATAAATTAAAACATGTAATGCACCGACACTAGGGATGTGCTAGAATTCCTCCCAATTCAGATTTTGTACCTAATTTTCCATTAATTTGTTTATTCTCTATTGCAAATTGGAATTTTATGTAGCAATTTTCCATGGCTGTTTTAGAAAACTTTTTTTAGAAAGCCACCTCTAAAATATCAAAAATAATTATATCAATATTTCCTTTCATTTATCTATATTTCCTTTCAAAATATTGATATGTCCTTGAAAAGCATTGATATTAAAATCAATATTGTTTGCAAGGGAAAAACAGATTGGCAAAAGAAGCAGATAATGGACAAAGAATGAACTCAAATTGATACCAGCCTGTTAGGTTGATGGAATGCACCAGCCAACAGATCCCATCCCTAATTGACACATAAAGATTTCCACGTGACCTGGCTTCACAATGAAGGTTTCTTAAGCCATACACCATCTCCCAGCATGGTTGGGCAAATGCTGAGGTCCCCAAGCCCCAAGAGGGTCCTCGAGGGCTCACTGGCAATTCTTTTTTAAGGAATTGCACAGCAATAACATCGCAAAGTGAAACACCAGGCAAATTTGAAGCCAGTTCCATCTTTACTCCCCCAGAGTGCCGCTAGGTCCCACTATGTCAGGGCCCGAAGGCATCCTGGGGAAATAAAAATGGCTGTGGCTGAGAAGCAGAGCATGTGCTTTTCATGGAAAAGGTCCCAGGTTCAATTCCCAGCACCTCCAGGTAGGGCTAGGAGAAATCTCATCAGGCATCTTAGAGTGCCGCTGCTGGTCAGTGTAAGCAGTTCTGAGCTAGATGGGCCTTTGCTCTGATTCAGTGTTAAGGTAGCTTCCTGTGTTCCTCTAAGTGTACCTGCCACTGTATGGGTATAGTATGAAAGCAGGCGAGGCCACCTTGCTGAAGCTAAACAGGTGTAAGTCTGGTCAGTGCCTGGATGGGAGATCACCTGGGAACATCACATATGCTACCTTGGGTTCTATGATGAAAGAACGGTGGGATATAAATGTAAGAAAATAAATAAATTAATAAAACTGTTGATATAAACAAAAGAAGGGACTGCTACCACTACCTAGTAAGCTTACCAAAGGCAGCCACCAGCATTATGAGGGGGCACACAAAGCATCTCTCTAGGACCCTCTCAAACCTGGTACCATCCCTGCCACCCTTTATACATATCATTTGCAGACCAACCTGGCTGCCATCCAGTCTACATTGTGTCAATGTCAAGACCAGCACATGGGTTGAGAGCCCTTTAATTAGGATTCTCAAACTGTACAGATCCCTGAATTGGAATGTGCTTTTATGAAGGTCATTTACATCAGACCTGGACTGGCCTTTCCTTTTTCTTTCAGTTCTCTGTTCCCTGTAAAGGCTGCTGGCTTATGACACATAAGCGTTTTTTGTTGTTGTTACAAAGGTCTGCTTTATGTTCTACATATGAAAATATAACCTCTTATAAATCATCCCTTTAAATTAAAGAGGGGGGGCAATGAGCAACCGTCAAAGTCAAAAAGACAAATTATCTTTATGAAGTGAAGGGAGAGAAGGAAACACAAACTGAAATAACAACAACAAAAAATAAAACAATATAGGAAAAGAAGTTGGAGGAACGATGGCCAACAGCCAATCTCTGTTCAAATAAATTCAGTGCTCTCTGGAATTGGCAGATATCCAGTAAAAACTCATTTTAATCTAAGACCACAAGTCTCTGATGCAAAGCGCTCCCAAGAGAGGCCACAGTGATGTGAAATATTTTTCATCTACCTAACAGCTAAGATAGACTGCGGAGGACTGATAAGACTGCAGCAGCTCCCTCCAGCCTTCCTTGTCCACTCACAGCCAACAAGCCAAGAGGCAGGAAATGAGGATTATCCCTCAAACCTTAAAAAAAGTCACAGAGATCCTAGCTCTCTCCAGTGACACAAAGCTGGTTGCATCATACCAATAGAGTGTTCTGCTCAAGCACTAACAAATCCCAAAAAACTGCAGCGACACATTGCCCAGGTCTTATATCTAGCTTTTCTGTCCCATTTCTCAAAGTCTGGGGGGAAATGAAGGGGACTTCTGTGGCTTAGGATGGAACGTTCCTACTATGCCGCCATTGCAACTGAACACGACCACTTGTGGGGGGAGGTGGAGAGGAGAGGAATATGATAGCAAGTGAAAAAAGCTCTCTGGCTGAAGAGATTAAAGGAGGCTTCACCCATCAGTTCTGGATCAGCTCTGTGTTCAATGGTCTCTTAAGCAGAACAGAAACTTGCAGTGGCTATAAATGGCCATTCAGTTGCTCTACCACATTCTTCCCCACACTGTGTTTGTACAGGATATAAAAAGCACAGAGGAAGTTCAGATGTGCCAGAGTCACTTGCGAAAACATCCATAGTCAATCGATCTCAATACAAAAGCATAGGATTATATCCAACTAAGAGCATACCCATTGAAATTAATGGACCTAATTTATTCCTCTTCATTCATTTCAATGGGTCTATTCTGAGCATAGGATATAACCCATGGAAAGCTGCCTTATACTGAATCAGACTGTTGGTCTATCTAGCTTAGTATTGCCTACACTGATTTGTAGTGGCTCTCCAGGATATAACACAGGTGGCATTCCAGTCCTACCTGGAGATGGCAGGGATTAAACCGGCAACCTTCTGCATGCAAAGCAGATGCTCTACTAATGAGCTCTAGCCCTTTTCCCATGCTGACAACGGAATCACTGTCAGGACAATCCCATAGATGTTACTCTGGAGCAACACTCCAACCTCCATGCTTCTCATCTAGTCTGGTAATGGGCCAATCTGAAGCTTGTTGCAGAAGGAGCGCTCCATGGTCCTGGGTCTCTGTTGTCTGACCTGCACCTTGTCACACTTGGGCAGAATATTCTCATGGGCTCCAGCTTGAAGCTGGAAATGGACTAAAGAAATAACTTGGATTCTGTTTTCAGTTGGGAAGAATCTTTACAGCATTAGGTTTGGGCCTTTCATTTGGAATCCCAATCAACCCAGATCTGTCTTTTAAAATTATTATTATTAGCAGTAGTAATAGTAGTATTTCTTTACCAGTTTCTGAGCCAAAGTTCCCAATCGTACCAACTTACAGAGTTATTAAGGCCATTCTACATAGGACATATGCACATGGTATTTCAGGGCAATCATTCCAGCGCATTCATGCCTTGCATTGTAAGCAGTGCTAGATATCAGCCAGAAGCCCATATTTAGATTCTGTTGTCTTCTCGTTAGGAATGATCTGCCATGTTGCATGTGAAATTCAAATTCCTGTGGTGCTCCATAATTACTTCAAAACTAATTTTGGGAGAGTAAAAAACCAAAAACAATTATCTTGTCGACAATTACATTAGGGTTAAACAGCTATTTCACAAGCTGGTTCTCAGTGTATATTTTCATTGCAGAGACATAAAGTCAGCTTTCAGTTATTCAGAATAAGAGGAGTGAGGTGATTTTTTCTTTTGTTATGGGGGGGCAAGGGCCAGCCATGTTCTGTACATTGGAGTGTTGTGGCTGGTTGCCAAGAGATCACTGAGTTGGAGGCAGTAATTGAGCAGCAGCCAGAGCTGAGAGTTCAAGCTAGAAAAAAGAGGTTAGAGACGAGAACAAATTGAGATCCAAGCCAGCAAAAGCCATTGTTTCTCAGGCAAAATCCCAGTCTAGACAGAAAACTTTCTTGTCCTTTCCTGTGAAAAGAGCCAACAGCCACACTAGGCAAGCAGCATCACTCTGGTATCCAGGACGATATCCCAACCTGCAGAGCAGGGATGGGAAATCTCAGGCACAGGGGCCAAATGTGCCCACCCCAGGTCTCTCTATCCCCTGAGCATTGTTATGCAGCTTGGGATGTAAACTGAAACTCCATGAACATCCAGAATCAAATTTCAGTTTGACTGTTATTTAGTCCAACTCCTGGCCCACTCAAACAGAGATAAGCAAACATCCAAAATGGCATGTTTCAGGAACAGTGGGAAAGTCAACTGATGCTCCCAATTTTGGGCCCTGAGCTTGTCTAACCAAGCTTTAGAGAAATGCTCCAGCCCGCAGGCCAGGAGGCTCACGGCACAGGACCGTTGATAATATGGACTCTCATTGCAGTCTGTTAGCTCTTGCTCTACCCAGAATTTTCCTGATCTTACAGTATTGTCAAAAGCCTTTCTTGTAAAAGTCTCAGCATTACACAAAAATTTATGATATGAAACATTAAAACTTCCCATAACCTTTAAAGCCCTAAATGACTTGAAACCAGGTATCCAAAGGATCACTCCCTCCCATATATACCTGCCCTGATCCTGAGATCGCCTTGAAAGACTTTTCTCCAAGTGCCCCTGGCTAGTAGGATTTGATGGGGGGATACAGGAGAAAGGGTCTCTCTTTTTTTTTGGTGGTGGTGGCCCTTCAGTTATAAAATGCCCTCTCTGGAGAGGCTCACTTAGCACCTTTTGTGCAATCTTTTCAGCATCAGGTTAAAATCTTCTCCGATTCTCCTATACCTTGAAATTGAGAACTTCTCAATTCACTTAATTTAGGCAAACTACATATGTTTAGTGTCACAGGGTGTTTTTCTATTCTGTTTTACTCTGCTGTTGAAAACGTTAGGCTGTATTTTAATTATTTAATTTGTATGCTGTTCTTATTTTGTAAACCACTCAGAGAACAGTGTGACTGAGCCGTATATAAATCCTGTTAATAAACAGGGTAACCTTCGACCAGCAGTGCCAGTCTCAGCTATACACAGGATGAACAAATACTACCCAAGCCCCACCAAACATTTCTGAGAGAAAGAACTTACAAAGATTTCTGCATTTAAAGACTTACCACCCCTTCCAAGTATTGTGATTGAAGTATGTTGGGTGCAGTGATAGCTTTCTAGCCTTCCTTCCTCTCTCCCCATTCTGATGATCTCTTTTATGATGTTGTAATTGCTCCATTTCAGAGTCACCCTGTCTGGGTTCATTACAGACTGTTTGGACCTACAGAATTGTACACATTTCTACAAACTGATTTAGGATAAACTAATCCACTCTGTAGAGATTTGCAGCTGCTTCAACCCTATTTGGACAGGATACAAATTGGCCCCAATCAGCCCTATTTGATTTGTTATTTGTGGTTTGTACAAATACAGTGCATAGCCCTAGAAGGCAATGTTGAAGGCATTATTGGGTGGAATGGTGCATCATCTGAATCAAGAGACACCCCTCAGGCCACCACTGGAACCCTGAGGCAGAGTACACAACACCACCCAGAAGGAGAAGTCAAGGTAAAGTGGAGCATTGTCCTGCCCATTGTCGAAAGACTCAGTCGTAGACGAGTCTGTGATTGTTTCTCTTTTTATTAAAGTTATGGATACATTGAAAGCAGTGTCCCTCACTCAGCAACTAAGCTTGCTAGGAATTTCAGTCCTAAACTAACACTGACTAAACATGCTAACACGGCACTAAGACATTGACTCAGCAAAAGGGCTCCCCCTCGAGTCAGCTTAAGTAGGCTTGGATCGCGTGCACTCACAGAGGCTCCTCCTCAACTTCCCCTGTTGAACTTCCTGCCTCTGGGGCCTCCGTGCAGGGTGAAGGTGGTTTGAACTCCGGCTCCCCCTCTGAGGGAGGGGGGGCTCCTAACAGTCTGCTCGGACATGGGAAACTAGGCAGCACTTGGAGGGGAAATCTGACATGCCCGTCTGCATCTCAGAGGCGGGAGGTAGGGGCACAACCCACTGGGGAGTGTCCGCTGAGCTAGGTGGTGTTTCAGCAGGGAAATCGGGAGCAAGGGAAATTGTACTGTCCGAGATGGTTGGGGCACCTTGCAAGTCCATCCCACTGTCCTCCCCCTCCTGGGGCTCCCAGTCCAAGCCCTCATCTTCTGACTCATCATTGACCAGCCCCCTCCCTTCTGCCTGGCTTACAAAAGGCATCTGCTCCTCCTCTTGCTGTTGCTCATGCACTTGGAAAGGGACAAGTTAACAAGATGCAGTCACAAGGAACTGCAGCAGCAGAGCCTGGAGGCTGGAGCTGGGCTCCCTGCAGGGGTGTGGGCCTCGGCAGATGCCCAACAATGCCAACCCTTGATGCCAACCCTGAGCATTGCAAGTCCATTCAGAATTACAGAGATGGGAGAAGAATGTATGTCCCCCCTCCCCACAAGAGTCCTTCAACAATGCTCATAACTGTTGAACCAACTGAAAATTGAAGTTGGGAAGGAGTTCACCCATCGCTAACAACAAGGAGGGAAATTCTGCAATGCGGACTTTCATAAAATGCAGATTGGTGACATCACCAATGTATTGTCATTTATGTATTGCCTAATATTGCCTCCTAAGTGAAAGCAAAACCTCTGTATCTAGACAGGCACTTAGCAGCTATGGATGAGCAAAGGTTTCTCTAAGTGGCATATTTACCGTGGTCTGAACCCCCCAGATAGAACAGGTTAAAAGCCTTCGATAGTGATAAAGGTTTATCACTGGGGATGCAGTTTATCATCCTGGGCTGTCCTTGGTTCCATTTCTTGGGTCAGATGTCTTATCTCGCAGAAATAATGGAGAGACTATAAGGCTGCTGGATTTACAGCTATGAAAACCATCCATTGTGCACTGATTGGAGTCCCTTTGCTGGACATTTGTCATTTGCTTACTTGGGACTGTCATTTCCCTTTCCCCAACCATGTCTTGTGAGTGCCAAATCCACATGAGAGTGGATTCAGCACAGTGTCCTCGACAGCTCCATTTTGGCATGTAGTGTGCTATTTCACTATATTGATGCATGCATTTTGTAACTGCCAAGTATGACTGCTAGAATCTTCTTTACATGGGGCTACCCCTGACGATGACTCAGAATCTTCAGTCAATGCAGAATACAGCTAATCATCTCCTTATAAATCTTGGGAGATGGGGACACACACACACAGAATCACAGAAACATTGGATTTTAGAACTGAGAGTGTCATTAGAGGTCATCTAGCCAACCCACTGCTCAATGCAAGAAACTCTGGGCAGTTTCAATGCTAGTCTTATTGAGAGTAGACCCGTAGTAGTTAATATTCATGACTAACTTAATTTATTCATTTCAATGGGTCAACTCTGAGCAGGACTTAGTTGAATACAACCCCCAGTCTGGCTTATGTCAGCTATACTGGGTTGCCAGTATGCTTGGGACCCAATTCAAGTTAGTGGTTTTAGAGATGCTTGAAAAATTCAGTGTTTGTAAATTCCAGTGTGGACTGACATAAGTACTTCTGGGACTGGCATGAGAATTGGAACTGGCAGAGCAATCCTAACCATGTCTACTCAGAAGTAAGTACTATTGAATTCAGTGGGGTTTACTCTCAGGTAAGTGAGTTTAGAATTCCAGCTTTACCAGTTTTCTACCAGCTTTTGCACTTTCCAAATGCCCCATTGCAGTTCTTTGCTCAAATAGGTTAACAGATGCATATTTTTAAAAAATGTATATAAATGTGGATTTTTGTGTGGATTTAAACAAAATCACAGATAATTACAGATAAATGCAGAAACAGGGAAGAACAGATACAAAAGTTATATGGTCCAAAATATGACTTATTTGCCCATCCTTAGCTCGTTTGGGCATTTAAACCCCTTCATGGCCTGGGACCCAAGTATCTGCACTGGATGCCAGTCCATTTCCAGGCTCAATCCAAGGTGCTGATTATTATTAACTTTACTTTAAATGTAATAACCAGTACCTTGAATTGAGCCTGGAAACTGATCAGTAGCCAGTTGAAATCTTTACATTTCTCAAATTTTATTACATTGTCTTGATTTCTCTCTGTACTGTATTTGCACTAGAAGGGTGTGAGGAACGTTTGACTCTCCAGATGCCACTGAACTACAACTCCCATCATCTCTCCGCTTTGGCCATGCTTGCAGGGGCTGATAGGAATTGTAGTTTAGTGGCATGTGGAGGGCCAAAGATTTCCCACAGCTGTACGAGATTGTAATCATGCTTCCTTGTACCAAGCTTGACCATGCTTGTGCAAAGGCCAGTGCTGTCTCCCCATATGGCTCTCAACTAGAGGTATGAACACCTGGGGGGAGGACAGGGGGGAAATCCATGGGGGGTCCCTTTAAAAAACTGGGGGGGAAACCCAGGGATCTCCCCATTTTCCAGGTTTTTTTCCAGACCTCCACATCTCTACCTCCTGCCTGCCTGCTTATCTATTTTGCACGTGCCTGTGCACAAGTCATCTTGCACAAGAAAACTGACCGTGGGCTCACTACCCACCTCCTCTCTCTTGTGGACTCCCATTTCAGATGTTTTCCAGGGGGTGAGTAAGAGAGTGCACAGGTGTGTATGTGCTTGCACTCGGGAGACATTACAGGACATGCGCTGCAGTTTTGGTGCTCCTTCTGAGGACAGCAGCAGCCTCAAGCCAGCTCTGGATAGGTCAGTAAAGGGGATATGGAAAGAGGAGGAAGGGGGGTGGAGAGGGAGAGCGCTCTGCTTATGTTTGTGTCTGCCTGCATAGGTGGGAATGGGGGGGTATTGGGGGGATTCAAATGGGGGGGAGCTGTCACGGTGGGAAACTAGGCAGAGCTGGCAGAGGGCTGGCAAGCGGAGCCATCAGGGGGGTCACAGCCCCACCCCTTGCTCACAAAAATGTTTTAATATTGAATTGATGCTTGATGTGCACCACTCTGGAATCCATGTTGTAGATGAAACTGTTTAGAAAGGTTCTAAATAAATGTCCAGACCATTGTATATAAAGGAACATCACCTCCCAAATAACTCTACCCATCCCTTAAGATTGTCTGAAGAGGTTCTCTTGCATAACCCACAAGGCCCTGTAGAATCTCCACCTTTCAAAGGCCCATGTAGCCTAAGGTCTTGGAGAGTCTCTGCCTTTCAGAGGCCCATCTATCCTTTTGGGCTAGTTGGGCAAATAATATGACCTTGCATGTGGCAACTTCATTTGTCTCTAACGTAGAAGTCTACCAAGGTCATTTTCCAAATGCAACCCTGCTGGAATGGAAGAAGGCATCCCATGTAGGGAAGAAACTAATTGCTAGCTGGGGAGAACAAATGCCTGGTATGGTGGGGGAGAAAACTCTGTAAATGCCAAATTTTGATGATCATTAAGTCCCTTCCAGAGTGGCTCTGCTTTTTAAGATAAAGTTCCCACCCAACCACCACCACCCCAGGAAATTGCCTACATTGCCATTCCTAGATGTATGACCTTGGCATTTCGCTGTCTTAATGCATGTATTGTTGGAACAAGCTGAGCTTACCAAGCAATCCATGTAGTGCTGTGCATGACTGCCAAGTCCTCGTCATTATTCATCACCAATCTCCCCTACCTTTACGTCATCTGAAAAACTTTTATGCAGCAGCAAATTGCTCCAGACCCTTGTCAAAATGTATGCATGTATATTAGAACTGTTCCTTGTAACCAGGATATAATTCAGTCTTTCCCAACCTGTTGCCCCCCAGCTGTTTTGGACTACAACTTCCAACAGCCACAGCCTGGCCAGTGGTGAGTTGCAGTCCAAAACGTCTGGAGGGTAACAGGTTGGGGAAGGCTGATCTAATGCATCTCACTAACAATTCAGAAAGAAATCAATGGCTACTAGCCATGATGGCTGTGCTCTGCCACCCTAGTCAGAGGCAGCATGCTTCTGAAAACCAGTTGCCGGAAGCCTCAGGAGGGGAGAGTGTTCTTGCAGTCGCGTCCTGCTTGTGGGCTTTACAACAAGGAATACAACTAATTAAAATCCAATATCAAAACAGAAGATAAAAGTATAATGCAGGATTTAAAAACAACAACACAGTGCTACAAGAGACTGAAACAGTTTCAAACTAAGGCCATGTCCACACCATACATTTAAATCACTATTATACCATTTTAACAGCCATGGCTTTTCCCAAAGAATCCTGGAGACTGTAGCTCTAGGAGGGAAATAGAGGTCTCCTAACAACTCTCACCAGTGTCATATTTGATTTAAAATCCACTTTTACAGGATACTTTTAAAAATATACATCTTACAACGCATTATGAATTTTAAGGAAGGTACCTTTAGATCTTTTAGATCTTATTTTTAAACCCCTAAATCCAACAGCATCCCTTATTGGGAATATGGGAGAGGCAAGGAATCCAAAGAGGAGAATAATATACAATACCTTCATTTAAAGATGCTTGTAAAAAATTGAATTTGCATAAGAGCGGTACAGAGAGAGAGAGAGAGAGAGATGTATTTCAGCTCTAGCTGGAACAGATTGTCTCTTTTGTGGGGTATTTCTCCAAAATATCTGGATTTGGAGCCAAAGCACCAAACTGTATGCAAAAGAACCTTCCATACAAACAACCTCTAATATTAGAGAACCTTTAGCTAAAATCTATTTCTGCAAAGATGGAGGGTGAGCACACTGACTTATCATGCTGTGCATGTTCATCAAAACAGTTTGCTAGTTGACTGTGGGTCACTCCCATCCTGATGGGATCTTGCATTCATTTGGTTTGACCCTGTATTGATCTTGGGGAAGGGCTGTAGCTCAGTGGTAGAGCATCTGCTTTGAAAGCAGAAAGTCCCAGGCTCAGTTCCCAGCATCGCCAGGTAGGGCTGGGAATGTTACCTGGCTAAAATCCTGGAGAGCTAATGCCAGTCAGTGTCAATTATACTGAGCTAGAGGGGCCAATAGTTTGAATCAATATAAGACAGCTTCCTATGTATTTGTTTGCATAGCCTCTGAGGGAGGCTCGGAGGGTGGTGACGAGGGAGAGGGCCTTTTCAGTTGTGGCTCCCCATCTGTGGAATGTGCTTCCCAATGAAGTCCACCTGGCATCTTTGTTGACATATTTTCAGAACCAAATAAAGACATCTTTTCCCCCCATGCTTTTGACAGACTAAGGTGATATTGTTTGTTATTAATGTGCTATAAAAGTTTCCTGTGGCTGTCATGGGGTTGTTATTGTTTTATGGTATAATATATTTATTTGTGTTTTTAGCAGTATTGGTAGTCACTTTGCATAACAAGCCACTAACAAATAGTGCACTGTGATACACCTATTACAGAATTTCTTGAGCCTTGTGGAATTCCTTGATCCTTAGGTGGCTACTTCATGTAACCACATATATGGACTCTAGCTGATGAAATTTGTGCCAGATACATTTCTTAGCCTATAAGATGTCACAAGACTCTTCATTGTTCAAACTCACCATGAGGAAGATCAGATGTCAGATGGGGCAGGAGGTAGCTCCGAGTCAGCTCCCAATCAAAGTCATCCTCAACACCTTGGCTATACTCACACTGGTTTAAGTCCCCATCTTCCTCAAAAGTACAGCCAGCTGTGGAAGACAGGCAAAAAGAAACATCAGTATGAAGAACAGTACATTTGCCCAGAAAGAAAGACCCAAAACAAATCTTAAGAGGACACAGAAAACATCAGAGGAAGCACACAAAGGATACAATCTGTAGATATTTCCAAGGTTGATCGATCCTATCTCACAGCGCCTACTTTAAAGAGCTTAAGGAGGGCTTCTGAATCATCTAGGTCAAGACCCTGCTCAGTGCAGGAAATGCAGAGCTACAGCATCCCCACAATATGACTGCCCAGTCTCTTCCTGAAGACCTCCAGTGAAGGTCAGCCCACCACCTCATTTCATTTTAAATTTATATTGTACACACACACACACACAATTTATTGTAAGAAACTTTATGTTACAGGATAGTACATGATCCAAAATATATAAATAAGCAAGTGGTTCCATTGTGAAACTGCTCTCACCTCAAGGTATTTCTTTACTGTAAATGTTCAACTGAAACCTAGGTCACTTCCAGACTGTCACTATTTTGCAGGTGAGATTCAGTCCTGCACTACTAAGTTAGGGTGTGTAATTAACACAGAGTCGATGCTCTTGAACAACAAACTCACTTTTTAAAAAATAGACTTTTTGCAATAAGGAAAATAACACCAAATAGTGTAGAGAAAATATACAGGACCTTGGACAGCTCAAGGCAACTACAAGAGATGTTGTCTCTGCAAGCAGCTAGAAACAAACCAAAGCCTTATGTAGACCAACCAGGGCTGAAGTGTGGTAGGCTCACCTCCCTGGAGTAACTGGCTGGTTAAAGGCTCCTCATATCATTTTGTAATCTTTATCTTCTGTGAGGCTGGGTAGACAAGAGGTACTGCAGGCGATTCAGCCTCTAAATCAGAGGTTGGTGACAGGGTCATCACCTCCAGTCAGGAGGGCCCTGAATAAGGTACCGATAGTTGTCTCACCACCCTTCCCAGGGAAATAGCCTGAACCTCATTTTCATCTCTGCACTGTAAGGTCCCCAGGTCATGAGTCACAACAAATTATCTGAAAAGAGAAAGTCTATGCATGTAAACTTCCACCCAGTTCAGAACTCTATGCAATTAGGAATCCCAATCATATGGAAGCTTAAGTAGATACAGATCTATATGCATAGGCTTTTTAAACACCTGCACTCAACTCACAATGATGGAGGCTGGAGCACACACATACCCCACTCTCCACTCCCATGTTGATTCCATGTGCAAGTAATTTAGTCTGAAAAGACCTTGGGTGATGGGAGACCTCTAGAATGCTTCTAGAGTGCACGTTCGTACTTAGTACGAACAGCAGCAACTTCCTCATTTTAAGCACCATTTCAGAGATTTAAAGACATAATTTAGTCATATTTTTGTCTAAATGCAACATAAAAACGGCATGTGAGTGATTGTAAAATGATTTTTCATACTGAGAAGAACCAAGGGAAGTCAGGAAGAACTCAAGTAAAGCAAGAACAAACCACAGTGACAGGAGCTTATGTGAGCCCTCGGTCCGACCAAAAAAAAGGGGGGGGCAGCCCTCTCACTAGTTTCTTCACAGACCATCAGTCATCACTGGAAATAATAAAGAGCCTTTTCCCATGGTCATACTCTGGAATGGAATGCTGGCATATTCAGTCTTGGTAACGGGGATGCTCCAACTACAGGAGAACCCCACTTGAGCAGTGGACTAACAGCTCAAGGAGAGGAAATTGAGAAGGGATCCATTCACAGTGTTCGGAGCAAAATCCTGGCAGTGACATGGCCTAAAGGGGTCCAACTGTCTCTTTGGTTCTTCCTCTAATTCTACCACCTAATCCCCCAAAGAGAGAATTGTCCTCAGAGCCAGCCCCAAATGCCCCCAATTCCCCACAAGTTCCAGCAGGGCAAGGAGAGATTTGACCTACACTTTTCTGGCCTAAGAAGGGTAAGAATATAAGAAAATTGGTGACGGAGCATTTGGTTTGCATACAGAAGGTCCCAAGTTCAATCCCTGGCACTTCCACAGAGAGCTGAGAATGTCTGAAACCATGGAGAGCCGCTGTCAGTCAGCACAGACAATACTGAGCTAGAAGGACTGATGGTCTGACTCAGTAGAAGGCAGCTTCCTAGGTTCCATTGCTACTCTCCAGTCCAGGAGCTCCAACAGAACCACCACCTCTCCTGCACCATAACAGTCTATGGCTGTTGAACAGGCCAAGCTCCTTTAACTAAAGAAGCTCCTCCAAGGGGTGGAGGGTGAGACTATGCTAACCATTCAGACTGAGGTGCAGTTTTACTTAAACTTTCATGGGCAGAGACTACTTTGTTAGAGGCACAAAGTTGTCACCTAACTGGGTTAGAATATATACTATGAATACCAGGCAGAGAGGTTTTTAATATGTTGTGGCCAATCAAACACCACCTGGCATTATCTGTTGCAGAAGCAATGTTCAGAGCTTGCTCCAGCTCCTCTTGGAGCTATCAGTTCTGAACGGACACCTTCTTGAGCCATCACCTGGAGAACAACAGATAGGAATCTGCATTTGTTTTATAATGGATAAAAAACCAGGACAAACCCCCAAGTTGCCAACCTGCTCCTTCCAGGGGACTGCAACCACATCCAGAACAGGCTGTCTTCCCACCTCCCAGACATGAGAACTCTAGACGCAAAACACCTCTGTCTTTTCATGATTCAGCCTCAGTTCATTGGCACACTTCCGGCCCATCACTGTCTCCAAGCACCAATCCAGCACATCAATTTCCTCTCCCAATTCAGATGGAACAAAGATACAGAGTTGGGTGTCATCTGCATATTGATGATGTCTCACTCCAAATCTCCTAATGACAGCTCCTGGTGGTTTCATATAGATGTTAAATACTTTGGAGGACTAGATGGAACCCTGCAGAACACCTTAAGACAGCTCCCATGGTGCCAAACAGCAGCCTCCCATAACTACTTTTTGGAAGTGGCCCTGGAGGTACAGGTGGAACCACTAAAGTACAGTGCCCCCAACTCCCATCTTCCTGAGATACTCCAGAAGGATATAATGGTCAACAGTATCAAAAGACACCAAGATATCAAGGAGAAAGAGCAGTGATGCACTGCCCCAATCTTTCTCCCAACAGATGTCATCAACCAGGGAAACCAAGGCAGTTTCAGTGCCATGGCCAGCTCTGAAGCCAGACTGGAATGGATCCAAGTAATCAGTTTCCTCCATGCATGCTTGAAGCTAGACCGCCACCACCTTCTCAAGCACCTTGACCCAAAAGGAGATATTTGCCACTGGGTGACAGTTGTTTAACACTTCAGGGTCCAGGGAGGTCTTCTTAAGAAGGGGATGCACCACTGCCTCCTTCAAGGCAGATGGTACCTCTCCCTCTTCCAGTGAAGCATTAATCACTCCCTGATTAATCCCAGTCAACCCCTTATGGCAATAGTGAGCTAGATGGAGCAATGATCTGACTCTGTATAAAGCAGCTTCCTATTTTCTAATATAGTTCATATTGTTCCAAAAGACAGAAAGAAAATAAACATTATCTCAGACAGCAAAGTAGACTGCATTCACTCCACCTTTTCTTACATTCTCACCAAGATCATACCTATTCCAATGATCTATAAAGGGATAGCACCATTTCAAAGAAAACTTGTGGGATTTGGGTCCATGACATGAACTCCAATGAGAATTTTGTCCATCAGAGGAATCCTTTGCTACATATCCCCTTTCCATTCCATGCATTGTTGGCATTTGTTGTTGCTTCCAATATTTAGCCACTAGGTTTGTGTTGATCATATGCCTCAGCTGGTATGCCTGTAATTCCCTCCTCTAACCAGCTGCTCCTCTGGGTGCAGGCAACCAATGTGTGTGATCCACAGGTTCCTGCTTTAAGCTTGGCAGCACCCAACACCCATTCCTAATAAGCACTATCATTGTGGAGGGAGGGGAAGCTGCTGTTTAGACACAGCTTCAAGATGTGCCGATGGCTGTAATCCTGTGTATATTTCTTCAGAAGTAAATCTTATTAAAATGGAACTTCAACCTAAGTGTGGTTCGAATTGGGATGTAAATCTCTAAGTCCTCTAAGCACATCATAAACAAACACAAATATATGTAAAGGAAAGCTAAAATGAAAAGTGCAATCTTGTGTACATTTATTCAGAAGGAGATTCTAATATGTTCCATTGGGGCTTGCTCCCAGGTAAGTGTGCAGACGGTTGCAGCTTAGCCGCTGCATTTGACATAACAGGGATGGAGAATCCAGAGGCCAAATGTGGCCCCCAGGCCACACTGTCAGGACTCTCCCCAGGCCATTCCCCTCTTCTCCAGGCTATGCTTCCCACAGGCCCTGCTTTGCACCTGCCTTGAATGTTTTAGCCTGGTTGGAATTGCCCTTGAATGCTTCTTGCTTGCCTGGAGGGAGCAGAAAGAGGTGGGTGTGAGTATGTGCAGAAATAAGCCTATTGTACAAAAGTAAAATTTGCATTCATTGCTCTCTCCACTTTTGCGTCTAGCCCCAAGCACCACCAGCAAATCCTCTCCGCACCCCCCCCTTGAAGGTTGCCTTAAAGGAAATGATGCCCCTGGGCTGAAAAGGGTTTTTCACCCCTGCTACAGAATGTTTAAGCAGAAATAAACCTATTAGATTCAGTAGAACTTTATTTATTTATTTATTTATTTATTTCGTTCAATTTATATACCGCCCATAGCAAAATAGCTCTCAGGGCGGTGAACAAACAGGGGTAAAATACAATACATCATAATGGTAAAAATGAAAACATATACAAGACACAAATAGAAAAACAAAACATCACAAACTAAAAACAAAATACATTTAAAAAGATTGAAAATTAAAAATTGAAATAGTTAAAATGGTTAAAATGCCTGGGAGCATAAAAAGGTCTTTACCTGGCGCCGAAAAGATAGTAATGTAGGCGCCAGGCATACCTCTTCGGGGAGGCTATTCCACAGCTCGGGGGCCACCACAGAAAAGGCCCTAGATCTAGTAACCACCCTCCGGGCTTCATGATGGGTTGGTACCCGGAGGAGGGCCTTAGATGCAGAACGAAGTGAACGGGTAGGTTCATAGCGAGAGAGGCGTTCCACAAGGTATTGCGGACCCGCGCCGTGTAAGGCTTTATAGGTCAAAACCAGCACCTTGAATCTCGCCCGGAAACAAATAGGTAGCCAGTGTAGCCGAGCTAGAACAGGAGTTATGTGCGAAGACCGACTGGTCCTCGTCAATAGTCTAGCTGCCGCGTTCTGCACTAGCTGAAGCTTCCGGACTTAATCCAAAATAAACAGGTATAAGATTGCAACCCCCAACAGCAAAAAGTTAAAATTGTAGAGATTTGATCCTTACACTGTAACTCAGCCTCTGAACTGTCAAATGAGGGATGGATGATTTTTATCAGTCTCATTTCAGTCATGTTTTGGTATCATGACAGAAGAGCACCAACTTGCAGCAGCAAACAGAGAGGCTACAACCCCCCCCCCCATTTGACCATCACTACTGTTGCCACTGAATAGCCTTTGACTGACAGCAGCAAGAAAGTTGCTAAACCCAGCTCTGCAAATCTCCATGATATGATATTCCAGATGGCGATTTGCTTGTCTTCCATGATTTGTAAACCCAACTGTCATTGCTTTCTCATGCAATGGTGATTTTTTTAACCAATGAGCCCACTAATGAAAAGGAGGGAAGTGAATGCAATTCGCATTCAAGAGCTGAGCTTTGAAAAGAACTATGCGTAAGAGTTTGAGTAAAGCTAGGGACATATTTGCATAAGGGACAGACCACAGCTCTGTGGTAGAGCAACTGTTTTGCATGCAGAGGGTTGGAAACTATCTGCCTTGCATGCAGCAAGTCCCAGATTCAATCCCCGGCATCTCCAGGTAGGGCTGGGAGAGATTTCTGCCTGAAACCCTAGAAAGCCACTGCCAGTCAGTGTTGACAATACTGAACTAGATATACCAATGGACTGACTCAATTAGGCACCTTCCTATGTCCCTGTCTAGCCCAGTATATCTGCTTTTCCTCCAATAAAACAGAGAATGTAGGAACACAGGAAGCACGGCCCTTGGTCCATCTGGCTTGGTCTCCAAAATTTTAGGCAGGTGCTTTTCCCAGCCCTACTTAGAGATGCCAGGCATTAGACCTGGGACTACCACAGAGTTACAGCCCTTCCTCTAAACTGTTTGTCCATCAGGCCCAATATTGTCTACCATGACTGGCACTGGATGTCCACTGAGCTATAGTCCAAGGGTAGGAAAAATTATTGGCTCAGCAGGCCAGATCTTTCTCTTCCTCACCCACATGGGCCTATTTCAACAGGTGGGCAGGATCACCCACCTGTCAATCATCTGATGTTATGATGATGCCAGGTGATTGGCAGGCATATTGTTCTGCCCAACTGTCCAAGTTAGCCCACAGGGGTGTGGGAGATAGTTCCCAAGTGGGATTGGGCTCCCCACGTATCAGCACAGGGGGGGTTATTCCTGCTTTCTGCATCCACATCTCCACCTGCTCCACACCAGACATCACATTTGATGTCAGGTGCCGGGGAAGTGAGAGGAGCTTGGGGGAAGTGGCCTTGCGGGCCAAATGGGGAGACTTGGTGGGCCAAGTTTGGCCTCCTGGGCAGAGGTTACCCACCCCTGCTATAGCCCGTCCCCCAGTATTTCTTCCATGGAGCTTAATGGATCCAAGGATTGACTTTTTCCAAAAAGATCAGAAAAGGAATGTTCGGAAATAGGATATATCCCCTAGAAAAGAAAAGAGAGTCGGAGATGTCATTCTGAAAGTTGTGGAGAGCGTCAGTCATATCGAGTGACAATGCCTTGGTGATGCCACCACTGGGGGTGCCCAATTGACGCTGACCCATGACACAGCCTTTTCAGTGGTGTCGTCTTGCTTGTGGAATGCCTTCCCCAGTGAGATGCATCTGTCTCCAATGTTAGCAACTTTTACGAGGAATCTGAAAACATCCCTGTTTACTCAGATATTTGATGGCTGGAGGAGACTGTTCCTGGCAACTCGGTTATCACCAGAGAGAAGAATGTTTTTATCTGCAAAAATGTTTTTTATTATTTTTATTATTTTTTTGTTGTTAAATTTTTGTGTGTGCTGCCCTGGGCTCCTTCAGGAGGAAGGGCAGGATATAAATTTAATAAATAAAATAACATCAGAAAACCAAGAATAATCTTTCTTGAATGGATGCGAGAAAAACAGTGAAGAAGAAAAAGAGGAAAACACATGAGACTTCTCAGGCTTCTGCTAAAGCAGGGATGGGGAATGTGTAGCTCTCCAGGGGTTATTGGGATGCGGCATCCATGATCCCTGACCACTGGCTATGCTGGCTCAGGTTGATGAGAGCTGGAGCCTAACAACATCTAGAGGGCCACTGGTTCCTCATTCCTGTATTAAAGGATAGCTTGGCTGCACAAATCATGAAGGATGTTGGAGAGTTACGTCAAAAAGGAAACAGGAGTGGAAATTTCTGCAATTTGCATGTTTGTCAGAGGTCAGGAACAGAAATCCCACAAGCAAATATAAGCAGTATTCCCTATCATTTTATTTTAGTCTGCAAAGGTTACGCAACAAATTACATTATTATTGACATTTTTTGACGTTACCCTTCTACTGAAATGTATTGAAATTCAGCCATAGTCACAGCAAGATGAATAATGTAGGTTTTAGTGGAAGCTGAACTGTAATGGAACAAAAATGGCACTGGTTGTGACAAATCCAGGATGGGAGGGAAATGGCTGTTTCCTTAGATCCCTACAAGTCATCCGGGTAGTTGTTTGATGCCCCTAAAAACTTGGCATACACCGTGATGTCCTCTTAGGACACTGCAAAGAATTTGGGGAGACCCATCTTTGATTGTGTAAGGCATGCTATCAAAAATATGTCCTGGGCCAGCCATGCTTCTATTTTGGCTTTGTACAAAGAATACAAAATATAAAATCTGAAAAGAATCCACGCACCAGGAGGATTTCCTGAGCGCCGCTCATTGGGCTGCACATCTTCCCTCCAAGAGGAATTTTTTTTTGAAAAACTGCTATGGGAGAATCAGCAACAAGGAAATGATTTTTGGAGGGGATTGAAAATGCCCATAGCAATTTGCGAGGTGGAAAGCTTTATGGTTTGGCTTCAGACACATTAAGGAAAGTCATTCCTAAATCCATCAAACGCTCTTCCTGTAAGCTGTCGGGATTTAGCAGCACAGTTATGCGGTTTCATGCAGTGAATGTTTTGTACTCACAAACATACCTCTTCTGCTTTTCCCTGACACCTTTGGGTGCTCTGCAGCTCTCTACTCTGGCCAAGCCCCAGAGGCTCTAAGGATACATCTACATATGAGAACTGTATGGCATGTTAACTGGTAAAGCCCAGGTTGTCGCATGCTGACCTATTGTTCTATTAAAACCACAGATTACAAGCAGGGCATTGCTTCAGTAATAATTAATGCTGGCCCCCTGAGCCGACAAGAATGGGCACATTAAGAAAACTCTGAGCACGCAGAATGAACAAAGGCAAACATTCCCTTAATGGGCCAGCCAACCCTCAGAACTTATTTATTAATTAGTTATTTATCCTTTCCCCCTACCCCAAGTTTCATCGGTCAGCTCTACTACCCCAAAGGCCCTCTGCTCAAGTTTTAAAGAGACGCACAACCAGTTGAAGTTTGCCACTAAACAATTAGTTGGCTGCTATCCAAGTCCAACTATGATGGAGAATTATATACATTTACAAATTTATACAATTGTATTGTGTAAAGAAGAAACCAGGAACTGGGTGGCCTCATGGCCAACCTTAACTGAGGACATGTCAGGGGCTTCTTCAGGTGATGAAGCAGAGGACTCCAAAACAGAAGAGGAAGGGCATGCAAGGCACATCCCAGAACAGTTGCTACCTGAGGATCTTGCAGGGTTAGTGCCCACCACCCCTTCCAGCTACAGGATGTGGCACGGCCATCCTCAGAGTTGGAAGACTCCATGGAGGACCCAGCGCAATCCACAAAAATGCAAGAACTAGCTTTTTAAAAAAAAAAAGTCTAGATCAGTCATAATCAGTCTGAAAGAGAGGAGTCTCAGCAGGTCTCCTTAGGGGCAAAATTGAAGAATTATGGCATCACCAGCAAAAAGGCCCTGCCCCTCATACCTACCAATTAAATCCTTCACAATGATGGCCCAGAGAACAGGATCTCCAAAACCAATCTCAGGTCTCAAGTCAGTTCATGTTGGCCCAAGAGATCCTTCAGATAAACAGTTTTCAAGGTCAACCCTTGCACTCCAAACTGAGCTTGGAAATGAGTTGCCGACCAATATTATTAGTTTAGGGTCAGTATAATGTGGGCCAACTTTATTTTTTATTTACAGTATTTATAGCCCACTCTTCTTCATTGAATAATTTCAATCCCAGAGACGGGAACAAAATAATTAAGATAAACAGAAAAATATATATAAAAAAAAACCAACATTACATAAACAACTCCAGTAAACAAATTAGCCATTCTGTTAGAAGGCACATGGGCAAAACTATAATAAGGACAAAAAGTAAAACTTTCCATTTAACCTAGGTCAAACCAAACAGGACATTCAAAGAGATTAAACAACCAACATCAGACTCTGTGGACAATGAAGAGCAGGGTTGGGAAATCTGAGGGTCACCAGACATGGCTGGACTCTCCCATCACGCCTAGCCAGCTGTTCCGTTTCAAGCAGCAATCCCTGCTTAGGAAAAGGAGTCTAGCCCAGGTGGGTCCTGATTCCAGGGGATCAAAATACTGATCAAATCCACATCCAGGATCTGGTGAGCAGTTAAGTCAATCCACGGTCAAATTCCCAAAAGAGAATTTGCCCTGGGTTCCTTCTGGGAGGAAAGACAGGACAGAAATTTAATTAATTAATTAATAAAAAGGCAGATCAGCAGAGTTATAGCCCATTATCAGGGACTGCAAAAGGCCAGTATCCACGATGGTCTGCATCCAGGAGGCTCCAGAAACATGGCCACAGAAAGCAGAGATCAAGTCTCGAATAATCAGAGGTAGGCACACCCTACACACTTCAAGTCATGCTGGATCTTATACAAAGTGAACTTGGATGCTCCTCCAGCAACTAGCCAACTCTGACTGAACTTTAAATAAGCTTTGGGCTTCCTTCAATCTGTTGGCTCTGCCCCCACAATGAAAGAGACTTTCACTCTGATCCCATTTGCTCGATAAACCTTTGACTATGGCAATGGGGAGGCAGCTATGGAGCATGATGGCTTCAGAGCTGGAATCCTCAGAGACTAAGGGTAGTAGGTCAGTCACCCAGTAGGTGACTGGGGTTCTGGAGAGGTAGGAATACCAAGCTCTGTTTCCAAACCCAATCCTCTTCCTGGTCTGAGATACTGTTTCTGTCTGGGGTCTGTTTTCCAGCAGTTGAAGGATGGAGGTGCTGATTCATGACACTAGCATGGCCAGTGGTCAGGGAAGATGGAAGTTGTAGTCCAGCACCATCTACAGGGCCAGAGGTTATTCACATTTAAAACTGAATTTATCCAATTCACACTTTCCGAAACATGAGAACCAAAACACAGACACCCTTCAAAATTTGCCCTTATCTGAATTTTGCAATGCAATTATCCAACCAAGCAATATTTATAAAAATGCATAGATTAGGGAGAAATATGCCCATAATGAACATGCTGGTGAAAATAACATACAAAAATACATTATATTAGGATAAATTGCTTCCATAAATGTGTACATTACTCAAAACTGCATAAAAACATGTATTTTTAAGAGAAATTTGCATTAAAATGCTGAGGAACTTTCACAACAACTTTTCTTTAAAGAAAAATTGCAAATGGCTGCAGATATGTGGAGAACTGAATTTAAGATTAGAAAAATGAGAGACTGAGGGAACCAATATTGACAGATCATTCCATCTCTACCTCTGAATGTTGCCTCCTTGAGCAAAGGTAACATAAAGGTGAGGCCTGTTGGTGACTCTCTCCGTTAGACTCTACACACACACACACAAAACCACACACACAGTGAGTGAGTGAGTGAGAGAGAGAGAGAGAGAGAGAGGACACAGCTGACCCAATAATGTATTGAACATTCAGTTATATCCATCTGCCCACTGTGACTTGGCTCCAGACGGCCCTAATCAAAGCGACCTAGCCCTATAGAGAGGGTGACACAGGCAACTGGGTATGTTCCAGCCGATAGTCTATTCATTACTTATTGGCTTCTGTTGTGCTGTATGTCAAGCAATTATTTTGGAAATATAAATATCTATACACATATAGCTATATACGAGCTAACACAGCCCACAAGAAGACATAGCTTGCAGTAGGGCAAAATGAATGTGCATTAACACATTCGCTTGTGGAAGGACAAGATAGTTATTGTGGGGGGGGAAGAAACATGGCCAGAAACAAGGTGAGTGCACCTATTCTGATATGCAACACCTGGCACCTGCCCAAGGGGCTGTGCCAGCAGTCAAGGAACCAGAAGTGCTGATACTGAGAGACAGGTTAGCCAGCAAACTGATCCACGATCATAGTAGAGGTTAATCACATTTCATGAAGTTCCAAAAGAACAACAGAACTAGGTTGCTTCCCATGCAGGTGAAAGTTGTTATCACTGTGAGCCAGACTAGCAGAGGTAGCCAACGTGGTGCCCTCCATAAGTTGTTGGACTACAACTGCCATCCTCCTGGACCATTGGCTGTGCTGGCTGGGGCTGATGGGAGATAGAGTCAGTATAAGGCAGCTTCCTGTGTTCCTAGACCCTACTCACTTTTCCAGGAAGAAGGTCCCATTACACTGAATGGGACCTACTCTTAAGTAAACATTTCTAGGCTCTCGCTGTAAGGCTGAGATTTCACCTCTGCAGTGAGGATGCCCATTACAGGATGTTCATGGAAGATCCAAGTTCTATATTAAATGCTGTGTTGACCCACAATTACAATTTATCTTTGAACCGAATGTGATTGTGGAGGAACAAGGCTTCAGCAATGATACATGGCCCGCAAATGGGTTCTCCTTATATCTCCCAAGTGTTCCTACTTGACTGCTGGTTTGTTCATTTAAGTTTATAGCCCTCTAATCCAAGAACTTCAATTAGACATATTTACAACTCAGCACTGCAGAGGAGTTTGTGTAACACAGAATTATGGTGTGGGTCCCAAAAGTACCTAGTATAAGTGGAAAGGTGCTTCTGCTCATGCAAATGGGGGCTGTGATTTCTGTTGACACCCCATCCATCTGTATCACCCTGTACCATACTCCCACAGCATTCCTGAAGGTTGATCATATTCCTTTGGGTGAGTGTGCTAAGAGCTTTAGCAGGAAATTCCTGTTCTGCAAGTGGAACATCACTCCTGGTTCTTAGGAAGGAAAGGGTCATTGCTCAGGGGTTGTGTAATGCAGAAGGTCCCAGGCAGTGCTGGGTTTAGGAACAAGCTAAATCAGGCATGGCTTAGGGCTTCACATTATGAGGGGCCTTTAAATGTGTTGGAGATAACTAAAAACAATTATTATAATTGAAATAGCTTTGGCTTAAATAACCTTTCATATAAAATCCACTACCAACATTCTGAAGCCTAATCTCCCTGTCCCAATCCACACCCAAACCCATCTATTTCCCTTCCAGGGCTGCAGGACTACTTGCATTATCTGCAAGGAGCCCAACCTCACCTCTCACCTCAAGAGGAGACAATGGGGGCTAGCCTACCAACACATTCTATAAGTCCCGTTCCACACTAGGCATCATTGCTGCTAATCCCTTCATCGCCGCCACCTTTTTTCTCTCTTTTTTATAGTATGGGGCCTCTAAATCTTGACATGGCTTATAGCCTTAGCATGTCTTAGGTTGCTTTCACACTGCACTTTATTCCATTATTTTGATGATTTCATACTCGGTAATTTGCATATTATATCTGTCTTTCACATATTGTACAATATTGTGGAATATACTGCAAATTTAGTGCTAATTTTCGTGATAAATAATACCAGAAATAATGCGTTTGCAAGCTTGGGAATCCAGAAAATCAGGGTTTTTCACTAGGTGCACCTGCTCACATAACAGGCATGCCAGCATGCAGTGCGCTCCCACCCTTGAGATGTGCAGGGGGGGGGTTGCCTCATGAAAATTGTACCAGTATTCCGGCTTAGATGCAGGTAGCAACAGCATTTCCCCACACACACACCTGTGTCTATACAACTAATATATATGTATATCTATATCTATATATGTGTCAGATGCTAAAGGGAGAGGGGTTGCACGGTGATGGGATGAGATCTTAGACCTCCTATACAGTGGGGAACTACAGTGCATGTGTGTATAACAGGTGAGAGAAGAAAAAAAAGATTTCATTGCAACCGTGTGAAAGGCACTTGCACGAAATGCCAGTATATCAGCTGAAAAAGATACTATTCTTTAACACAACAGATACTACAATCTGAAAGGAATTTTAGAAATTGGAATAGAAGTGTTATCATTTTAATCCATTAAACCAATGTGGGGGGGGACCCATGTCTAAAAGCAGCCTTACTCTGGTCCTGGTCTTAGGTTGAATCCCCAGCATCTTTAAGGTGGGGAAAGACTCCTGTAAAAATCTGCTGCCAGTCATTGTAGATAATACTGAGATAGATGGACCAGTGGTTTGGCACAGCATAAGACAGTTTCAAATATTCCTATTAGGAATGGGGAAGAAATGTGATTCAGTTCGCATTTAAAGGCAAATCTGCCTAATTTGCACTTTCCAAAACACTATGCAAACAGAAACAGCCATCTTTCGAAATTTGCAGATCTCCAAATTTGGCAATACAGTCAGGGCCGGTTCTAAAGGGCGGCCAGGGTGGGCACTGGCCCGAGGGCCCCGGAGTTACAGGAGCCCCTGAGGGACCCTCCGCTCCGCTTCCACGATCTGCGCCCCCCATGCCCCCCACTTACCTGTCAGCCGGCTTTTTAGCATTGCCCTTAATGAAGATGGCAGCCGCAGCTTCCCTAAGGTACTGAAGCCGCTACCACCATCTTAGTTGATGGCAGAGATGTGTGCGCGTAGCACGCACGTGTGCCATCAACAAAGATGGCGGTGGAGGCTTCATTCCCCTTAGGGAAACCGTGGCCGCCATCTTCATTAAGGGCAGTGGTAAAGACTAGACAGGTAGGGGGGCTGTGGGGGCGCATGGGGGACCATGTGCACATGCACGCACACACACACACACCAGGGGGCCAGGGCAAGCTGATGCCCAAGGGCCCCCGCATGCCTGGAGCCGGCCCTGAATACAGTAATGGGTACAAAAATGTGTATACCAGGATAAAGTGTGTGTACAGATGCATATATTAGTGAAAATAACATACAAAAATGCATTATATTAGGGAAAGATGCTTTGCAAAAATGTTTACATTAGACAAAATTGCACATAAAATGTGTATATTAGGAGAAATCCATACAAAAACACTGACAAATTGTCAGGAGAACTTTTTTTTTTTTTTAATTGCAAACTGATGTGGAAATGTGGAGAACTGAACTTAAGATTAGAAAAAATGAGAAACAGGAAGAAACTGAATCTGACATATTAATCCGTCCCTAACTACAACTCCCTAACTACAACCCCCTAACTACAACTCTGGCTGGGGCTGCTGGGAGTTGTAGTCCAAAATGGCTGGAGGGCACCAAGTTGGGGAAGGCTGATCTAAGCAATGGTGCCATACATTATTATTGTTCACAATGATAGTACATTGTAAAATCAGTGTTTGAAGCAGAGAACTTGGAAAAGCACCCAAAGGCACTGGCTGCCCATTAGCTACTGGGCTACGTTCAAGGTTCTGGTTTTGGTGTACAAAGCCCTATACAGCTCGGGACCAGGATACCTGACAGATCTTCTTACCCCTTATATACCCAGTCAATCACTAAACTCTGCAGGTGAGGGCCTCCTGCAGATACCATCTTATCTGAAAGTCTGCTCTGTACAACATAGGAAGAGGATCTTTAGTGTATTGGCACCTACCCTTTGGAATTCCTTCCACTTAAATATAAGACAGGTGCCTCTCTGTTATCTTTTTGACGCCTACTGAAGACCTTCCACTTTCAACAAGCCTTTAAAGTAGAGACCTTATCTCAGTCTGTGTCGGAATTGCTTTTTAAGATGTGTTTAAAACTTTTTTAAAAAAATGTTTTTTAAGATGTTTTGTTTGAATATCTTTAAAGTCTGGTTTTTATGATGTTTTAAAGTGTTTTTAGTGCTTTTGCTTGCTACCCTGGGCTCCTGCTGAGAGGAAGGGTTGGATATAAATTTTATAAATAAATAAATAAAGTAATATGAAGAGGGGAACATTTTAAGCCTCTGATCGTATAATGTGGGGAACAAGAGCTCTCCTGCATCCAGCCGCCAGCAGCTGCAGCAATGAAGTCTCGCAGCAGCCAGTGGAGGAAAGAGCATGAAGCCAGGGCAGGAGATGGAATTTCTGCACCAGGAATAATGTCTCTTGGCCTCTGCTACTTCATTCCATTCCTTTCCATTCCACACACACACTCAACTGTAGCAAGTAGGAATTCATATTCTAATTTCTGCCACCTTTCCTCACCTGCTGTGGAGAGAATGGCATGCAACTGCCTCTCCTTCTCCATGCAGCTTGGCAACAACAACAACAAACTGACACCTGGCTTCACATTCTTTGAAGGGATGACTGCCCACTTCCCCTAGGAAGCAGCTTCTTCTCTTCCTCTTTGACTCACTCTTACGTCGTCAGTCATTTGCTCGCTTGGTGCAAAACAAGTATATTAATTTCCACCTCTCAATTGGCTTGGGATGAAGGCACCAAGCAAGTTCAGGCAAACAGGGCCATACAGTCATCTCAAATGGAAGGCCATTTGCCATTTCAGAAGTTATTCCGAACAGGGGAAATGTCATTAGCACAATGCCCGGGGTTGCTGGGTTTTGGGGGGAGGGATAGGGAATTGCAACTTATTTCAAAGCCAATAAAAACACTTTGGGAGTGGAAGGTGGCTGGGGAAAGTAAAACAGACAATTGACTATTTGGGGCAGGGCAGCCAACAGCTCGTGTCTCCTTCCCTCTGAAATTAGAATGATTATTCTCCCCAGTTGAAGACATAGAAACACAAGAAGCCACACCCCATTTATTTGAAATCAAATTGCTATAAATATACAAAACATACCCACAACCAAACTTATTCTTTAGCATGATGAACAACACTTTTCTCTGAAGACAGCAACATTCCCTCAGGGATAAACTATTGGGGGTCACATGCCAGCACCAGGCAGGGTCAAAACCAGCCGTGTTCCGGTGCAGACGTGGGGAGCCTTTGGCCTCCAGATGTTGTTGGGCCACAGCTCCCACCAGCCTTGACAATTGGCCATGCTATCTAGGGTTGATGGGAAATGTAGTTCAGCAACTTCTGGAGGTCTTAAGGTTCTCCCACCTTCATTCTAATGAAACCACACAGGGAAATGGTCCTACAATGTGTATGCAATTTAGAGAAAAGTGTTTCACTATAATCAGAGGGGTTATAGAATCCTTGAGTTGAAGGAGGCTATGTATTTGATTCATAATTCTCACTTTCTGAAACAAAAAATTCTCCTTCATCCCTAGCTGCTGGTGACTTACGATACACAGCACCATTGTGGAAATATGTGCTTGCCAAGAACTATGTGTAGAGAAGACATTTGGGTGTGTGGGAGGCACTTCCCAAGGAAAGGATCAGAACAAAACACAGGAAACTACTTTATGCCAGATCAGACCATCAGTCTATCTAGCTCAGTGTTTCTACACCATGGTTAGCCAATGTGGTGTCCTCCAAATGTCAAAACCCCTATCATTCCTGATAGCTGGCCATCCTTGCTAAGGCTGATTCGGGTTGGAGTCCAATCACATTGGTTACCCCTGGGCTACAAAGATTGCCTGCAGCTCTCCAGAGATTCACTCTGAGCAGGGATGCCAAAGATCTAACCTAGGACTACAGATGGGGGAGAAGTTTGATTCAGTTTGCATTTAAAGGTGAACCTATGAAATTCACACTTTTTGAAACTGTATGCAAACTGAAGCATAGCCATGCTTCAAATTTTGCACTTCTCTGAATTTTGCAATGCAGCTCTCCAGCCATGTAAAGTGTACAAAAATGTATATACTAGGGTACAGTATGTATATAAATGCATATATTAGTAAAAGAAAAGCACAGAAAAATGTTTTATATTGGGGGGAATTGCATGCAAAAATGTGTGTATTAATCAAACCTGCATATAAAAATATGTTTATTAGGAGAACATCACACCAAAATGGTGGTGAATTTTCATAAAATTTTTAAAAAAATAAGAATTGGCAAATTGTTTAAGACTGGAAAAATGGTGGAGAACCAAAATTAACATATTTGTCCATCCCGACCTGGGCCCTTTTGCATAGCAAAGCATGCACTCTGCCACTGAGCCGTGGCACTCACACCACCGAGAAGTTAGCCTCCACCCACAGAGCCCAGCTAGCTTACAACAAGAAGCATGAAAACAAAAATCGCAATTGTTAAATCAGGCATCACTGCAGCACAATGTGAAACAAGGTCTTTGAAAAGGGTCTTGTCTAGCTGAGCATTATGGCTCCCTCTCTACCTCTTTTCAGTGTTTCTGATAGGATTACAAATGGCAACGTCTGTCAGGAATGTTAATATGACAAAAAGCCACACGGTGAGAAAAGCTACTCAAGCCTCAGTCTTTCTAAGCAAGACCCCCTGCCGGCTGGATGTCACCTTCGGCGCAATTTATGAAGCAGGCAAGTTTTACATGACTTAATAAGCACTCATTTGTAGGTTTGGCGATTGGGAATTAAAATGGATTGCCAAAGCAGCAACACACACATGAGCAGCAGTCACCTTAAAAGGGGCGTCACACCCAAGTAATAAGTCCATTTCATAAAGTCGCGTTGATGACTTTGGTTGCAATTTAACCCCATTTGCCTGGAAGTTGGGAAGGGGAGAATTTCAATTTAGTTTGCATTGGAAGCTGAATGTATCAGATTTGCAGTTTCTGAAACAAAGTGAGGACCGAAACACAGCCATGCCTCAAAATTCGCACTTAGCTGAATTTTGTGATGCAGTTGTCTAACCAATGTTTATAACAATGCATGTACTGGGAAATTGTGCATTAAAATGAATATATTTGTGATATCCTCTTTTTTGGCAACGCATAAACAAGCCCCCTAGACATTTGTTCTGTGAAACATATTATTTATACACACACAGGTTCACGAGTCTGTGAACCTCTTTTCAGATGCAATGTGGACATTGGGGGAACAATGTCGACTGCTCCCCTCCATACATTTAGCTGACCTGTGGGAGTGACGTCTTTGTGTACAGGATTCTAGTGTCACTCTCAAGCAGGGATGGAGACCTATTTCCATCCTGAGGGCTGCATTCCCACCTGGGCGATGTTTCAGTGTCCACACGCCTATGGTGGGTGAGGGCAGGGGCAAAAGATGTGACTCTCACATTTGTACAGTAGGCACTAACACTGAGTGACAATAGCTTAGAGGCTGGAAGGCGACCAGAACGACTGCTGAACAGTTTTAAATAATGCTGGGCTGCATAATCTCCCATTTCACAGGCCATTCATGATGCAGTGTTGTCACTCCCATTAGGGTTTTCTGATTAGGAATGCTGCCAGGCTGCTGCACGCCAGCCAAGTTGCCATGTGAAGTGACAGCAAGGCTTTTGCCAAGAACAAGGGAAGAGAAAATGAAGCTCGTGGTGCCTCCTATTAAAGGTAGGACCCACACACACATATGAAAGGTCTTTGATTTTCTCTCCCACCTCCCCCCCAATGGGGTGGATTACCCCACCTCACCCCCAACATATTGTTAAAACAAGCTGGGATGAATACCCTCCCCCCTCCTATTAGAGGAGTGGAATCCAAATTCACCCAATCCGGATCAGGTCTAGCTTTGAGGGGGCTCTAGGAAAAATGCCTTCTGATGAACCTCTCTTAGGTTGATGGGCCCCTCAGGCAGGAATGTGAGAGAATTCCAGTGAAAACAAAAAAAGCAAGCAGAAATTGCTGCAATTCACATGTTCCTGATCACAGATGAATGGAAATCAGTCAAGTAAACAAGATCCGTATTCATTCATAACATTATTATTATTGGGGGTTTTAACTCCACCAACAGTATGTACGGAACGACTTTTCAAAAACATTATTTTTTGAATATGCACACGCATTGCTGCCATCAACCAAGATGGTGGCAGAGGCTTCAGTCCCGTACGGAAACCTCAGCCGCCATCTTGATTGATGGCAACCCTGCGCACACTGGAAAAAACAGCAGAGAGAAAGGTAGGTGAAGCGGGGGGATGGCGGGCGGCTCGGAAGCTCCTCCTGTCCTGTGATCTGCGGCTCCTGCAAAGATATCCCTATCCAAACAGGGTTGGCAACACCCTGCCTGGAATGCCCTGCTGCTACTTTTTAACATGGCTACTCCGAACTTCTTTACAGATTTGACACTTCACTTCAAAAAGAGGTTTGAGAAATGAGTAAAAGAAGATTCTCTACCCATTTCTGTCTCCCCTGTGGGCTGCTGTAAACTCACTTTGACAGCCAACCCAATTCCAGTGAGTAATAATTGACAGAGAGAAAACACACATGGTTTGATCTTCACAGACAGCAGCTTGGGAACAAAAACAATTGCAGCCACACTTCCCAGTATGTGAATTCTCTTTTACCACTATTACGCACAAAGCAAACCATCATGCAACCAACAAGATGCATCGTCAGTGTGTTTAAGGGGGTTGAGCTGAACGCATGGAACCAATGTTGTTGCTTCTATGGATGTAAGGGAGTGAGGTTAAAGGTAAATGAAATGAAAATAGGGGAAAAAACACAAAAGACAGCGATGATTTCCTAAATGCAATACCATACCAACCACAACAAATTTCCTATGAGTAAGGCAGAAAACTCAGCATCCCATAACCAGTCAGGATTCCTAACACAAAATCAAAACTAAAGAAATCCTGGCAGCCAGTCAGCCAAGGTCACAGAAATCCCCATGCAGCACAACTTGACTAAGGGGCTGCAGTTAGTTTGGAATACTGTGGCATGATTACTGACATGAGTGAGACCCTATCAGCACATAGTATCTCTGCTCTGAAATCTGCACTGGTTGCTGATTTGCTACAAGCCCAAGTTCAAGGTGTGCTTTCCATGTTATGGATGCCACATGGTACTTGTCCTGCTCTTGTAAGAAATCAGTCCTTTAGTGTGGCAGCACCTAAGCTTTGGAACTCCCTGCCTATTGACATTAGGCAGACAGCTTCATTGTACTCTTTTCAGCACCTGCTAAAAACATTTTTGTTTAGGCAAGAGTATCCAAGCAGGCAGAAGCTACTGTGTTTTTTATGTTTTTAACCCACTGTTGGTTTTATTATTTTGAATGTTTTTAAATTCCTGTCTTTAACTGTTTTTGCCAATAATTTTATTGTTGTAATTCGTTCTGTAAACCGCTTTGAGGTTTTTTACAATAAAGTATATAAATGTTGTAAATAAAATACATAAATAAATTTTGGAGTCACTGTAGCCCTTTAGTCTCTTTCCACTTTTAGAAACAAAGGAATCTATCTTATACCAACTCAGGCCATTTGGTACCATCTAGCTCGGTACTGATGATATGGACTAGCATTGGCTCTCCAGGATTCCAGGCAATAGTCTTTTCCAGAAATTGAATTTTGGACCTTTGCATGCAAAGCATATGCCCTACCACTGAGCTACAGCCCCTCCAGTTTAAAAAAAGTATCTTTTAAAATTGTTCTTTTCAATTCACTAATGAATGCACATCATACATAGGGCAGATCCACACCACTCATTTAACGCACATTCAACACACATTTGAAGCACGTGAATCCCACCACAGAATCATGGGAACTGTCGTCTGTTAAGGGTGGTGGGAACAATAACTGTGAGGGGGGAAACTACCAGGATACCTGAAAGACTGTCTTACCCCTTAAATACCCAGTCAATCACAGTGCTTTACAGGTGAGGGCCTCCTACAGATACCATGTTATTAGGAGGACCATTCCGCACAACATAGGAAACAGACCTTTAGTGTGGCGGCACCTACCCTGTGGAATTCCCTCCCCTTAAATATTAGACAGGCTCCATCTCTGTTATCTTTTCAGCGCCTATTGAAGACCTTTCTCTTTCAACAAGCCTTTTAAGTTGAAACCTTATCCCAGTCTGCGTCTGTGTTGGAATTGCTTTTTAATATTTTTTTTTACAAAAAAAAATTAAAAAACCTTTTATGTTTTTAACCTTTTCTTTTAAAAATGTCTTGAAAGATTTTTTAATTTTTTTTAAAAAAAATTTTGTTTTAATGTATTTTAAAGTCTATTTTTATGATGTTTTAAAGTGTTTTTAGTGCTTTTGTTTGCTGCCCTGGGCTCCTGCTGTGAGAAAGGGTGGGATATAAATCAAATAATAAATAAATAAAATATAGAATGCAAAAGGAATATTTTACTATCTCAGGAAATTATAAATCGTCATGGTATCAATAAACATTGTTTATTATTATTAAAATGAAGAACAGTAACTATTAGACATTTGCATGATTCCAACAAAATGTCCTTTATTACAATAATTAATGAATCATCAGATAGTTAAACAGATAGCCTGCATGGATTACTTCTGCATTGCTTTCATTTAGTGATGCCATTCTTTAAATTCATCAAAAGAGACTTCCCTAGCAAGTTCAGTTTCTGCTGAGGGAATAATAAGATGGTTAAGCCTTCCTTCCATTGTGGTAGATCTTAGGCCCAGGGTGGGGAACCTCAGGCCTGGGGGGCCAAATGCGGTCCTCCAGGCCTTTCTGTTTGGCCCTCAGAATTCTCCCAAGGCCACACCCCTCACAGGCCCTGCCTCACACCCAGTTTTTCTTTCTGGTTTGTAAGTGTTCTCGTACTCTGCTATTGTCTCTTGCTTGTCTGGGTGTGCGAGTATGTGCAAGCCTACTCTACAGAGTTAAATTTACATTCACTGATGCACCCACTTTTGCCTCTGGCCCTACCCACCCCTGGCATGTGGCCCTCAGAAGATTGCTCAGAAGGGAATACCGCCCTCAAGCTGAAAAAGGTGTCTTGGTGTTGGGCACACTCCTTGCACGCAGAAGGTCTCCAGGTTCAGTCCCAGACATTCCTAGTTAAATGGATGAGGTATCAGGTAATGGGAAAGATCCCTATTGCAAATAATTGGGTGTTAGAACAAATTAAACCAGAACTATCACCACAAGCTAAAATGATGAAACTGAGGTTACCATACTTTGGACGTATGAGAAGACATGATTCACTAGAAAAGACAATAATGCTGGTTAAACAAAATGGAGCAGAAAAAGAGGAAGGCCAAAAAAGAGATGGATTGACTCCATAAAGGAAGCCACAGACCTGAACTTACAAGATCTGAACAGGGTGGTTCATGACAGATGCTATTGGAGGTCACTAATCCATAGGGTCGCCATAAGTCGTAATCGCCTTGAAGGCACATAACAACATGCTCTTAAAGCTCCTTAACTTGCTCACAGGAGAATTTGAGGTTATCCTGAGCACTTTTTATATCAAAGGTGAACAACTTTTTTTCTGTTGAGGGCACCATTCCCTAGGGGGAAACTTATCAGGAGATGCATATCATAAGAACTTAAGAAGAGCCTGCTAGATCCAACTAGTGGCCAGCCAGATGCCTGTGGGAAGCCCGCAAGCAGAACCTGAGTGGAAGAACACTCTCCTCTCCTGCAGTTTCCAGCAACAGATATTCGGAAACATATTGGCTCTGACAACAGAGGTAGAACATAGCCACCTGGGTTACCTGGAAACAGCCTTTTCCTCCACAAAGTTGTCTAATCCTCTTTTAAAGCCATCCAAGTTTATGTCCATCACTGCCTCTTGTGGGGCTGTGGGTGGGGCCCATATCAGCCGTGGGTGGAGGTTAAGTCAAAGCTGCGCAGAGCCAGGTCTAAGAGTGGGTGGTTTTCTCTCTCTCTCTCTCTCTCTCTCTCTCTCTCTCTGCTAACCCTTTCTCCCCTCCTTTGTTTCCTTCCTTGCCACCCACAAGAAATTAGACCAGGGGCCAAATGAAACTGGGCTGAAGACCACATGCAGCCTAAGAGCCACAGATTACCCACCTGGGCTTTATATGCATGTTCAGCTGAAATCACAGAACTAATCCCCTCCCCACAAAATGCCCTTAAAGCTGAAGTGCAGCCTTTCTCAGATAGGGGCACCAGAAGGTTATTGGCTGAAAACATTTTCTGGGAAGATAATCATCGCTGCTCCTTGCTTCCTAAGCCACCTTCAGTGTTAGAAGAGGAGGAGAAGGGAAAAAAACAGTCTTCCGTCTCCGTTTCAAGATTTTACTAAAGCCTGCCGTTTGTTCTAATACCCTGCCATAATAAAACAATTTTGACCAGTGACCAGCGGAAGCTTAAAATGCAATTATGTGGAAGGGGATATTTCGCCGACCCACAGACAAAGCTGTCTGAGGCAATCCATATCTTCCCTTTGGACAGATTTAGTGTTATTGCTTTTTACGTGCAAGGCCTTCAGTCTTTTTTTTTTTTCCGCTTCATTGTCGGTCACAGAAAGAGGATCCAACCTCTGATAGGATGCTTCGTCTTAATGACAAATTTGACCGCCATTTGTATATCCCCCAAAATAAAAGCAGCTTTGAAAATAGCCCCCTTGTCAGATGAGCGCAAAGAGTACTGAACACGCAGTGTGCTATCATGCACAGCTTGCGGAGGGGTGGCCAGCAATTTGTCCTCACTGGTGTTCGAAGCACACAAGCAGAAGGGGGGGAGCTTTGCAAAATGAAAAAGAGAGAAAAAAATATCTTCAGAGCAGTGTTATAAATTGGCCTTTAATTAGATTAATAAAGGGAGATGGGGAAAAAATCCTTGGATTGTAACAAGTGGCATCCACTACAAATAAAATCAGGGATCGCTCCTGTTGGCAGATGGGAAAGGAAAATAAGGTCTCCTTATCTTTGGAGTGACATCTCTGTAGTGTACAGTGGATAAAAATTCGGAACCTGGAAATTTGAAGAGCCTTGAAAACATGAGGACTATTCTCTTTGGCAGTAAATCCTGTTACAATAAAAGGGGCACTCTCAACCCCATTCCTCCAAGCATTAGGGCGCTGCAGGTATGGTTCTCTTTACAGAGTCTCTACTTCCATGTAATGAAACAGCACATTAAAGATTTATGGTGTCATTGTAATTTAGACTTTACTGTTCCATTCAGAACAGTTTTAATAGTCTTGGGCTTTCTTAAAGAATTGTTACAGTTTTAATCTGTTTTTATAACTGTATATTATATTGTCATAACCTGCCATGGGACCTTAGGGTGAAAGGTAGGTAAATCTTGCAAATAAATAAAAGGAATGCCCTTGTTGTTATTTATTAGTTATTATATCAATTAGTCACTTTTTCCAGAAAGGTGAACTCAAAGCATCAGGTTGGCCACTGTGAGAACAGGATGCTGAACTAAATGGGCCATTGGCCTGATCCAGCAGGCTCTTTCTTATGGCCCTTCTTAAAGTGACTGACCAAAACAAACATTAAGTCATGATCCAACTCATCTCCACCCCATTGAAAGATGTTTTTGCCTGGTACCTAGAATCATAGAATGATAAAACGTAGAGTTGGAAGGGGCCTACAAGACCATCAAGTCCAACCCCTGCTCAGTTCTGGAATCCAACTTAAAGCATACCTGACCTAAATAGTGATATCTGTTTATTCATAAAATACACATGTTGTCAGAAACTAATGGGGCTAGAAAGAGGAAGCAATGGCTCTGTGTGAGTAGCCCTGTGTAGTAAGGTATTGAAAGTGCAGCATGGGACATCATCCTGGCATTGAAGCATTCTTAACCTTTGGACTGGCCCTGCCCATCCAGGCTGTCACTGGACCATCTTAGACAGGAAGGGTTCTACCTATTTGGGCTCGGATTCTGCCTGAGCAACTTCTGTCCTAGTTTTTATTAATTGTATTATTTATTAAATTTATATCCCACCCTTCCTTCCAGAAGGAGCCCAGGGCATGATCTTTGGGTCTGCCTTTCTGGCACTACACCTGGATCCCAGCCTCTCTCTGACAGTTGCCTACAGCTCAGCTCTGACACAAGAAAATATCCTGGAGATCCACTGAAATGAGCTATAAATGTCCTTAACAAACACAAACACATATTGGATGGAAGCAGGCCCCTAAAGCAAACAGCACAACTGCAGATCTTGTTTCACATTTCCAGCATAGGACAAGCCTTAAACCCAGTCAGACCATTGGCCCATCTAGCTCAGTCCTGTCGACAGTGACTGGCAGCAGCTCTCTGGGATTTCAGAGAAGAGTCTTTCCCAGCCGTACCTAGAAACACCTAGGAATCGAACCTGGGACCTTTCACATGGCAAGCAAGTGCTCTACCACTGAGCCACGTCCCTGCAAATCCCAGTCCAGCTACACTCACTCTGCCTGTCTCTCTTCCCTCCCAAATTCAAACAGCAACGGGTGTTTCTCTTCCCCTCCCACCAGCTGAAGGTCACAACATTCCTAAGGCTAGTGAGAGTTTTGGCCATCAAGGCCAATTAAGGTCCTGCTATCTGTCTTCGTCCTCTGGGAGGAAGGGTGGGATAGAAATTTAATTAATTAACAGCAACATTACAACACCACTTGCCTATCAGTGAGTCCTTTATCTAGCCTTATCATGCAGCTAGCTCACATTTAGTGAGCTAGCCATGGTCCTGACCATTTGCCTGATCTGTCTGTCCATGTCCAGGCTGTCCCTGCAAGCCCCAACATGGCAAAGGAGAAAGCAACATGCCAGAGAACACATGAGTAGCAATCAGAACTGAGCCACCTTGAGTACCACCATGAGCAGGCACCAGAATGCCACCTCCACACACACACCAGGTCAACATATCCCATTTGCAAGCTCGGAACAGTCCTTCGTTAAAAAAATAAAAATGAACAAACTCATGCACCAAGAAGGCATTATTTCATTGGCAAAAACAGCCCACATCTCAGAGGGCAGCCTGGCATGGTAGGCTGCTAATGCCAATCTCCAAGCAGGCCCTGGACGGCATGCACTTCTGCAAGACACTGTGGGTTGCTGCTTCATATATAGTTAGGAACTGCTGGAGGGACTGCTAATCCCTTCAAGGATACTCCAAGGACGAAACTGTACTTTGAAAGGAGGGGAAAGGCAGAAAAAATGGCACTGCCAACAGATAGCCTGCCTTGGCAAGCAATTAAACAAGCTGGGGTACTAATGGCTTCTGTGTGATCAGCAGGAGTGAGGGGGACACAGAACTGAACTGCCAAGTTAGGAGAGCAATAGGCAGTTCAACATCATTCGTGCCCTAAGTGGAATTGCATGGCCATTCTGTGTCTTGGGTCCCAAGTGCCAGCACAAAAGCCCATTCCAGGCAATGGTGTTAGAGACGGAGGACAAAATCCTTTCAGTTTGCATATTAATGTGAAGCTCTGTAATTCACACATCCTGAAAGAACACGGGAACCAAAACGCAGCCATCCTTCAAAATTTGCACTTCTCTGAATTATGCAGTGCAGTTCTCCAACCAAATAACGAGTACAAGAATATGTTTATTAGGGGAAATGAGTTGCTGTCAGACTAGTTACTGGCACTGGGGATACAACACTGGAAGAAGGGCTAGAAGCATAGTTCTGCTCTTGCTGCTGCCTCTGACTGCCCTACACAGGAAAAAGTGTGTATAGGGGTTCTAGTTTCAGGGCTCATGTGTGGCCAGCTGTTGGAGGCAGGACTAGGGGTGATGGAAAATTCCATCAGAAACATAAATGGGAGCAGAAATTGTAGCAGTCTACATGTTTGTCCAAGGTTAGAAACAAAAATCATGCAAACGAATGTGAGCAGTATTTGCTATTTTTTTTAAAAAAAACATTATTTTCTGCACTGTTTTTGATGTTTCCCTTTCATTGAAATGCATTGAATTATTATGTAATTCATTACATAATTAATAACATTCATTTTGGCCACAGCAGATTGCGAGATGAGCAACATATTTTTTGGCAGAAGCTGAACTGCAGCAGAATAGAAACAGGGCAGAATGGAACACAGGACCTTGGGGTGTTCTGCATGCTTGCTCTCTACTCTTGCAAAGCCCCTCACTTTTCAATGCATTTCCCTCTCACTTTCCTAACCACAAAATGTCTGTTTCTTTTTTTTAAAATGGACCTGTTGCACTAGAGCAACAGAGCCCTTCAAGGGCCTTTAATTGTGCAAACCCAAATGTCCCGGTATGCAATTGAGTCCCTTCCTCAAATTTCTGACAGTCTGGAGGCGCTCTCAGATGTGGGGCACATGTCTTGCAAGGTGGGGGCATGCTCTCCCTCCAATGTGCATAGGGGAGTGTTCTGGACATATGCTTTCCAGTCCAACCCAAGATGTTGCATGCTCAGTGCAGAAGAAAGAGGACTCTTTGTAAGCTCTCTGGGATGGCACAGGAAGGAAAGGGAAGGGAGAGACAGACATCGAGACGAAATGTGGGAAGAAAGGAATTTAAAAAAAAAAAGAATGATCTGGTGCTGCCAGAGAGGCCTAATTAAATACTCCACAGTAACTCAGGGATATGGATGGCTGCCCAGGAGTCTGCCTGGTGCTTTTTGATCTGTTTTGTCTGTGGGTCTGTTGCTTCAGAGTTAATTACACACTTAAACCTTTTCTGTTTAAGCTAATGCACCATGGGAAATGTTCCATGGGCCTTTTTCCTCCTCCTTCTTCTCCCCCTCTTGGTATCAAGCATCTTTTCAAAGTACTCCCGTGCTGGAGGGAAGCTCAATGCCCTGTTAATTGGACCCCATGAACCTCTTTATTCTGAAAAGGGTTTTGTTTGCCAGGCTGTGGTAGGCCACTGCCTCACAGGCAAAACTGCCTTCTAAAACGACCTTGAGCAGCAAGCCCCGACGCACAAGCCTTCGCATCATTTCTTGGAAAGTGTAAAAATTTGCAAATGGAGGGCTGCAGTGGGAGCCTGCCATGATAAATAACATAGTGAAGGGGGTGCAGATAAAGAGGCAGTTTCCAAGAAAACAACCTGGGCAATCAGATCTCATCAAAAGCAATCCTCCTGTGGCAGCAACATGTTCATGAATAGTCAGTTCAGTTATTTCGGAACTGGTGAAATGTATTTGCGGTAGACTGCCACACTCCACAGCCTAGCCATTACCACATTCTGCTCTGGCTGCATTTTCTGAACCAGCATTAAGGGCAGCCCCACATAGAGCCCACTACAGTAACCAAGTCTTGAATTTACTGACGCATGGGTCACTATGATCAGGCTATCCCTCTTCTGGAATGGCTGTAAATAGCACGCCAGCTGAACCTGGTGAGAGACACTTCTAGTCACTGAGGTCATTTTTGCCTACAGTGACAACGATGGATCCAGGGAGCACCTCAGTCGTGTACCTGCTCCTTCAGAGGGAGTGCAACCCCACTCAGAACAAGCACCGTGCCTAATTCCCAGATCTGGGAACCAGCCACCCACAAAGCATCTATCTTGTCTGGATTCAGTTTCAGCTGAACTCATTTTAGTATCCTCAAGCCCTGGACTGATCCTCCTCATCCAGTTGGCTACTGAATCATCCTGTACATGAAGGATTGTGGGAGGGGTTCCTGTTCCATGTAAGACTTGCATAAGCAACTAGCCCTGAGCTCTGGTACATTCATAGGAAAGTAGGAAGCTGTCTCATCTAGCTCAGTATGGTCTACACTGACTGACAGGCAATGGCTCTCCAGGGTTTCAGACAGGGGATATTCCCAGTCCTACCTGGAGATGGCAGGGATCAAACTTGGGACCTTCTACATACCAAGCAGATGTTTTACCACTAAGCTACAGCCCTTTCTGTATCCTTTGGTTATTCTTCAGTCCTGACTTTTTGCTTGCTCCTCAATCCTGCCTCCTGGTTTGTCCTTTGGCTCACACTTACTCTTTGGCCCCGATGACTGCATTGTCCCATGGCTTCTCATTTCTGGCTTATGCTGCCTAGTGCCCAGCCCTAACACTAACAAAGGCCAAAAGATGTGGTGTTCAACACCTTGGGCAACTCCTTGAAAGTTTAGACGAAAACCTAGAGCAATTGCACTGCCCCACTGAAGTGGAGCCACCAGCCACCCTTGGTCAAAAGAATACAGGAAGATGGCCTCATGCCAGATCAAAGTATTTCTCAATTAAGCCTACCATTATCTATTCTGGTTGGTAGAAATTATCCAGGGCTTCCTCCATCACCTGCTAACCCTAAATGGAGATGCCAGGGATTGAATGCAAAGCAGGGGCTCTCCCACGGTCTTACGCCCAGGTTGGGAAAGAACAAAGGTTAAAAGGAAACATCCAAAGGCAATTTTTATAAAGAGGTGCTCTTGTTTTGATCGGCTCTGTAATATAAACTTAACACCTACAAGGATCAGAAAGGTCTTTCACAGAACAAATGCCTGTCCTGCACTTCCTCTTCTGCACTGTTCAGAAGTTAGCAGACGTCATCGGAGAGGCTCAAAGCCAATTTAAGCTTCATGTACAGAAAATGTTCCCAGACAGCAGCACAGAATGTACAATTATAAACAACCATTTCCACCACACAGGGGTGTTCATAACATTTCGTGTACTACTTCCTTGCCCTAATTGGTTTTTTGACCATTGCTGGATATTGATATGATGCTTCCAGGAAGACAGCTACAAAGTGCTATATCCAATAAGTCATCCTCAGAACAGGCTCGTTAAAATTAATGGACTTAAGTTAGTCATGTCCATATTTTGGGAATAGGGTTCTGCACCTTGGACAGCTCCTTGGACATTCAGATGAAAGCCCCAGAGTGGATTCCACTGCTCTACTGACATGGAGCCACTGACTACCAGTGCTTGTACCCAGGAAAGCGGGTAGAGAATTGCAGCCTAAATTAAGTTGTTTTCTCTTGCTGTGGAAAGGTCCAACACAAGCCCTTGTGCTGCCTCACTCTACCTAATGGCTGGGCTGGCCCTGATTATGAATTCCCTTACCATTTCCATTGGGCAGTTTACCAGTCATATCAGGCTCTCTGGAACTCTTCAGAGGCTGCTTGACTTGGATGATTCTCTATCTGATGGAACTACGGGCAAGCTAGTGCCCACATCCATTCATACAGCTAAGCAGACTGAGCAGACACAAAGATCTTCTGATCACAGTCTCCCCCACTATAGTGTGATGCCTCGTATTTCTGTTTAAATCACAGTAATTCTTTCCAAACTGCAATTCTCCATATGCATTAGCTTATGCACATCCTATGCAAAGCTGGGTTGCATTTTTGTCTCCTTTTGGGGGCAATGCGTAATTGGCCACCCTATCCATCAGAAAGTACTCCTGAGCAATCAAATTATGGCAGTTATAGTAATAACTTCCAAATCTGCATCTATACATATAAATTAGCATCTGTAATTTTTATGCAAATTGTCATTTTGTGGGGTGATGCATAAGTGGTTTCCCTACTAATACACTGCCTCTCAGCCTCAGAGGAAGGCAATGGTAAACCCCCTCTGAATACCGCTTACCATGAAAACTCTATTCATAGGGTCGCCCATAAATCGGAATCGACTTGAAGGCAGTCCATCCCATCCTACTAATATGACAACAGGGGCATCAGAAGCTATTGCAAATAAATCCCTATTTTTTGGTTAAATGGTTGAACGTTACAACATTTCTGTGTGTCAGGTTTCTGTTCAATTTCTGCATGTCATGGGAACAGGGCTAGTGTTGAAAGAGGAAGAGGAACAGAGGCAACTTGCTTGATTCCAATATTTTTTAAACATAAAGTAGCTCAAAGAAAGCTGACGCCAGTCAAGCCTCCAAGATGGCTGCTTGCTTCATGAGCATCCTACATTTCCTGGCATCACTGCCCCCGTCTTTGCTGTGTTTTCTCCCAAGCCGATAGGCTGAACAATTGATAGACTGAATACCTCCACGTAAACGACAAGCCACTAAAGCAAATACAGGTAACCTTTCACAGCTGTGATTAAATTTTCATCCCTGGCCTTTCACAAAAGCTCCTGCAATCATCCTATACCAATAAATGTGGGCTTTGGCCCACTCCTAATGCATCTTTGGGGGTGGGGGGAGGATTCTGCCCAGCAAACCAAATGCTGAAGAATGACATCAACAAACCTTCTAAAAGGTGTTGCCTGGAATTGCAGAGCTTGTGGCTGCATCACATTGAGCCCATCAGACTTATAGATGAATCACCCTATACAGCCCTCCTTGAAACAGACCACTTCCAAATATACAGGAATGGGAAATCTCCAGCATCCTAGGACACCCTGCAGACGGAAAAGTGTGAGGCAGAAGGGTTGTAACCTAGTCCTCCTCCTGACATCTTAGTTTTCTATGTGCAAGTATTTTTTTAAGGATGGTGGTATGTAAACATGAGATCTTCCATTTGTATGCTTTAGGAGATGGCCTTGTGATCCATAACTGTACCATATGTTTTTGGTGAGCATGGTGATATTTAATTAGATATCTTACCCACCCTTCGCCATAAGTTCCCAGGGTGGGCTACAGCAATAAAAACAAAATAAAGCCAACTATCAATACAGAGAAAGAGAAACCCCACCACGTTAATTTAAGAAATCATCACAAAACATCATATGAAAGAGCTCTTTGAAGACACTCCTTGTTTCATTTTCATGGAATCATCTCTTACCTAGGGTCAGCCAGATCAGACCTTACTTTAATACTGTGAAAAGTAACTACATCTGGGTGTTTTTTATATAAAAAAAATGCAATAGTAAGCACTGCGGTGGGAGGAATTCTTGTTGGGACCACAGAATTTGGGAGGGGAGGTTTAACCCTTCACAGCTCTGATCATGACTCAAAATCACCTCATTTGCAAAATCACCTTACAAACACAACTTCCATTATTTTCTAGGTTTTTTTTATCTGCATTCTTGTTTCCATTTTCCTAAAAACACTAATGCAGAGCTCTGAAAAGAGATCACATATTTATTCTGCAAATATGTGCATAGAGCACCTTGTTTGGTTGGTTGGTTTTGGCTCCTTTCACTTGCTCAGATCTCTATCCAGAGAAGGCAATCACAACAAAGAAGCAGAACAAGTCAACCACAAAGTCAACAATCTATAATGCCTTTCACCACTTGAACTTCTCCTTACCTTTACTGGAATGTATCATGCCCTCTCCTTCCCAAACCTTTAATTATGCAGGAAAACAGAGGCTAAGAGAAATTTAGCTCCTTAGCAGGATTGATTATGTTCCACATGAGCTCCTGAGAATGAAATGTGTGTGCAAACATGTGCAGACAAAACATAGAGAGGCACACACACATGTTGGTGCAATCAGAGATGAATAATGGAGCTAAGTCTGGCCCACAACTAGGGATGGACAAAACTGTAAGTTTTGGTTCCTCTCAGCATCTCACTTTTCCAATCTTAAATTTAGTTTGCCACGTTTCTGCAGCAGTTTGCTTTCTTTTTTAAAATCCTCACAAAAATTAATCTGCATTTTAGTGTATATTTCTCCTAATACACACACACTTGTGTACGCAATTTTGCCTATTATATACATTTTTGCTGACCATTTTGCAGACTCAATAAAAAGGCAGCCTCCTATGTTCCTGTGGGTGGGCTGGGGCATGACTGTCCTTGGAACCCATCAGCTGGATGCAATTCATCAACGGGGGTGGGGGGTGGGAACTGGTCTGTAAGCCAAGAGTTTCCCATCCCTGTGGCAAAGGATTGCCGAAGACAGAGGTGGGGAACCTTTTGCATCCTCAGGGCTGCATTTTCTTCGGGACAACATTCCGAGGGCCACATGCCGGGGGGGGGCTAGAGGCAAAAGTAGGTGGAGCAATGGATGTAATTTTCACTCTGTTCAGTAAGCTAGTTTCTACACACACACACACACACACACACACCCTTCTCTAGCCTGCCTGAAGCCCTGTCAGTGTAGACAAACTGAACTAGATGGACCGTCTGACTCATAGAATCATAAAATAGTAGAGTTGGAAGGAGACTACATGGTCATCAAGTCCAAGCCCCTGCTCAATGCAGGCATCCAAATATAGAATCATAGAATAATAGAGTCGGAGCAAGGAATTTCAGAAGAAAATCACTGTGCTTTATAGATTACAGCAAAGCCTTTGACTGTGTAGATCATGAAAAACTATGGAACACTTTAAAAGAAATGGGGGTGCCACAGCATCTGATTGTCCTGATGAGCAACCTATACTCTGGACAAGAGGCTACTGTAAGGACAGAATATGGAGAAACCGATTGGTTCCCCATCGGAAAGAGTGTGAGACAGGGATGTATTTTATCACCCTATTTATTTAATCAGACCCTCCGTGGCGCAGAGTGGTAAGCGGCAGTAACGCAGCCGAAAGCTGTGCCCACAGCCGGAGTTCAATTCCAACGGAAGGAGGAAGTTGAATCTCCGGTAAAAGGGGTCGAGGTCCACTCAGCCTTCCATCCATCCGTGGTTGGTAAAATGAGTACCCGGCATATGCTGGGGGGTAAAGAAAGGCCGGGGAAGGAACTGGCAATCCCATCCCATATATACGGTCTGCCTAGTAAATGTCGCAAGACGTCACCCTAAGAGTCGGAAACGACTCGCACTACAAGTGCAGGGACACCTTTACTTTTTATTTATTTAACATATCATACAGAAAGCAGGATTGGATCAAGATGAAGGAGGTGTGAAAATTGGAGGGAGAAATATCAATAATTTAAGATATGCAGACAATACCATACTACTAGCAGAAACCAGTAATGATTTAAAACGAATGCTGATGAAAGTTAAAGAGGAAAGCACAAAAGCAGCACTACAGCTGAACGTCAAGAAGACTAAAGTAATGACAACAGAAGATTTATGTAACTTTATAGTCGACAATGAGGACATTGAACTTGTCAAGGATTATCAATACCTCGGCACAGTCATTAACCAAAATGAAGACAATAGTCAAGAAGTCAGAAGAAGGCTAGGACTGGAGAGGGCAGCTGTGAGAGAACTGGAAAAGGTCCTCAAATGCAAAGATGTATCACTGAACGCTAAAGTCAGGATCATTCAGTCCATGGTATTCCCGATCTCTATGTATGGATGTGAAAGTTGGACAGTGAAAAAAGCAGATAAGAGAAAAATCAACTCATTTGAAATGTGGTGTTGGAGGAGAGCTTTGCGCATAACATGGACTGCGAAAAAGACAAATAATTGGGTGTTAGAACAAATTAAACCAGAACTGTCATTAGAAGCTAAAATGATGAAACTGACGTTATCATACTTTGGACACATAATGAGAAGACATGATTCATTAGAAAAGATAATAATGCTGGGAAAAACAGAAGGGAGTAGAAACAGAGGAAGGCCAAACAACAACAACAACAACAACAACAATAATAATAATAAAACTTTATTTTTACCCCGCCCTTGTCCAATAGGACTCAGAGCGGCTTACAACTAAAAACAACATCATTAAAACATACAGAGTATATTATTAAAAAAGAATTAAACTATAAGGGAAAATTAAAAACTGTAAGATAAAAGTTAAAACAGCAAACAATTTAAAATAATAAAATCATATAATATGATCACCAACCCTAAAAGACATTAATCCTGGTCGTTCTCTGTCCCAAATGCCCGCTGAAATAAAACAGTCTTTACTTGTCGCTGAAAAGACGGCAAGGAGGGAGCTGATCGTACCTCACTCGGGAGGGAGTTCCACAACCTAGAGGCGACCACCAAAAAGGCCCTATCTCGTGTCCGCGTCAAATGTGCTTGCAAAGGTGTAGGGAACACAAGAGATGGATTGATTCCATAAAGGAAGCCACAGCCCTGAACTTACAAGATCTGAACAGGGTGGTTCATGACAGATGCTCTTGGAGGTCACTGATTCATAGGGTCGCCATAAGTCGTAGTTAACTTGGAGGCACATAACAGCAAAACAAGGACTCAGTATAAACCAGCTTCCTGTGTTCCTATGTCAGCGCTGACTACTCCTGTGCTGGATGGAATAAGATGCAAAAAACAAAGAGGGAGCCAAGAGGTTTTAAGTGCTTGTTGTTTACAGAGTAAGAAGAGCAAGGGCGCTCTAGCACAGGCATGTCTTCAGGCAAAAGGGATTTAAAAAAAAAACTGTAAAAATGTCTGAGAGACAAAAGTATTTTTTCTTCTCACTTGAGATTCAGTTTCATATATTTGGTTCCTTTGACAAACAAGGAAATTCAGCCTCGCATCTTTTTTTTTCAACCTGAGATATTGATTTTGAACAAATTGCTCCGGCTATTTCAACTTCATTTAGATCACAGCCCCAGCCATGGTCCCACCAAGCCTGGTTCCATTAACTTTCTTAAATCTGAATACAATAGGAGACATTGCAGTGGCATATCTAATATGCCACCCAACCCCTCAACATCCCTCAGGGAGGGGAATAGTGTCCTTTGCATCTAAGCCACACTATCTTTTTTTGGGGGGGGGGATACTTATAAAAGCCAACAACCACTTGGGAGGCCTGTAGCTTGCGAAGGCTGAAAAGAGGTGACTGACGTATATAGCTAGACTTGTAGCAAAGGAAGCAGTAATGATGTCTGATTGCTTTAAAATGGAGGACAGAAAAATCAAGCATAACAACAACAGTAATAATAATAGCAATTCATTCTTGCTGGTCAAACTCCATGTGCTGCAGACCATGATAATCTCCAGCAAACGGGCAATTTCTTTAATATGATGCCAGAGAAGCTTGTGCATAAAATGACCAGAGGAAAAATACTACCTCTCACATACTCACACCTGCAAACAAGGAAGGGCTGTAGCTCAGAGGCAGAACATCTACTCTGCATGCAGAAGGCCCCAGATTCAGTCCTCAGCATCTCCAGAGAGGTCTGGGAATGTCCCCTGTCTGAAACACTGGACGGCCACTGGCAGTCAGTGCAGATGATACTAGACTAGATAGACCAATGGTCTTTTTCAATATAAAGCAGTTTCTTACATTCCTGAGGAAAACTACCATTGATATTACAATTTAGTATTAACAAAGAGGGGAAAATAAAGTGAAAGAATAAATCAAAGCCAATTCAGTAACCAAATACAGACTGGACACACTTCACAGCACTGAAAACAAATTGACACAACCTTCATGGTTATATATATGCAAGATTCACACATGAGTGCAAGACAGAGAGAGAAGTTCCAACTCCATTAATTAAATGCTACAAATTGATCATACAAATTTAAGGCTACAATCCTATACCCATTTACCTGGGAGTAAGCCTCACTGATATCAACGGGATTTACTACTGAGTAGGTTTGTATAGGATTGCACTGTTTGTCAACTAATCCATTTATCTATCGGTTAAGTTTACAGATGGGTAAAAATATTTCTGAACCAAGGAGCATTTCTTTGTTTTTAGATGACACACATCTGCAGTAGCAAGCATCAGCTAAAATGAGGCTTTCCCTTCTGCGTGTTAACGATTCTTTTAAGATCGTGCTTCCCAGCTACAGTTTTTATTAACACTTGCATTAAAAAAATGTTTAAAAAATATCTGCTGCATGATTAATTGGGACACTTTTTTAGGCGATTCACAGTTTTTTAAAAAAAATTGATTAATCTACCAGTTAAAAAAGTTAAACATAACAGCCCTAATATGCATGCACAAATACACATAAACACATATGTAGGACTAGCTTGTGCCTCACTAGGGATAGAAAGATATGTCAATTTCGGTTCTCTCAGTTTCTCATTTTTTCAAATCTGAATTCAGTTCTCCACATTTCTGCAGCAATTTCCATTTTTTTTTTAAATCCTCACGGAAATTATCCAGATTTAAGTGCAGATTTCTCCTAATCAACACATTTTGCTAGGCAGCTTTGACAAACGTACACATTTTTTGCAAGCAGTTTCTCATTATATAATGCATTTCTGTATGTTAAGTTCTCTCATATATTCATTTTTACGTACTCCCTAACATATGCATTTTGGGAAACATTGGTTGGTGAAATGTATTGCAAAATTTGAATAAGTCCTAGTTTCAAAGGATGGCTGCGTTTTGGTCTTGTATTGTTTCGGAAAGTGTGGACTTGATAGATTTGGCTTGAAATGCAAACAAAATTTATTTTCTGACCCATCCCTAACATAAACACATACATAGGACTAGCTTGTGTTCCACTATGGATCACACAGTACAGACTCCTCAAGACTGCTACCGTGGAAGATGTTGGACCTGGAGAGTCTACAGAGTTGAGATCCTAGTGTCATGACCCTGGAGTCGGATTCTCCTTCTTCAGGAGATGAAGTTGAGGACACTGAATCAGAAGGGAACACAGGGCCAACCCCAGAAGCACTTCTGCAAGACAATCCTGCAGTACCAGAGCCACATGGCCATCCTCTGACTCAGAGAACTCCATCACAGAAGCCCCAGTGAGACCAGAATTTCCCCCATTCAATCAGAGTAGAAGAGTTCTTCCCCTACTGTCAGAAGAAAATGCATGAAAATCTCCAATAAAACAACTTGATTTTCCAGTGAAAAAATCTCCAATTTAAGGACTTCATCGTCATCAAAAGAAAATGCATTTTAAATGCAATTTAAAGCCTCAGATGATAAAGCAAAGCACACCTCCTTCAACGTTTCGCGGACTTTTTCTTTAGGAACTTTAGATATTTCTTTTGTTTTCAGTGCTGTGATGTATGCCAGATGTGTACTTGATTATTGATTCTGCTTTGATTTGTTGTTCTTTGTTATTGCATTTTTCCCTATTGTTACACTGAGTGGCTGTATCTATTTTTGTGGCTCCACTTCCTTGATTGCTATTCAGAAAGACTCGTGCCTAATGTTTTGTAAAGCAACCTGTCTTTTCAAAAATGATTGTCTCAGAGTGTATGCAATTAAAAGAAAAAGAAAAAGAAAAAGTGTAGCTAATATTGTTCTTGGCTACAGATCATGGTTAAGGAAGAGAGAGCTTCACTATGATCATACATTGGAACAAAATGCTGAGCCAAACCTTGGCTTAGTGGCTGCGCTGTACTGTGATAAAAGGACAGGGGAGGAGCAAAGTGGGCGCAGGCTCCTCTCTGGAAGTCAGCATGTTTGCATGGTCCAGATAAACCACTGTTCTTCAACTTTGGGCCCCCAGATGTTGTTGGACTACAACTCCCATCATCCTTGGCCATTGGCTAAGTTTGTTGGGGTTGATGGGAGTTGTAGTCCGACAACTTCTGGGAACCCAAGGCTGAAGAACAGTGTGGTAAACCATAGTTTGACTTCCCATGACACACAAACCAATGTCATACACAGATATGGGATTACTGTGCGTTCAGTTGTTAGCACGTCTATGAATGCATCCCTTATGCTCTACCTTGATCACTGAGATTCTTTCATGGGGCACATCTTGCAGTGCCCCATGCCTCTGAGGTTCAGTTGGCCTTTACTAGGGACTTGGTGTTTCATCTGGCAAGGCCTGCCCTCTGCATAAGAGCATAAGAAGAGCCTGCTGGATCAGGCCAATAGTCTAGCATTCTGTTCTCATCTATGGGAAGCCCACAAGCAAGAGCTGAACTCAAGAACACTCTCCCCTCAAGCGGTTTCCAGCGACTGGTGCTCAGAAGTATACTGCCTCCAACTGTGGAGGTAAAGCATAGCCATCATAGCTAGTAGCTACTGATAGCCTTAGCCTCCATGCATTTGTCTAATCCTCTTTTAAAGCTATCCAAGTTGGTGGCCATCAGTGCCTCCTGTGGGAATGAATTCCATAGCTTAACTGTGGAACTCATGACTAGTAAAGGCTCGGCAGGCATTGTGCCTGCCATCTTTAGACGCCTTCTAAACACAATGTTATTCAGGCATGCCTTTGCAGTGTGAATTTCTTTTTGCCAACCAGCAAGTATTGATGCTTCTACTGAAGTTTCTATCGCTGTTATTCTAATCTTTTGTACACTACTTTACTGCATTTTTAAAATGAAAGTGCAGTTTATAACTATTTAAATCAATAAAAATAAATATAACTGAACATATGACCACCACTTCAGAGTTATTCAGGTTGTCCTGCATACATAGACTTGAGGTATGAGTGATTGTGCACTAATTCTTGTTAACTTGGGATTTAGGGAACTAAACCCAGAGGAGGACTCTAGAATATTTCCACTTTCCAGAGATGTCTGAAATCTTCCTGGGATTAGGGTAAGTGGTGAGTTTCTACGAGGATATGTGGTGTCTAGAGATGGGGAGAAATTTGATTCAGTTTGCCCTGAAAGCTAAATCTATCAAATTCGTATTTTCCAAAACAATATGAGAACTGAAACACAGCCATCCTTCAAAATTCATACATACAGTATCCGAATTTTGCAATGCAGATCTCCAACCAAAGAATGTTTACAAAAATACCTATTTTAAGGGAAAGTGTGCATAAAAGTGAATATATCAGTGAAAATAACATACAAAACGCATTATATTAGAAGAAATGTTTGCAAAAATGTGTATGTTAGTCAGAACACCATACAAAAATGTGTGTGTTGGGAGAAATTTGCACTAAAATGCAGAAGAAATTGCATGAGGATTTGGGGGGGTGGTATAGCAGATTGCTATAGAAATGTGGAGAACTGAATTTAAGATTGGTAAAATGAGAAACAGAGAATACTGAAACTGACAGATCATTCCATCTCTAGTGGTGCCCCACAATTTGCCATCACCTTTGACCAACCTGCCTGCATAGCTCACGTAGGCACATTTCATATCTTTGCAAAACAACCGATATGTTTGGATTTCACCTTCTGCTGAGACACCTGAAAATGTTCTTCCCAGCCCCTTATCAGAAATGCTTTTTGCATCCTTATCGTCGGTCCAGTAGCTAAGGTCTTGCACTGGCTGTCACTTCCCTCTGGCAAAAGTTCCAAGCATCTTATGTCACCCTTTACAAAAATGTTACGCTGCTTTTATACATTTTCAAATCAAGGTTCTTTATTCAGGGTCTCTGGAGGGACTCTCAGCAAAGGAGGGATCCCAATACAAATGGAATGTAACACTCATCCCTCAAGCAATAGCCTGTCTCGATTATATATGTAAATGCCATAATCAAACATTAAATTACCATCCTCTTAAAAAGTTCTCTCTCTTCCAGACTGTTACCGCAGAGGTCACATTCACACCATAAATTAAAATGTACATTTAAAGCACCTTGTTTCCCCCAAAGAATCCTGGGAAGTGTAGTTTATCCCTCACAGAGCTACATTCCCAAGCATCCTTAACAAACTACAATTCCCAGGATTCTTTGGGGAAAGGCATGTGCTTTAAAGGTATAGCGTGGATGTAACCTGAATCTCATTTACTAGGTTGACTCTCGGTTCCAAAAGTTCTTTTTGGCATCTTGGCCTTGCTGGCCACAAAGAGGAAAAGGTGACTTTAGGTTCATTTGCTGGAATACCAAGACAGTTGTCCCATAGCAGCTACCAATAGCTCCACAAAGGAAAAGGAAACTTCAAGGCCCTGCTTCTAGGGGTTCAGGGCTTTATCAAAAGGAGGTAGCCAGGCATCTCTCTTGCCTAACCACCAGTTCATAACTGCACTGGGGCTGAAATCATCTTCCTTTCACATCTATAGTAAGAGACTCCCTGCTCATCATGGTGGCCGCTCCACACTTCAGCCTCCACACTTCAGTGCCAAGTGTCCAAGTGCCTGGAATCCGTGAGTGGGTGGATGGGAAGGAACAGACTGAAGCTCAATCCTGATAAGACCGAGGTGCTACTTGTGGGTGACAGAGGGAGGTTGGGTGCTATTGACCTACAGTTTAATGGGGTAAGTTTACCCCTGAAAGATCAGGTCCGCAGCCTCGGGCTGGTTCTTGATTCCAAGCTGTCCATGGAGGCACAGATTTCGGCAGTGAGCCGGGCAGCTTGGTACCAATTACATCTCATACGGAGGCTGCAACCCTACCTCCCTATTCATCAGCTCCCACTGGTGGTACACGCCCTGGTCACCTCTCGATTAGACTACTGCAATGCGCTCTACGTGGGGTTACCCTTGAAAACGGTCCGGAAACTACAACTGGTGCAGAACGCGGCGGCTCGGTTGCTTACAAACAGCCGCCGCCGTGATCACATCACGCCAGTATTATTTCACCTACATTGGCTTCCAGTTGTTTTCCAGGCCCAATTCAAGGTGTTGGTATTAACCTTTAAATCCCTATACGGTCTCGGCCCAGTTTACCTGAAGGAGCGCCTCCAGTACCACAGATTAAGCCGCCCAACCAGATCAGCCACACAGGGCCTTCTCTCAGTCCCACCAACGAAAACAGCTAGGTTGGTAGGGACTAGAGAGAGGGCATTTTCAGTGGTGGCCCCCACTCTCTAGAACTCCCTCCCATTCGATCTTCGCCATGCCCCTTCCCTGGATACATTTCGCCGGGCATTAAAAACTTGGCTCTTTGGACAGGCCTTCAGGAATTCCGGGGAGGGCTAACTTTTTTGGGATATTTTATTATCTATTGATTGCCCTAACTGATCTCATGCTGCTGTGATTAATGATAGTACTGACTTTATTGTATTTTATCTGTATTGTATTGTATTTTACTGAATTTTAGTTTGTACGTCGCCTAGAGTGGCTTCAGCCACATAGGCGACACAAAAATTAAATTTTATTTTTATTTTTATTTTTTTATTCCACGGAGCTTGTGCAGAAATTTCCTCTCCCCATAATTCTGAAATGAGTTGCCCTTGCACAGAGCTGGACCTTTCTACTGCTGTCTTCCATTTTGGTCCATGGTGGCTGGTTGGGACTGATGGAAGCTGAAGTCCAACAACATCTGGAAGGCATCACTTTAGCTATTCCTGCCTTAGCTGCTACCAAAAATGGATAGGCCAGGGCTTGGGCAAAGGGAGTTATGTGCCTATGGTGGCTTTTGTCCCTGCTTGTCACTCATTACTACATCCACAAAAGGCTCAACCAAGGGTTTACATTTGGCACACCTCTTCATCTTCATTGCTTATGGCAGGGATAGCCAACACATCAGAGGGCAGAGCTTGACATCACCTGAGCAATTGGACCATCTGTGGCCCCCAACTCTTTCCTACCAGTGTTGGTCAATATATGGCGATTTGTCCTACCCCTTCAAGGCAGTGATGCTCATCTGTTACTTATTGACATGTGATGGGGAATTCTGGGATTCATTGGACCGGGGGTCCTAGATGGACCCCTGGTCCAACGACACCCAGAATTCCCCATCAGTTTGGTGTTAGCAGTGGGATGTGACTGGGACACCAGGTGAAATGCAGAGACTGGAATGGAACAAGGGAGAAAGGACTGGTAAGAGATCCATTCCAAAATCTCATTCCTTGCTGTCTGCTCCTCCCAGTTCCTCCAGGCTTCCATTTTCACTGGCAGTAAGAGTCCATTCCTATGTTTTATTGATACAGGCTTGTAGCAAACTGTTTAAGGAGGAAAGGGGGGCATTGTTGGGCTTTCTTTGTTACTGTTTCATTACTGCAGTTCTGTTGTTGCTGGTATTGTTTGAACTCTTACTCGGGCCTGAGTGTTGTGAGTGCATGTTGCTGAGTGGTTGAAAGGGGGAAGACAACCCGTCTTGCCTGCTAGGGGAAACCTGCTGACCCAGTAAGGATATGGCATGCCCATGCAATACCAATGCAATGCCTATGCAATGTCTATGTAATGCTGATGTGTAACCTCCTGATTCATTATCGCTATTGTCCTGGAATGTATAAAAACCCAGGCAAGCAGTGCTATGGGGCAGCTCTCCAGTAACATCATGGGAGACCTGACCATGCACACATAACCAATGAAGACTTAACTTTGCTGCAAGCCTGTGTCTTCAATTTCATCTAGGACCCCCGGTCCAACAAATCCCAGAATTCCCCATCACATGCTCTGAATGTTCATTTTTGTGAATGGCTTGGCCTGAATTCAAGCACTGGGGGTAAGGTGGCTACTTAACATTGCAAAAGGAAGAAATGAATTAGCAAAAGAAAAAACAGGGGAAAGGACACGGTTTTGCAACAAAATGTGTATATGCTAATTTAGATATATAGAGAAGCACGTTTAGGGGGAAAACACTATAATTTAAATAGAAATACAATGCATCTCACTCACCATGGTGGGGAAGACAGTGACTAGGTGGTCAGTGTGCCTGCTCAGTCTGCTGTCCAGTTGCTGTCAACTGTCGAAGGGCAACTTCAAGACCCCTGCACTCTCTTTTTATGATTGGACCTGACAGCCCTTCAAATAGAGGACTCCTTCAAATAAAGGACTGACAGTGCATTTTTTTAAGATATTGTTACTGGGCATCCAAGTTTCAATTCAAATGGCTTGCACATGAAAGCCTCTCTATCACGAACAAGCTCTGACATTTGGATTGAAGTGAAAGTGGTTCAAGGTCAAAAACAGGTAGTGAATAATCTTGTGAATACATTTACACAAGTTAGTAGCCTAGCAAAATTCTTACTAGCCTGTGCACCCATCACCAGTAAATACATGAATTAAACAGAAAATTAAAATTAAAAACTGATGCTTATGATCCATGCCCTGCTGTAGCAGAATTCTTACCAAAAAAAGACACAGAGGGCCAGACATCACAGTGTACTGGGAAAGAGATTTTGTTAAGAAGTTTTTCAGAAAGACTGGTGGTTTATAAGAACCCTAAGAATCATTGTGTAATGTACCCAGGCATTCCACTGTTTCTATTCAATTTCACTAAAATTTCATACCTCTAGTCACTGTTTCAGTGACTTCCAACCTGAATTTGTGTTCTTGGTTCAGTGATTAAATTTTATGTGCCTGTTTGTGTCCACTGGCTGTCCAAAAGCTAGGACTGGATGTCCATTGGGACATGCAACTATTATTTAAAAAATGTCTTGAGGACTGTCCTCTGTCAAGTAGGTGTAGGTCACATGACCACCGTAATCTGGGGGCCCATTTGGGGTTGGAAACTCTTGCCCTGCTTTTATTTCTTCCCTGTCTCCCATCCTTGTAAAACTGGGAAAGGGAATAGATCAGTGCTCAGTTGCTACTGCACCAGCAGTCCTTGGCTGGCGAGCCCACCACACCCAACTTCAGCTGCTTGGCTTATACTGGTATTTGCTGCTCCAGGAGAGAGTATAACATGAACGCCAAGGAAGCGCACATGGCCCATTTACAGTGTAAAACATCCATTAATGAGCCTGGCTAACATACACCTTGGCAGAGCCAAGCAGAAGATACAATACTATGGAAGGAGATTAGGTTTCTACTCCACAGAAGGCCACCTTCCTTCCCACACTTGGCTAACGCCAACACCGACAGAAGGGAGTGGAGCCGTGCAATGGGAGCAAAGGCAAGAGAATCCACCTTTCAGTAAGATACACATGTGCTCCAACGGTTCCTATTTCCTTGTAAATCACTGTTTAACTTTCATCTTTAATTTTGCCTTTTGGGGATGACTGTGGTTGCTGGCAAAGTCCTCTGCAGCCAGGAAAATGAATATATGTTGGTGTTTGTTTTTTTAAAAAAAATCTGCTTCAAATAAGAATTGAGTTTTTAAAGCTCTCCCAATTTTTCTCTGGCCTGGATCAAAACCAACTGCAACAGCCCTGGAGAAAATGCCTTGGTGTGCTGTTCCTAGGGATGGGGGAGAAATTTTATTCAGTTCACATGTAAAGGTGAATCTATCAAATTTGCACTTACTGAAACAATATGAGAACTGAAACACAGCCGTCCTTCAAAATGCACCCTTCTCCGAATGTCGCAATGCAGTTCTCCAACCAAAGCATGCATTTACAAAAATGCATATATTAAGGGAAAGTGTGTATAAAAGTTTATATATTCGTGAAAAAAACATACAAAAATCCATTATATTTGGGGAAATTGCTTTTAAAAATGCGTACATTAGTCAAAACTGCACGCAAAAATGTATTTGTTTAGAAAAGCTTGCATTAAAAGCTAATAATTTTCATGAGGCAAAAATGTGGAGAACCATATTTAAGATTGGAAAAATGCAACATAAACAGAACTGAAATGGACAGATTATTCCATCCCTAGCTGTTAACCAGTATGTTGGGGCAACAGAAATCCCTTCTCTTTTCTCCCAACAGTCCTCACTTACTATAGGTAATTTAAAAAAAAAGGAATAGCAGTATGTTGTGGGGGCTGGCAGGATGGATTTTAGGGCTGGAGGAGGGTTGGCAAAGATGGGTGGGGTTTATTTTTCTGAGCCCTGAAATTGGCACAGAAAAATCACCAAGTTCTTCCAGGTGTTTTGTGTTTTTGAAGAACTTGGATAATTCCCGAGTTAATCCATATAACCACAGCTCAGCAATAGAACACATGTTTTTACTGTAGAAGGTGTCAGGTTCAATCCCTGGCATTTCCAGGCAGAGGTGGAGAAAAACTCATAATAAGTATAAGGCAGCTTTCTGTGTTTCTAAGGTAAATTCCTGAGACCTCACCCATCTCTAAGGGAAGACTTGTGAAAATGTTGTTAGCATGAGCTGCTGGAGTTGTCATTATACAGTGTTTGAGGCCCCCACCCCACCCCTCTCTAGTAATTAAATGTCTGAGTGGGGAGCAGATGCATCATCTCTGGTGTCAATGCATGCCTTTGAACATCAAGACACCATGCAGTGCACATGCCACTCCACACACAGCAGCTGCTGGGGTATATTTTGCACTATTAATAACACTGTGGGACAATGATGCTTTTTCTAGTCTATCTTTAGCCAAAGCACAAACACCCTCTTAGCTTTTAAATTGGTGGAGAACAGGTGACTGCAGAGCAAATTAATCTAACATTCAGCAAACAGACCTATAGACTTTTTGACTATTCTGCTATTTGACTTATCTGATTTTGCGCATATGTTTGTTTTGTTTTTAGTGTGCATATTTTATTGATTTGTGGATTTATTTAGCGACCTAGTTAGTTTCTCCAGCGAGATTTGAATTGTTAGTAAAAGGCTTTGCTTCATGGCCATTTTGAGCATATTGCTAGCATCTTGATTCCAAAATCTCCATGTTGCTGGTGGAGGTATACTAAGCTGAGTATTAGATACCCAGGGCAAGAAAGTAGTGAATACACCTTGGCTGTCCTTCATTAACACTGAACATAGGATTGGTTCTCACTTCTTGTACAAGAGGCACAAGACCTCTGGAATATGAAGATGCCTTCCTCCCTGCCTGTTCCCTTATGCAATCAAGTCATCCAGGTCCACCCAGTAAACTCCATGCCAATATTGAATACTGAGGACTAGTGTGGCGTAGTGGTTGGAGTGTTGAACTGGGACCGGGGAAATCAGGGGTCAAATTCCCGCTCTGACAGCAAAGGTCACTTGGTTAGCATCTCCCCATCACCTGCCTCCACCTCCTTTCCTTATTGCAAACAGTGCCTACTGTGGGGAAGGTTGCCAACTTTTAAACTACCCTTCTTCTTATGTTCTTAACAGCCTGTTGTGCAGCATCTTGCAAAAGCAAGGTACATGAGTAAAAGGATTTGTAAGAGTTTCCTTTTTAAGGGTAGATTCTGAACCCTGTGGATAGAAAGCTAGTGAGTCATTTTTAAAAAAAAAAAAAAGGCTTCCACAAAAAGTGAAAAGGGTACAGTGATTTACCAGGAGTCCCCCAAAAAGAGAAGATCCCTTGCAAATAGGATAGGTTGCAGGAGATATATATTTATTAATTATTTTGGGGCACTTGTTAGGACACAAAGTTCTCAAGGCAGCTTGCATGAAATAAGAAACACATTATTAATAACAAACCAGCATTTTTTTAAAAAGGTATTTACAAAAATGTCAAAGGCCCAGCTAAGCAACACCTAAAATTAAACCATAACTTAAAATACAATTTAAAGAAATTAAAACCAGCTCCAAAAGCTAGAATCATGTCACCTAAAAGCCATTCAAAACAAACAGGTCTTCAAATCCCTCTTGAAGGTCAGAACTGACAGAGCCAGCAGTATATCCCTTGGGCCAAAGGTAGCCAACATGGTGCTCTCCAGATGTTGGACTACAACTCCCATAATCCCACACTGACTCTGGCTCATGAGATTGTAGTTGGGGTACCACCAAGAAGGCTCTGTCCCTAGTGACTGATCTTAAATGCTAGCCAGCAAACAGACCTTCTGATACCAATCTTAGGGTCTGGGCAGAGTCACATATATAAATACATCTGATTTCTTACAGTCAGAAGAAACAAGTGTATGGTTCCTTACAGTGGGAAGAAAACGAGTATTAAAAAAATCTCGTATGTTAAGGACTCAAATTGTGAAGTGAAGCACTTCTTGACTATTTCATGGGTTCATTTATTTATCTATTCATTTATTTATTATTTGATTTATATCCCACCCTTCCTCCCAGCAGGAGCCCATTCATTCTTTAAGAATAAATAAGGACAGTTGGAAGGAATGCCCGTATGTCCTAAATCTGGAAGATATGCTGGTTTGGCTTGCTGTGGCAGCTATACCCAATTGTATCTCCTCCCTCCGTGAACATGACAGAATTACTCTTGGGGACGGGTAACCTTGGGCCCAGGAGCCGAATGCAGCCCTCCAGACCTCTCTATCGGGCCCTTGGGACTTTCTCCAGGCCACACCGCCTCCGCCCAGGCCACACCCCTCACTGGCCCTGCTTTGCCCCCTCCTTTAGTGCTTTCACCTGGGTGGATTGTGTCCTTGAACTCTGATCATACGTCTTGCCTGCATGGATGTAGGACAGAGAAGGGTATGCATGTTTGTAGAAACGGACCTACCATACAAAGATGCAGTTTACATCAGTTGCTCTGCCCAGTTTTGCCCCGGCTCCACCCACTAGCGGCATGCGGCCCCTGGAAAGCTGCCCAGAAAAGAATGCAGCCCTTGGGCTGAAAAAGGTTCTCCATCTCTGCTTTAAACTCTGCCCTCTGCCCTCAGCCTCCACAGCCTCCTTCCAGATCCAGTCTGCTTCATTCAGGCAAGCTACACCTTTTAGGTCTGAGTTCTCAGACCCCTCCTCTGCTAGAGCTCTGAGCCAAAACCACAGGGCAGACAAGCTGTAGAGGAATAAATTACCAGCAAAGACCAACAGGGAACTGAGAACAGGGCACCAAATGTCTCTGCTTTGTCACAGCCTCAGGCAGCCAAGCTAGCAGCATCCATTGCCAATTTCCAGCTTGTTTAACCCACAACTATTCATTACGAATCAGATGGCTCCAGGAGGGAAAACACACACGGGCGACAAAATGCAGGACTGCTTCCTCCTAGCACGTGAGTCCTGCTGCCAGCAACTCTTCAACATTCCCCATGGACATCTCTGATTTAATAACAGGCAAGGCTTCTTCCACACAAGGGAAGCCAAGTGCAGCCGACACTGGCTCTCTAATTGTTTCAGTGCTGAGACAAGACAAGTTCATCGTGTCTGCAATTAGGAAAGTACCTGCCTGTGATACGGAGGCCTGCTAATAAACCCAATGGATGGCGAACGTCCATATCTCTGGCACCTATTCCTCACCAGTGGTAGCTAGTGCCCAGCAGTAAGTGGAGCCAGAGCCAATGACAACTGATTCTAGCTTTGTCTTCATCCTCCTCCCTGCTGAGTTCTACAAGGGCAATGCTTAGGCCAGGGGTTCCCACGGACCACTTGAAAATTGCTGAAGGTCTTGGCAGAATACTTTATGATTTTTTCTGCCTGTTGCAGCCCTTGTAATGTGTGGTGCTAGGTGTTGTATGATTTTTAATTTTATTCACTAATAGGCAAAAAACCTTGCGGTTTAAGAATGTAACTATAGCCCACAGATATTTCTATCAAACTTTAAAAAGCAGGGAAATTGGGCAGCTATAGTGAATGCACCAGGGGAGCAGGAGACCTGACCTCCTCTCTGAGATATTGTACTGCCCTACAAATTTGTCAAAATGCAAACACAATTTGGGTTGGTCTTTCACAGTCCAATCTACTTCCTGGGTAGCTTGGAAGAATTTGGTAACGTGGCTGTGTGGGGATTCAAACCCTGGTCTCCCAGGTCGTAGTCCTAGGATAAGTAAAACTGACCGTGGGGAAGGGGGAGCGGGATGGCGGAGGGAGAAAGGAGAGGGGAAGGAGGAGGAGGGGGAAGGAGGGGGTTGGAAGGGGAGGGAGGGGTTAAGGAAGGGGGAGGGAAGAGGCAAGTGGGAGGGGATAGGAGGGAGGAGGAGGGGAGGGCAGGTCTGATCATTTGCATGCTTTTTGAGTTCAGTGGGATTTACTCCTGTACAATGATGCTTAAGATAGGTGAAACTGACCTGGGGGAGGCGAGGAGATTGGATGGGTGGGCACTGGACAGAGGGGAAGCCCCTTTCCTTTCCAAAAGGAAAACACTGTGAACAGTATCATACTTTTTCAGGGTTTCCCCCACCTTGTTATTCTACAGCAGGCACATGTAGCCTCCCAACCAAATATAAACCAAAGCTTTCCCTGGCCACATCCACACCAGACCTTTATTTCACTTTAGACAGTCATGGCTTCTCCCAAAGAATCCTGGGAAGTGTAGTTAGTGAAGGGTGCTGAGAGTTGCTAGGAGATGCCCTGTTCCCCTCACAGAGCTTTAATCAAAGCGGCTGACTGTTAAACCACTGTGGCCACTCTGGCAGGGGAATAGGAGTCTCCTCTCATCCCCATGATTGTCTAAAGTGAAATAAAGGTCTGGTGTGGGTGTGGTCCCCTGATTAGCCAAGCCCAGCAGCTGTGAGTCTGGCTTTTAGAACACTGACACTTACTAAGCATGCCCAACATCATCATTCAGTTCAATGCTAAATTTCTTAAATTAATTAAAAATCAGCCAGGCATTGTTGTTTTTTTTAACTTTTAAACTGTGGAAGATGAAGGTCAGAGTATGGGGCAAGGTCAGTAATAGGATTACAGGTACTCTGTGAACATGGATGTTTTTTAATTACTTTCAACAGATTATCAGAACTCTGGCAGAAAAAATCCAAAAGGGGTCTGGTTTTTTTCTTTCTTTACACTTTGAACTCTTGATTCTCTCTGTTTTGTGTATCGCCATGAAAATTTAGAGGGTTGTTAAGCAAGTGTTTCTGAGTTCAAGACTATAAGTTTTGTAAGGTTCTGTTTTGAAATGAGCTTATGGGAAGCATCAGAATGGCACAGGGGGGTATTTTCGATTTAACATTGTGGAATGCAAAAAAATCCATGCTGACTATAGTATACAGCCACTCTCGTGGCTGCATAATTTGTATTGTTTCTTTTATTTCTTACATTGTATTTTACAGAATTCAAATCGCAATACAATAAAGTACAACATAAGAAATAAAATAAGCAATACAAATGCAATTAAAATTAACATGAATAGTTAATGTGGGCATGCCGTGAGCCACCTGAATAACACTTGTGGAACACTGGTGGTCCATAGACCACAAGTTTGGGAACCTCTGGCTTAGACTAAAGAAAAGGAAGCTGACAGACAGTGTCACCCCCTGCACTGGTTGTAAGTAAGAAGGCAGGCAGGAAGGGGCTGACTGAGGTTGATAGGGTATTGCCCCTTTAGCCTGAAGGGGCCAGCCTCTACTCTTCCTTATATCCAAATCTCCCCTTCCTACCCATCCCCAAAGCATCTCACTCTCACTCTCACTCTCTCTCTCACTCTCACTCTCACTCACACACACACACACACACACACACACACACTGTGTGAGGGGGGCATGCCTCAGCCTGCCCTTTTCCGGACTCAGACAGAGGTTACTCACAATTTTTTTCCTTCTTTTCTGCATGAGGGCCACATGCCCTTGCTGGGTGGGGCCAGAGATTAAAGTGGGCAGAGGAACAAATGTACATTTAACCCTTTGCCCACTACGCTTCTTTCTAAGCACAGGCACACATATACACACACACACACTGTGTCCTTCATCTGGACAAGTGGGACACATTCTCTGAGTTCGAGACTACATTCCAGCCAGGCAATACCATTCATATCTTTGGACTGTATCCTGGAGAGCAGGAACTGTCTTTGTAAGCTGCTCTTGCAAGACCTAGGTAAAAATGCTTTAAATCAATCAATCAAAAGCTCCTAACGCTTGTGCTGGAGAGCCTACAGCCAGCAGTCTATTCTCAGGCAATAAAACTCAAAAAAAGTGAGTGCATCTGTTGATCTCCCACTTAGCAGCACTGCTTGGGGACATTCTCAGCCAGGCAAGGGGCAATTCTAAAGGTCAAGGCCCACAAAATGAAAAGCAGCGGAGAACCTGCTGGCAATCTGCACAAACCATAGATCACAGGCTCCATATTCCACACCTGCTTTTGATCCCTGACAAGGTTTGGATTTGCCAGGCATTAATCTGGGCAGATCAGCTGTGACTTGGAGTAGACAAAGCTGTCACATTTCAAAGCATGGCTGTGTTTTGGTTCACATATTATTTTGGAAAGTGCGAATTGCGCAGGTTTGCCTTTAAATGCAAACAGAATCAAATTTTTCCCCATACCTAGCTGTGACTCCTTTTGCTTTGCAATCAAGTTAAGGTGTAGGCCTGGTCCGCATGACACAGTAAACCGAGCGATGTACTCTGTCCTGTCACTAAAGATATCTGGCCTCTTTCTACCTTCAGCCTACTCTCTCAACCCACTCAAACTCACTCCTTCCCCAGCACCTACTGCCCTCAATTCAATTCGCATTTCAAGCCAAATCTGTCAAATTTGCACTTTCCAAAACAATATGAGAACCAAAACACACCATCCTTCAAAATTCACACTTATTCAAATTTTGCAATGCAATTTGCAGCCAATGTTTACAAAAATGCACATGCTTAGGGAAAAGTGTGCATAAAAATGAATATATCAATGAAAAGGACACACAAAAATACATTATGAGAAATTGCTCGCAAAAATGTGTGCATTAGTCAAAACTGCCTACAAATTCGTGTTGATTAGGAGAAATTCACACAATATGCTAGAGAATCTTCGTGAGGGTTTTTTTAAAAAAAAACTCAAATTACTGCAGAAATGTGAAGAACTGAATTTAAGAGTGGAAAAATGAGAAACTGAGAGAACTGAAATTGACAGATCTTTCCATCCCTAATCATATCAAATATCCACATACCCCCCCCTTTTTTCCAAGCACTGACCATGAGTATATCACACTGTTCTCTGGCTATAACACACCAGCTCCTTACAATGGCCAGTTGCTACAAACATTAACTCTTCTGGAACATTTATGTGAACATGGAAATCTGATTGTCTAGTGCAAAAAGCCCACAGATGAGGAGAGCTTCATCAGCTCATAATGCATCACTGTACCCTTCATGATGTAGCAATGACAGGGCACTGCAATTTTCTCATCTAAAAGCTTTTATCAAGTCTTCCACTCAAATAATTAAGTGGGATTTGGAGAGCCTGGGAGGGGACATGTGTCCATTTTGAATCTTACAAGAGCTAATTAGGCAAATTGGAGGCACAGTCCAATGTACTGTGCAGACAAAAGGCTTTGGTTTACCGCAGGTATTCAGCATTCAATAAGACATCGTTCACTAGAGGCATTAGCCAGATATAGCTTTTATCTTTCAATATCTATCTACAGAACCATCCACGCTCCGTTGGAGAATATCCTCACCAATGTCTGCTTCTAGAACCAGGGATGTAGTCATCCAGGGTTTCAGGAAGTCTTAGACAGGGGTGTAGTTGTGTGGGGTCTCGTAAAAGTAATCCTTTACTTTTTTTGGGAGCTGGGTCCCAGCAGGTCCCTTTGTCTCTAGCATCCTACAAGCCAAGCATGAAAGTGGAAAGTGTTAGCTACTGAGAAGAGTTTTCTTGGTGTTTGAGTCACCTCCTTTCACTCTGATTGGCTCCAATCGGCAGGAAAGGACAAGGAAGTATGTTAGAAGACTCTTATCAGTGGCTAGCACACTCCCCTTTCATGCTTATTGGTCCCTAGGCATTAACAAGGATATTATTCTCAACCTCACAGCCAAAAAAAAAAAAAAGCAGGGAGGGAGCATGGCTGTGATTAACATGTAGGGACCCTGCACTTCTGAATTTGCCACTACACTACTGGTCTTAGACCTTTTACTTTTTGGGGAGCCAGGTCCAGGAGGATCCCTATGACTCCAGCCTCCTATGAGCCAATCCGCATGAAAGGGGAGTGTGTTGGCCACTCAAAAGAATCTTCTAACATGGTTCCTTGTCCTTTCCTGCTGATTGAAGCCAATCAGAGTGAAAGGAGGTGAGTCAGCCACTGAGAAGACTCTTCTCAGTAGCTAACACGCTCCCCTTTCATGCTGATTAGCTCTTAGGGATGCCTGTTGTGGGAGAAGGCATTAACAAAGACAGAGAAGCAGAAAGCAGTATTCAAACCTGGCCAGATTACTCTATCATCTTAGAAGGGTGCATTCTTAGAAGGGGGTAAGGCTGTGAGGGGGCATGGCTGTGACTCTCATAAAGGGACCCTGCACATCTGAATTTGCTGCTATACTACCATCTAGAACACACTGTTTTGGACTAGGGAAGATGGAGACATTCAATTCAATTCACATTAAAAATGTGTTGTTTTAATATATTTTTAAAGTCTGTTTTTATTTTTGTTTGCCGCCCTAGGCTCCCATTCCTGGAAGGAAGAGCAGGATATAAATAAACAAATAAATAAATAAATTTAAAGGCAAGCCCGCCCAGTTCACATTTTCTAAAGCAACATGTAAACCGAAACACCACCATCCTTTGAAACTCACACTTCTCCAAATTTTGCACTGTGCTTCTCCAGCCAAGAAAAGTGTACAAAGATGCATTACTAGAGGGAACTGTGCATATATTAGTGAAAGCAACATACAAAAAGTGTGTTATTGTTGAGCCTCTGCTCACCCACAAGGGCTTGGGAGAGGGAGGACAGGAGCTTCAGACTCCTCAGCTGCCAGAAGGCGCGGAAGACGCAGGAGTGGTGGAGTCTCAACAAGACGTTGGGAGCGAGTGTGAGGTTGAGTTCGGGCCAATTCCCACAGATGGCGCAATATCCGAAGAAGAGAGCGCGCCACCCCCAGACAGATCAGAGGAGCCATCGGAGGTTGCCTCTGAGCGTGCATTAACTCCCCCTTTCACCAAGCGGCTCGAGGGAGCCTCCAAGTGCATCTCCGCCCCCCGACCTACAGCCTGTTGCTAAGGAGCCGGTTCTTTCGGATGATCCATGGGAGGCACGCCCTCTATCACCCCGCTCACGACGCCGTGAGAAACGGACAGGACAGAGGTCGGACTTGCGCAGGAGTCAGAGATTACGATCAAAGACTTTCCCTACTTAGGACTGCAGCTTTCCGGTTTAAGCTGCTGAGTCAACTTTCTTCACACATTGCAGAGCATGTCTAGAGTGTAGTTAGGGAATTCTATCTAGTGAGCTAGCGTAGAGATTCTTATGAAGCGCACTGCTTTTCATGTATCCATTACTTTAATAAAACAAGATTTAATTGCACCTGAGTCTCAGCCTCGTGGATCCTGCTCTGGACAATTATATTAGGAAGATTGCTTGCACAAATGAGCATCTTAGTCCAGTAATTCCCAAACTTTTTTTCCCCATGGACCACTTGAAAATTGCTGAGAGTATTGGCAAACCACGTCATGGTTTTTCTGCCTGTTGTATCAATTGCTATGTGCTGCACTAGATGCTGTTTGACTTTTAATTGTATTCTTATTGCTTTTTTTATTTCTTATACTGTATTTTGTCGTATTACAATTTGCACTCCATTCAATTCAAACTGCAGTACAATAACACAATATAAGAAATAAGAGAAGCAAGAAAATACAATTAAAATCAATACGAATATTTAATACAGGTATACCACGGATCACTGGTGGTCCATGGACCTCAGTTTGGGAACTCCTGTAGTAGTTAAGACTGCATACAAAAGTGTGTTTATTAGGAGACATTAACACTAAAATGCTGCCAAATTTTCATGCAGTGTTTTCAGAATTGCAAATTGCTCTGGCAACATGGAGAAGTGATTTTAAGATGGGGGGGGCGAACAGAAACGGTGAGGACCAAGAATTGACAGATTCTGTCCATCCTTCATTTGTATTCTGCACTGGACTGCCTGTTAGGCAAAGTGAGGTAACAGCATCAAACAACTTATTAGGGGTGACATAAAAGGGCAGCACCTTGCCAGTGACTTAAATGTATTATGACTGTGGCTTTGTTTGCTTGCTTGCTTTTAGTGTTCCCTCCAGTACGCTGCAGCCTCCCTGGCTGCCTGAACGTCTTGATCTGGAAAAAAAAAACCCTCAGAGTGCACTGCAGGAATCCAATCTTGAAGTCACCAATTCCTAAACTGCTGTGGTCAAGCTCTCCTTGTCCAGGAGCAGCCATAACTGATGTATCATCTGTAGCTGGTAAAAGGCATTCCTAGCCACTGAGGCTACCTGAGCCTCCAGACACAAGCTGGATCCAAAAGCATCCCCAGATCGCATACCTGCTCCTTCAGGGGGAGTGACTGACAAGAGGATTGTTCCACCCACTTGTCAAAGTTGGCCTGCAAAGGCAGGGAGGAGATACCCTGGAGAGCTGCTGCCAGTCAGTGTAGACAATACTGGGCTAGATGGACCAATGGTCGGTCAGCTTCCTATGTTCCTAACCTCCCCGCACATCAGCTGATGCATGAGGAGTTCAAATCTGCTTTCTGAAGGGTTTGGACAAGCCCAAACCACAGAGAGCTGAACCTGCACATCAACTATTGAGCCGAGAGTTTCAATCCTACTTTATGCACCCACGTCTGTACCTGTTGCATACCTAGTTTCACATATGACAGTGGGTGTGAGGCAGGTGGTCCTGACATGAGGTACGCAGTCTTGGGGGCCAGGGGTTCCCCACTCCAGGCCAAATTAAAAAATGAAAGATAGGCAGGAACTGGAGAATGGATACATTTAAAAGCAAATAGCTATCTGAAATTTAATGTGTAATAGAAAAGATAACCAGTGCAAAGAAATCAAAAGCAGATAATGCAATATTTTTTATCCATAGGAAGAAAGACAGCCAGTATGGTGTAGTGGTTAGAATGTTGGACTGCGACCTGGGAGACCAGGGTTCAAATCCCTAACACAGCCATGAAGCGCACTGGGTGACCTTGGGCCAGTCACTGCATCTCAGCCTCAGAAGAAGGCAATGATCAACCACCTCTGAATACCGCTTACCATGAAAACCCTATTCATAAGGGTCGCCATAAGTTGGGATCGACTTGAAAGCAGTCCATTTCCATTTTCATAGGAAGAAGAAATAATAATGAGATAGATGCCAGGATGCATGATTAGCAACACAAGGCTTAACATGGGAATACGGGAGACTGACTCTTGAAAGAGTGTTATGATAATCCCAAAGAGACAAAATAAAAGAAAGGTGAACCAAACCGTGGGGAGAGTCAACAGAAAGGAAAAGGTTAGTGATGTTTTAACAACGAAAAATGACTGAGCTATGAACCAAATCTGAAAGAGTGAAAGGATCAAAAATACAACCAAGACCGCTATAGCCTGGAAAGGCACGGAAACAGTTAACCTCAGCAGCAGATTTTTCAAAATTTCTTTTAAGGAAGAATGTGGAAGGAAGATAAGGCATTCTGTCTTCAGGAACAGAAGCTCTTCTGGATGGATGGAGTAGCAGTTACCTAAATGTAACAAACACAGCTCCCTGTGGCCCACCAGCCACTCGAGCCTACGTACCTGGGTGTAGGTCCCATTGAACTCAATGGGGCTTCATTCATACTACACCTGTTTTGCAGTGGATCCCAATTTTTTTTTCCCCACGGACCACAATGATTTTCCCCCTGCCTGTTGTAGCATTACTAATGCATTGTGCTAGATGCTGTATGATCCTGAATGGTAGTTTTATTGCCCCTTTCATTCCTTGTATCTTATTATATTGGAGTCTGAATTCCACAGAATTCTACAGAATTCATATTGTAAGTGTTCTTCACAGATATGCTTCACAGAGAGCTTCGGCTATGGGGCGGTATACAAATGTATAATAATAATAATAATAATAATAATAATAATATGCCACAGAATGAAGTTGTAGACCCCTGGTGGTCTACAGACCACAGTTTAACATCCTCTGATATATTGGATCATGATGCAAGTCAGTGAATTTGCACTTCAGGCCACATCCACCCACACCGTCCATTTAAAGCACGCTTATACCACTTTAACAGTCATGGCTTCACCCAGAATCCTGAGAACCACAGTTTGCAAAGCAATGAAGGCCAGTCCATTAGAGCAACTGGGGCACTACCCCACCAGGCTTAGTGCTGAGTCTTCCAAGCTTGCTTGCCTTCTTACATACAACCAGCCCAGGGGGTGGCTCTGGCTGGCCGGCTGTTCCTCCTTAGATTCAGGGTTGTCCTTGTACAACTCAGCATAGAGAAAGAAGGGGGCAAAATGTAGAATTAGTTGGTTCCACCTGTCATTGGCTCTGGCTCTCCCTGCCTTCCACCCCACCAGTCCCAGTGGGCACCAGCCACCATTGTTGTGAAGGGTGCTGCAAGTTGTTAAGAGACTCCTTATGGATCTACACTTCCCAGCACCCTTAACAAACTACAGTTCCCAGGATTCTTTGGAGGAAGCCATGACAGTTAAGAGAGATTTAAATGTGCTGTGTGAATGTGACCTTGATTCCAACAGTCTCAGTTTTCAGTAGTTATTGGGCTACAGCCACTCCTCTCCAAGGTGGGCTCCTGCCTCCCCTTCCATGTTACCATTCAACCATGGGACAGATCTACAGGAAACTGACAAGATGTGGTCAGTAAACCCACCTGATCTCATCTGAGATCCCAGTCAAGTGCATCTTGCCCCGAACCAAGATCACAACAAATCAGGTTTACTGATCCCATATCCAACTTCCCATAGAACAAGTCTGTGGTTTAATGCAGGGCTGTGCAAACCTCAGATCTGTTGGATTGACTTTTTAAAAATAGAATCCCAAGATCTACCAGTCAGAGCCAGGTGTCAAAGACAATAGGCTGTATCCAACTGAGTTGTACTCTGAGTAGACCCCAGCGAAATGAATAGGCCTGGATTAATCATGTCCATCAATTTCAATGCAGCTATATTTGGTAGCTCAGTGGTAGAACATCTGCTTTGCATGCACAAGGTCCCAGGTTCAATTCCCAGCATCTCCAAGTAGGAAAGACTCCCTGCCTTAAATCCTGGAGAGCTGCTGCCAGTTAGTGTAGACACTACTGGGCTACATGGACCAATGGTCACACTCACTAAAAGGCAGGTTCCTATGTTCCTGTCTTGCAGATTTGACTTAGCATTACGTGCCAAACAGACTACTATCAATACAAGGCAGGAATTACAGCTTTTTGCCTTGGCAGCAATCCTGCAAATCCTTGCCCCATCCTGCCTCAATAATGAGCCAGCTTTCTCCGTTTGTCTTCCCGGATGCAGTTTCACAACATCTCTTCCTTCAAGCCCTTGGCTTTAGATCCTGCTGCCTTATTTAACCCTCCAACTCATTGCTGTCCTCCCAGAAGTCAAATTAGCCTGTTTCTAACCATACCTCAGTGGCTAAGATGACCCTTGGGGCCTCTTCCAAGAAAATACTGGGTTAGTACAAAAGCATTATCCTCAATCACTGGGGCAGGGCAAACAGCATTAAAGCAGACAAATCCCACTGGGATAGTCACGTTAGCCCATTAAAGCTAGACCAACAGAGTCTTATGGCACCTTGTGGATATTATTCCAGCAAACCTTCTCCTAATTTAGCCCTGATGTTTTAACCCCCATCCCTTCCTTTCCTTTTTTTACTGTGTTATTGTTAGTTCATATTTTATTATTTTACATGTTATGACTTCTGCTCTGAGCAACTGCTCCTCTTCCCTGGTTACTGCCGTGGATCTTGACCTCTGCTTGACTTTGCCTAGGGGTGCAATCAGCTTCTTTCTGTGAGCAAGCATGGTGATAGTTGATGGAGGTGGCTAATGGGGGACATGCGCACACGATTTTGTGGCCCTCTGTCTTTTTCTGTTCTTTTAGATGTGGCAGCCATGCCGTTTTGTGCCTGGTACCCATGGCACTTTCTGAAATGTGCCCACTAGAGATGGGATCTATTGGCCAATGCTGGTTTGAAAACATTCCATTGACCTAACAGGCCGGTATTGATTCAAGTTCGTTCTTTGTCTGCTAGCCGTTACTTTTACCAATCCATTTTCCTTCTTGCAATAAACATTGATCTTAATATCGATATTTTGAAAGGAAACATCGATAACAAAAATCCAATATTCCCACAAGCTTAAATCCATGTTCAAAAATAGCCACGGGAAATTGCTACAAAAAAATCCAGTCTGCAACTAGGGATGGGTGCCACTTCGAAAGCCTTAACATGCAGTATTGATTCAAGTTCATTCTTTGTCCGCTTTCCGATGCTTTTACCAGTCTGATTTTTCACCTCTCCAAAGATACTAATACTTCTTCCAAAAATATTGATATTAATACTGATGTTTTCTTTCAAAATATTGATATTTTCTTTCAGATATTGATACATTGAAAGGAAATATCAATAAATGAAAGAAAATACCAGTATTTTGAATGAAAGAAAATATTGATAATTTGAAAGAAAATATTGATAAAAGGAAAGGAAAGCAGTTTTGCCACCTCCTCCTTCTCTGCTGTGACTGAGGCTGGTCAGTTTTCATGTTAGCAAGCAAGCAGAGACTGACTGAGGAGGAAAGCAGCTTTCAGCGCCCCTCCCACCTCCTCCTAGAGTTAACGTGGTAGAGACTTGGCTTTTTTCCTGCCATTTGGATTATTGGAGTGGTGGGGGTGGCAGAGAAAGACACAGAGCGATGTAATGCTATGCTGTGCTGTCCTGTGAGTAAAAACAGTACAAAAATAAGCTATTCAAGGGAATATCTGTTGGCGGGGGGGACAGTGTCAGGAGAAAGCCACTGAAGTTCAGAGCAAACAGGATTGCTCCTTAAAGATGGAAAATATGCAGATATACAGATACTGAAAAATCTGGTGCTAAATCCTAATTCAGCAGAATTCTCACCCATCCCCATTCGCAACTACAGATAAGCAAATGAATGGAAAATTCAGTACCAAATCTGAATTGGGCAGAATTCGAGCAAATCCCTAATGCCCACTGGTTGGTGACCTGTGACATAGGGCTTAAGATACAGGTGGGGACACTGTAGTCCTCCAGATGTGGCTGGGACTCTAGCTCCCATCAGCCCCTGCCAGCATGGCCAAAGGTCAAGAATGATGTGAAATGCAGTCCACCAACATCTGGAGAGCCCACTCCTAGCCTAAGGACAAGGAAAGGAGCAGCATGTAGCTAATCAGGAGAGGGGAATCTTTGACCCTCTAGATCAGCCTTTCCCAACCAGTGTGCCTCCAGATGTTGTTGGACCACAACTCCCATCAGCCTCAGCCAGCATTGCCAATGGTCAGGAAAGATACGAATTGTGGTCCAACAACATCTGGAAGCACACTGGTTGGGAAAGGCCACTCTAGATGTTGCTGAACTACAACTCCAATAATCCTACAATGGCCAATAATCAGGCATGATGGCTTGTGGTTCAGCAACATCTGGATGGCCAAAGGTTCCCCGCTCCTGGCTTGAACCAAGGAAACGGTTGAGCAGGGACCACTGGCTGAATTTCACCTATTCTTTTGCTTTGACAACCAACAAAATATTTGGCTGCAGGTCTTCAGTTAGTTTTAATTAACTTAGTATTTATAACACACATTGGAGGATGAAAAGGTGCTAGGTTAATGAAAATTATTTCAAACCTACGAAGCCTGACATTTATACGCAGCACCAGTTACAATAACTACTCTCTTCCCCCACCCCTTGTAAAATAGAAATGTTTAAAAAGCCATTACCGGTTTCCAGCAGCCGATATAAGCTGATTAGGGGGCTATGGGAAGTGGCTATATTAAAAATCGTGCCAGTCATTTGTTTTCCTTTTTTCTAAGTCATTTTAAATATTGCATTTAATAGAAAAATAATTTGCTCAGCTCTAAGGAACATCAATTTGCAACTTGAAGGCTCGTATATTAAACCAAAGAAGCTAATGTGTAAACATTAGCAATTCCAGTAAATGCATGGGGTTATGCCAATTTGATTCCAGTCGGAAGAACAGCCAGATATTAAAGACAAAGGATTTACATAATGCGGTATTTACCCTCAATAACCTTACCATGTGAAGATGCAAACATGAGAGGTTCAATAGCAACCCTTCAGTTAAAAAAAATCAGAGTAACCACACTTTTGTTTTCCTTTTGCACCAATGAAGTCTAATGTCAGAAGCCAATGGGTCTCCCATCATTGTGTGCATCTGCCCCATGTGGTGAGACATTAGAACTGTACTTTGGAGCATCTTCCTGGCCAATAGGCCAGTCCCATCTTCCTGGCCTGACCACTGGGCCTTGCTAGGCAGGAAGAGGTATTATTTATTAATTACTTAATTAAATTTATATTTGCCCTTCCAGTAGGAGCCCAGGGCAGCAGACAAAAACACTGAAAACACTCTAACATATCATAAAAACAGATGTCAAGATATATTAAAACAAAACATATTTAAAAACATACAAAATAAAGCATCTTCTTAAAAAAGCTTTTAAAACATCTTAAAAAGCAATTCCAACATAGACGCAGACTGAGATAAGGTTTCTACTTAAAAGGCTTGTTGAAAGAGGAAGGTCTTCAGTAGGTGCTGAAAAGATAACAGAGGTGGTGCCTGTCTAATATTTAAGGGGAGGGAATTCCAAAAGGTAGGTGCCACTACACTAAAGGTCCACTTCTATGTTGTGCAGAACGGACCTCCTGATAAGATGGTATCTGCAGGAGGCCCTCACCTGCAGAGCGCAGTGATCGACTGATTATATAAGGGGTAAGATGATCTTTTAGGTATCTTGGTCCCAACCTGTATAGGGCTTTGTACACCAAAACCAGAACCTTGAACTTAGCCTGGTAGCTAATGGGCAGCCAATGCAATTCTTTCAGCAGCAGGGTGACATGTTGGCGACACCGTGCCCCAGCAAGGAGTCACGCTGCTGCATTTTACACCAGCTGCAGCCTCTGGACCAACTTCAAGGGCAATCCCACATAGAGTTAATTACAGTAACCCAGCCTGGAGGTTACCAGTGCATGGACAAAAGTGGTCAGGCTATCCCAGTTCAGAAATGGCCGCAGCTGTCTTACCAGCCAAAGCTGGTAAAAGGTACTCGTAGCCACTGAGGTCACCTGGGCCTCTAGTGACAAGTATGGATCAAGCAGCACCCCCAGACTACGAATCTGCTCTTTCAGAGGTAGTAAGATTCCATCCAAACCTGGCAACTGACCAATTATCCAAACTTGGGAACCAGCAACACAAAGCACCTCCATCTTGCTAGGATTCAGACTCAGTTTATTGGCCCTCATCCTGCCCACCATGAATTCCAGGCAGCGGTCCAGGGCTTGCACTGCCTCTCCCAATTCAGATGTTACAGAGAAATAGAGCTGGGTATCATCAGCGTACTGCTGACACCTTGCCCCAAATCTCCTGATGACCGCTCCCAAGGGCTTCATATAGATGGTAAACAGCATGGGAGATAAGATGGTACCCTGCGGCACCCCACAACACAACTGACAGGGGGCCAAAAGACAGTCACCCAATGCTGTTCTCTGAAAACAACCCTGGAGGTAGGATCGGAACCACTGTAAAACAGTGCCTCCAATACCCATCTCACCAAGTTGGATCAAAAGGATACCATGGTCAATAGTAACAAAAGCCACCAAGAGATCAAGAATAATAGGGTTGCACTCCCTCTGCCCTTCTCCGGATAAAGGTCATCCATTAGGGCGACCAAGGCTGATTCAGTCCCATTACTAAGGGGATGAACCCAGACTGGAATGGGTCAAGATAATCTGTTTCATCCAAGAGTACTTGCAATTGCTGTAGCACAACCCTCTCAATCACCTTCCCTAAGACGGGAGTATTTGAAACTAGGCAGTAGTTGTCATAAACCAGTGGGTCCAGGGTGGGTTTCTTCAGGAATGGTCAGATCACTGCCTCTTTCAGTGAACCACTCCCTCCCTCAATGATGCAGTGATCACACCCTGGATCCACTTGGTCAAACCCCCTCGCCAAGCTTTAATAAGCCAAGAAGGGCAACCATGGAGGGGACACACTGCTGGCCGCATTGTCACAAGCACCTTGTCTATGTCATCAGGCCACATCAACTGAAACCAATCCCAACAGGCTACAGCAGATGTTGCACTGGACACCTCAGTGTGGTCTATACTAGATGTGGATGGGGCATCAAGATTACTACGGAGGCAAGCAGCTTTACCCTCAAAATCCCTTGCAGACAATTCACAGTGGGCCTCTGAAGGGACTAAGACTCCATTTCCTGGAGCTGATATCAACAACCCCCTGACAATATGGAAAAGCTCCACTGGACAGCTACTTGGGGATACGATGGTGGCAGAGAAGTGGGCTTTATTCGCAGCCCTCACCACCACACAGTAGGCACGGTTATGATGTTTTACTCATGTCAAGTCAGCCTCACAGAAAGTCTTTTGCCACTTGGGCTCTAGCCATCAACCAGCCTGTTTCATTGCCCTTAGTTCACTGGTGTACCAAGGTGCAAAACGGGCTCCACAATGCCGGAGAGGGTGCTCAGGAACAACTGTGTTAAGAGCCTGATGCAGCTCATTGTTCCACAGCTTCAACAGGGCATTCAGGAATCCAGTGGATTCCATTAGGCTCCAGGGGCGGACCATCTTAATCTGTCCACCACCCCTACAGGGGAAGATTGGAGCCGTAAGTACAAACTTCACCAGGAAGTGGTCTGACCATGACAATGCGGTGACACCCCCCCCATCTCCAGAACACCCCTTCCTTCATCTGGAACAAAAACCAAGTCGAGGGTGTGCCCTGCGCTATGCATTGGGCTGGTGACAACTTGAGACAGCCCCACGGTCATCATGGAAGCCATGAAGTCCCGAGCCAGAACACTACAGGCAGCGTCATCATGGACATTGAAATCACCCAGGGCTCCTCCAATACTACAGCTGAGATACCCTCCATCAGCCCAGTCAGAGAAGCTGCCAGGCAACAGCACCAACCCTAGTTACTGTCTCCTTGGCCCAACACCAGGTGCAGGCCCTCACAGCCAGCTCCAAGACAAAGTGGCTTCCTGGTGAGAGATGGAAGTTCTGTAGACAACAGCAACCTCTTTCCCCCACCCGTCCCTGCAGCCTGTGCTGGTGTTGCACTGAGTATCCAGGTGAGCAAAGCTGGGGCAGATCAACTCCTCCCAGCTCACCCCCCCAGGTCTCAGTAATGCACACCAAATCGGCACCCTCATCCATGATCAACTCGGCACCCTCATCCAAGCCAGTAGGCACAGCAGATGTGCAACAAGGAACCCATCCATGGGAGGAGTGGGAGCTAGGAACAAAGACTTGCCTTTGACTTCTATGGTAGCTCACCACCTCCCCATGGCTATACTTCCCTTTACCCATGATCACTGAAATTGGGGTGGCATCACCCATGTTCTTTCTTACTAAGACTCCTCCTAAACACCTGATATGAACCCAGCAAGAGCCCACCAACAAAACCTACCTAAACCTTTTATCCCAGCCTCTGAGAGAATTGGTAACAGTGAGACCCACTCAATTGCTTTCACACAGGGCACATCTACTCCCTGCCTGTCTCATACCCAGGGAGGGCCAGCCTTCTGCCAGTTGCAGACTCTCACTCTGAAGGCATGTGGCGACTTTCTCCTATCATTCAGTTCACTGCACAGGCTCTCACCCTGCACAGGAACTACACAATCGCCTTACACCCTCGCCACTACCAATCTCCTCTTGATTGATTTTTAAAAAATAGAAAGGGGTAGTGCCCTCCCCTCAGGACTCCCTAAGGGGCTCCCCAAGGGGTGACCCATAAGGATAGCTGGGCTTTTATGCTCTCTGATCCAGCCAGGAGCTGATGCAAGCGGCTGCAAGATTGACTGCAGCCTCACTCTGGATTCAGAGTCAGGCAGGGGGTCCCAGTCCTTGCAGCCCCTAGCAGGGACCTCAGCTGTCTCAAGAGACAGCAACCCAGAGGAGCAAGCAAGCATCCAGATGTTCAAGTACCTACTCCCAAGACAGGTCTCCAGGCCCCGAGTGCTGCATCTTCCTGTTTCGCCTGCGATTCTACCTGACATGGCTCTGTGTGTTCCTCAGCTCTAATTCCCTGGCGCAGCTCTGCCACCACGTTAGGGTACCCCTGGATGAAAAGTTGCAGCTCTCTATGGCCCCATCTGAACTATACAATTGAAGCAGTTATCATACCACTTGAAACAACCATGGCTTCCCCCAAAGAATCCTGGTTACTATAGTTTGTGAAGGGTGCCAAGAGTTGTTAGAAGACCCGTCTTCCCCTCACAGAGCTACAGTTCCGGAGTTCCCTGGGAAGAGGGATTGGTTGTTAAACTGTTCTGGGAACTGGAGCTCTGTGAGCTCTCAGCACCCTTAGCGACTCTCCGCACCTTTAAGAAAGTACAGTTCCTAGGAACTTTGGGGGTAGCCATGACTGTTTCAAGTGATATGACACTGCATTAAATGTATAGTGCATATGAGACCTATATTACTGCAAGGGAGAGGAACCACTTCCTCATTCCCGTAACATTTAGAAGCAGGAATCACACTGGCACGGCTAGTGATGCAATTCCACACAACTGGGATGCCAACCTCCCTCCCTCCCTGCTGGATAACGTCTGTGTGGGAGGGAGCCGCGTCACTGGTAATGTCCACATGGTTCCTGCTTTCAAATGTCCCCAGAGCATTATGGGAACAAACCACAACACAATGTGGTAGCTATTGAATTGGCCCTAATCCCCAATTACAAGAGTGTTTTTCCTTGCTTTGGATGCTTGTTGGGTGCAGCACTGGGGGGTGGGGGGTGCTGTTTGTTCAGTGGCCATGCTTCTTCATGCAGTGAGCTATTAACCAGCTACTAACTGGCAATAAAGCTACATTAATAATTAACTTCCACTTCATTAGCATGCAATAACTGCCTAACTCCCACAGTTCTTTACTACTTCGGGCATATATAGGCTCTTATTATTTACCATGCAAGTGTTGAAATACTCATTGTGACTTCCGGAACACTTTAGAGAAGAGGTGGAGAGTTTGTGTTTCCATAGCCATAGCCTTTGCCCCAATTCTGTAATTTCTGGCCAACCAGCGCAAGCAGAACCTGAGTGCAACAGCACTCTCCTCACCTGTGATTCTCAGGAACTGGTATTCAAAGGCAGAACATAGCCATCATTGCTAGTAGCCATGAATGAATGAATCCATGAATAAATAAATGAATGAACCCAGCCACACCTAGGCTCAAGATCCAAATGGTATCTGACATAGGCCTCCATCTCCCTGTGGTGGAGAACCTGTCACTTGCTTATACCACTATAGACTACAAGTGGAAACTCCTTCATACAAAAATAAATATATATTAAAAATCCCTGCAACATAGAAAATTAGCATGTCAGGGAGAAGGGTTATAACTTAGCCTTCTCCCCAATGTGCTGATTTTGACTTTATTTATTTTATACTAAAGAGTATTTCATCACATGAGTCCCCTCTGCAGTCTGAAATGGTTCTGCTAGAAACAAGTTTATTATGTTTGTGAGAACTTGACTTTGATGAGATTGCTTTTTAATCCAAGAAGGTAGCATTTACAGATTCAACAGGAACATAAGAAGCTACCTTATACCACATCAAACTATCTGTCATGCCCAATATTGACTGTTCTGAGTGGCAGCAGCAATCCCAGGCTGTCAGACAGGCCTTTCCCATCCCCCAGTCCTTTACACCAGAGATGTCTGAGACTGAACCCAGGACCTTCTGCATGTAAGCATGTGCTCTGACATTGAGCAATGATCTTTCCTGTAATAATAAAATAAGGTTCCAGTCCTCATTGTTCTAAATAAAAGGAAAGGAACTCTGAGCTACAGTGCTTCCTAGGGATGTCAAGAGAATTCCAACAGAAATGGGAGTGGAAATTGCTAATATTTTCTTATTTGTATGTCTGGAATGGAAATCAATACAGCAAATATGGATCAGTCCACAAATGATAGATAATTGATTACATTTTTCCTATTTGCATTGTCCTTCCTTTGCTCTGAAATGAATAGGGTGGAGTAATGTAATGACAATGTAATTTACTTAATTAATTACACCATTATGCAATTTCACCACAGCAGACAGCAAGACGAATAACATCATTTTTGGTGGAAGACAAACTGCAGCAGAATGGAAACAGTGCTGCATGCAAGGAATACAGGACAGAATGGAAAGTGATGCCTTCTTACATCCCTCGCTGCAATCCTTCCAAATACAAAGTAGTGGTTAGAATTGCTCCAGGAAGCACCAATGCGATGCTGGTGTTTTTTCTGGATGAATGACATAAATTGTGGAAGTAAAATATGCATGCACATGAAACTTTAAACACCTGTGCACCTACCTTTGGGAAATCTGGCTAGTCCTGTTTTCCCAGAAGCATATATGCACATACACAAAATAGACTTCCACACCTGCTGCAGAACACACCATTTGCATCATCAAAGTGCAGCACTGCTCCCAAGAGACAGTTCCCATTTTATTAAGCAAGATGTGATATGACGATGGGACAACCATGTTTGTCATTCATGTATATGTCCTTTTGCTGTTGAAAGTGGAATATGGAGAGGGGTCTGCCCCTTTTGATGGAAAAATCTATTTTATTATTATTATTATTATTATTATTATTATTATTATTATTATTATTATTATTATTATTACATTTGATATTCCACCTTTCCTCCAAGGAGCTTAAAGGGGTACACATGTTTCTCCCCCTGTCCATTTTAACTTCACACATACACCCCCGTGAGGTAGGTTAGGCTGAGAGGCAGTGACTGGTATTTTAAACTGAGATTGAATTATTTTAACTGTATGTATGAATGGTTTTAATACTGTAAATAGTTTAATTGTATTTTAATCTAGACTTTTGTATGCTTTTAATTATATGTGTGCTTTTATCTGGAAGCCGCCGTGAGTTCCAGTTTTGGGAAAAGGGCGGGGTAAAACGAATGATAATAAATAAATAAATAAGGTCAGCTAGTGAGATTATGGCAGAGTAGGAATTTGAACCCTGATCTCCCAGATCCCAATCCAACATTTTAACCACTTCACCACACTGGCTCTAGGTGAAAGGAGATGAGCTTTCCCCATTTGTCTCCCAGTGCTATATAACCTCTAGCTTTCCTCTCAGACGGCCTTGCCCTTTCACTAAGAAAAGTGCTTATGGCAGGGATAGCCAACACATTGCCCTCCAGATGTTGTTGGGACTCCCATCCACCCCACTGGCCAGCAGGGTCAATGGTCAGGGAAGATGAAAGCTATAGTCCATCAACATCTGGAAAGCACCACTTTGCTATCCCTGGCTTAGGGCAACCGAGTGTAAAACAGCAGGGCTTGGAAGAAGGGGTGTGTTTGCTTCCTCTCAGCTGCAAGCCCAAAGCCCAATTTAAGGTAAAATAAATATTAATACTGCAGTTAAGACCTTTTCTTCAGTTGATCAGTAAACCAAACCAAGTGGAGTGAGAGATACCGAGTTCAAAATGGTAGACCTCACCCTCTGCTTTACAGATGAATGGGGCTGATGTGGAGCCAATGAACATGGCCCCCATCACAACGAGATTGACCCTAATTAAATATAGCCTAAGGGCTCCTCCAGGTGACCTGTTGATTCAGCATTCCATCCTGATTGGCTTGCACAAAGCTCACATGGTGGTTAGACTGAGCTCAATCTTATATTGAGCATTGGTTCCGATTTGTTTCCAGGGTGGTTATATGAGAATAAGCATTTATCCTGATGTGCTTGCAGCATAGGGATGTTGGAGAATTTCAATGTAAACTGAAACGGGAATGGAAATTGCTGGTGTTGTCTTATTTGTCCTATGCCCAGAACAGAAATCAATCCAGTGAATGTGATTGGTATTCACTGTTGCTGTTGTTTTCAGTCTGCAGATGACACATAATGATACTTAACTGATTACTCCCAAACACACACATTTGCATTGTATTTCTTTTGCTTTGAAATGAACATTGTGGAATAACATATGATTTTGCCACAGCAGACAGTGAGACACATAATGTAGGTTTGGCAGTGGAAGGGAAGCAGTGCTGCATGCATTGAATATGGAGCAGAATGGACATTGCTACTACGGGCATTTACACATCTTTCTGTTAATCATTTGCTCATCCCACACTTTTCTAACCATTTCCTTGTCACTTTCCAAACTGCAAAAAGTCTGTTTGTCTGTGTTTTAAGTGGATTTGTTGCAACAGAATGCAACATTTTGAGTTTTGAATTTTAAGATGTTTTGACTTATGTTGTACACCGCTTAGAGTTTATTTAAATATAAGAGGTATATAAATGGTCTAAATAATAACAACAACAACAATGCTTTAATCCACTCTAATTGTGCAAAGCTAAATTTCCAGTATTTCTCTCCCACAAAACACTGGCAAACTTAAGGCACTTTAAAATAGTGATGGTTAGCCTGTGGCTCTCCAGGTTATGTAGGACTCCCCACGGCCCTTGCCAGGCACTGAATGTTCACAAACATTCTAAGTTCACAAGGAATAAAGTGGGAATGTTTATAAACTAGATTCTGTAAGCGAAAGGAAAGTTGTCTGGGATGAAAATCTTACGCAGCCTGGAGGGCAGTAGCTTTGTGAAGCAGGCTGAGCACTAGTAAGGAATCCTGGGATGAAGGGAAGCTTGCAGGTGGAGAGCCTAGAGATAAGACACCAAAGAAAGAGTGCAGAATAGGAGAGTCACTGTGAAACAGAAACCAAAGGTAAGAGTGTGTGAAGGAGAGAGAAAGAGAGAGAAGCCTGAGTGAAAGGCAGTAGTGTAGTAGCGAATTTAGAAGAGCAGCGTCCCTTCACGATAGTCACAGCCACACACACCCTTTTTGGCTACTGAGTTGTAGCCTTCTCCAACAACAGCAGACACCCCTAGGAGCCAACCAGCATGAGAGGGGGGAGTGTTAGCTACTGAAAAGAGTCTTCTCAGTGGCTGACTCATCTCCTTTCACTCTGATCAGCTCCAATCAGCAGGAAAAGACAAGGAAGCATGTGAGAAGACTCTTCTCTGTGGCTAACACTCTCCCCTTCATGCTGATTGGCTTGTAGGATGCTGGAGTCATAGGGACCCTGCTTCCAAAAAAGTAAAGGGTCTAAGACACCCCCCGAAACCCTGAATGACTATGTCCCTGGTGAAAGGACAAAGGAGATGGGAAACAGAGTAAACAAATGGCTAGTACAGGGTTGCAGAATCCAGTTCCCATCAGCCCCAGCCAGCATGGTCAGTGGTGAGGGATAATGGGAGTTTGTGTCCAACAACCTCTCAAGGCCCGCAGTTTCCCCATCCCCGAGATAAGAAGCCTTTGGCAAGTGTATTGCTAACACTGCCTTCTGCACAGGAAAAGAAAAAAGTTTTAAATGTTTCACTGTAAAAAGTGAGTTCATTTTGAATATCATAAAAATATTCCTCCCCCATCCCCTCAATAATTTGCCCTACATCCAGCAGGGAGCCTGGCTTAAAAGAATTAAGAACCTGAACTTAATTGGAGAGTGATGAAGGCTGAGAAGAGAGCTTTTCTAAATAATTGAGACTGCTGCTGCATTTGCAAGAGTGACTAAAGCACCCAAGGAAGGAGGAAGCAGCTTGGCTAATTTGGGCCCGTGGTTCATGAGTGATGGGACACGCTTGAAGAAGCCATAAAAGAAAAAGAAAAACCTTCGTGGCAGGCCTAAATTCTCCATGATCGAACATGCGCTGGATCCGCTGAGGCCCTTTCAGAGCTTATAAAGCCAAGCAGGCATGGCTTATTTATGTTCTTCTAATATGTAAAGCAATGCCATTTGCATTTCCAAACAAAGTCCATTTCTCATGCAGCTCCCCAGGCATTCTCCAGTTATGAGAATCTCTGGCATCACCTACTGCCATAGGAAAAACTGTCTGCGGAGCGGCCAGCTTAGGAGTGTGATACATTGGATGGTATTCAATGCTAGGCCTACTCACAGTAGACCCATTCTAGTGAATGGACATGACTGGCTCAATAACTCCAATGGGTCTGTTCTGAGTAGGACTTTGTTTAAGGCAGCCCTGTGCCTCTGGGATCCTCCAAAAGGGGTCAGGTTTTAAGAGATAACCACAGGGAACAACAGCTTCAGTAATTCTAGGAAGCCAGCATTAGGACTTACTCCCAGCCCCGCACCTGCAGTGGGGAAGATTATCATGGGAATTAAATCCAGATTGTTGCTTCTTTGGCTTGGTTCCAAAGCAGAAAGAGGCTTTTGCCAATGTACTGGACAACAGATGCTTCTGCTCTGTGTGCCTTGTTCCCCTGCTCCAGCTCACCTCTTTAGAGCAAGTGTGGCATGGGAGCCAGTGTGGTATGGTGGTTAGAGTGTCAGACTAGGCCCTGGAAGACCAGGGTTCAAATCTCCACTCAGCCATGAAGCCGCGGTGTATGAAAGCAACAATTTCCATTCTGACCTGTATTCATCACAATTAGCTCTGTTTTTGTTCCGCTCCAGTTTGGTTTCTACCAAATACTATTAATCTCGCTGTCTGCTATTTAACATAAATTACACCGTTTGGAGATTATCATAGTTAAGCAGCACATACGTTGTCTAAGTAGATAAGTTATGCAACTATTTATGCCACTCACATTCATTTCAGTGTAAAGGAAACATCAAAACAATGTTAAAAAGCCATCATTTGTGGACTTAAAAAGAACAACTATGTGAACGAATGCTGATCGTATTCGCTAGACTGATTTCCATTCCTGACCACAGACAGGCATGAGAACTGCAGGCATTTCTGCTTTCCTTTTCCATTTTCGTCAGCATTCTCCAACATCCCTACATGAAGCCCCCTGAGTGACCTTGGGCCAGTCACTATCTCTCAGCCTAACCTACATCACAGGGTTGTTGTGAAAACAAATCAGAGAGATGAGAGAAACATATATGCCACCTTGACCTCCTTGGAAGAAAGATGGGATATAAATGAAATAATCAAACAGCTGCTGCTTCAGCTTCCGGTATCCCTCCTTCTCCTGCCCTCCTCATCTCTTGAGGAGGAACCATATATCTCAGGAGCAAAGCACTTGCTTTGCATGCAGAAGGTCTCAGATGCAGTCTCTGCCATCTCCATTTAGAAGTATCAGGTAGCAGGTTATGTGAAAAGACTTGCAAATCAAAGCCTCAAAGAGTCACCGCCAGTCAGAGTAACAGGCTTGGTGAACAAAGAGTCTGACTAGGTTTAAATCAGCTTTCTAGGTTTCCCAGACTCATGTCCTGGATTACTTCTCCCTGGCTCACATTGTATATTTCTAATGCTTTGGACCAGCCCAGTCTATTGGATTTGATCTTTTCACTGCTTAGATCAGACTTCCCCAACCTGGTGCCCGCCAAATATCATTGGACTCCAACTCCCATCATCCCTGACCATTGCCCTTGCTTGCTGTAGTCCACAAACATCTGGAGGGCATAATGTTGGAGAAGGCTAGCCAAATTTTTCCTGTCTGGGGCTTTGTGGGGATGGGACTTATGCCTACAAGAAGCACCAGATGGGCCCCTTTATCAAACAGCTAGGCATGCAATGCAGGAAGGCACTTAAGGAAGAGGAGAACAGAAGACACTGCAAAGTTTTCGGGATTCCAGCCAAAGTCTAGTTCCAAACAAATGGATTTTATTCTTCTTCCAACTAACCTATTTCTCAGGATGAAACAGGCGTTCAAAATGGAATGAATGAAAATCTACCAACACCTGAACAGGACAGTCCTATTTCCAGTTGAGCCCACCCCCTTTTGTGCTAGGCTGAATTCAACCTGGGGCTCCCATCTCACCTTGTCCACTCTTTCCACTGCCATGGAGCCACAATGCGCCACTGCCACGTCCTAAAAATCTACAGACTTTCCAGAGGGCTAACCAAGCATGATGGACACCCACCCAATAATTCCCACCCATTAGGTTTCCTAAATAAAAGCGGGTAAGAATCAACTCGTTTGAAATGTGGTGTTAGAGGAGAGCTTGCGCATACCATGGACTGTGAAAAAGACAAATAATTGGGTGTTAGAACAAATTAAACCAGAACTGTCACTAGAAGCTAAAATGATGAAACTGAGATTATCATACTTTGGACACATCATGAGAAGACATGATTCACTAGAAAAGGCAATAATGTTCGGGGAAACAGAAGGGGGTAGAAAAAGAGGAAGGCCAAACAAGAGATGGATTGATTCCATAAAGGAAGCCACAGACCTGAACTTACAGGATCTGAACAGGGTGGTTCATGACAGATGCTCTTGGAGGTCACTGATCCATAGGGTCGCCATAAGTCGTAATCGACTTGAAGGCACATAACAACAACATGGCCTAGTTCAAGAGAGTTATAGAATCATAGATCAGGCAAGTTCAAGGAAGTTGCGTAGCTCAAGCAGGCTTGAGGACTTCACAGGTCTTCTGTTCCCAAATGTCCCAGCACATGTCTTCTAAAACCCCACCCATGTTTGCAGGAGAGACCTCAAATCTATTGCAAAGTTCCGCTTTGGGAGAAATTCCATGGTAAATTTTACTTGAGGACACTGTTGAGACAGTCCAACTCCGTCCACTAGAGGACAGCAGTGTACCAGTTCATGACAATATAAAATGGATTGACCAGATATTTATGTGTGCTTCTGAGAGATAGGGAATAATGAACATTTGTGCCATGTTTAATATTAAAAGGAGAGCATGGAACCTGGGTGACAGATCTCCAAAGAGACAGATGGGTGCACAGTGAGTCTCAGCCCTGTTCTGCTCCCTTATGACTCCTCCTCCTATGGGCAGCCCTTGCTCTCTGGTGGGCTTGTCAATCATCAAACCTAGAAGAGCTCCTGCCTCTTTAAACAAACATTCTTCCCTGCCTGTTGTGAGGCAAAGCTGAAACCCTATTTGCCACAGTAGGAAAGGAATGTGGGCACAGCAGATGATAGATAGTGCCTCCATTTCACCCTCTCTCAATGCCTAGGTGTGATCTGGAATCAGCATCTGGGAAAACTGTTCTCAGAAAGTGTCCAAGGGCTGAAGCTCACTGGCACAGCACAAGGGTTGCCTACAGAAGGTCCCAGGTTCAATCATCAGCATCTCCGAGTAGGGCTGGGAAAGACCCCTGCCTGCAAACCTGGAGAGCCACTGCCATTCAACAGGGCTGCCATCAATAGTCAGCATGGCTGGGCACCTGCTAAGGGCCCACACCCCGGTAAAGATGGGGAAGAAATTTGATTCCTTAAAAGCAAACTAACCAAATTTGCACTTTTTGAAACACTATGCGAACAGAGACACAGCCATCCTTCAAAATTTGCACTTCTCTGAATTTTCCAATGCAATGCTCCAGACGACATGGAGAATAATGGCTAATAGCCATGATGGCTATGCTCTGACCCCATAGTCAGAGACAGTATGCATCTGAATACCAGTTGCTGTAACCACAAGAGGAGAGAGTGCAGCTGCACTCAAGTTCTCTTGTGGGCTTCCCATAGGCATCTGGTTGGCCACTGTGAGAACAGGATGCTAGATTAGATGGGCCATTGGCCTGATCCAGCAGGGCTCTTTTTATGTTCTTACGGCTATGACGATAGTTTGTATGTCCTTAAGTAATGTGCATAAAAATGCATATACCAAGGGAAAGCATACATAAAGATGTATACGTTTGTGTAAATAACATACAAAAATGCATTATATTAGAGGAAATGGCAAAAATGTGTATATCGATTAAAGCTGCATATAAAAATATGCACATCGTGGAGCACATGGAGGCCACTGACTGGCTAGCATCTGTGTGGTCATCAATATACTTCTTTCCTCTCCTTCTGCCCCATCACTATCAATCCTCTGAACAGTTCTATAATTGTTAAAGTCCAAATGATAAAACATATATAAATGCATACATGGCACTTTAAAATATACAACACAAAAAAACCCAAAGTTCTGCTTGTGTGCATGTATTTGAGTAAGGCAAGCTGCAAAACTGGTTTCACGCGGTGGGCGAAGAAACTGCTGTGGCCACTTCTAAGAGCGTGATGCCTGTCTCCGCTCATCTACCATCTGAAAATTACAAAGCTTTTATTTACAACCAATTTTCTTTACAAGACCTATCCCATCTGCGGTGTCACCTCTTCTAACAGTTTGCCTACAATTCTGACTGAGAATCATAAGTTTTGGCTGTTGCCATAGCAGCCTCAACTGTTGTTTTTTTCCTGGATTGCCATCCCATCCCTAAAAAAAATGCTGAATTTCTCACTAGGCATTCTAGGCTAAAAGATGCAAGAACAAAATCATTACTCAAAGTAACTTTCTCTTCCCACCCTAGGATAATGCATAACACATCCCAGAAACCCGAGGGTAGTACATCTCTTGGTGCTAGAGGATGGACCAAACACACACCAAGAAACAGCTTCTTTATATCCATGACTGGGCATTCCTTAACTCACAGGAGACTAGCTGAGACAATATGTGAACCAAAACAGTCATCCTTCAAAATTTGCACTTATCCAAATTATCCAAAAGCACTGTTTACAAAAATGTGTAAATTAGGGCAAATTAATACTGTTGGTGAAAATAACATACACAAATGCATTATATTAGAATAAATTGCTTGCAAAAATGTGTACATTAGTCAAAACTGCCTACAGAAATGTGTTTATAAGGAGAAATGCGCAGTAAAAAGAATTCTTATGATTTTTTTTAAAAAAAATATCGCAATTTGCTGCAGAAATGTGGAGAACTAAATTTAAGATTAGAAATATGAGCAACTGAGGGAACCAAAATTGACAGATTACTCCTATCCAGGGCACCTGGGTTCAAATCCCCACTCTGCCATGAAGGTCACTGGGTGATCTTGGGTCAGTCACAATCTCTCAGTCTATCCTACCTCATGGGGTTATTGAGAGGATAAAAGTAGGAGGGGAGAGAAAAACATATGCAGTCCTTGAACTCTTTGGAGGAAGGGTGGGATAAAAAAGTAAAAAACCCACATTAATCTCTAGACATCAAATGAAGACAGGGTTATATTTCAAAGGCATCTGGGATCACGCCCATTATGAAGCTGTGTTTTCCTGCTGGAACTTCTGTTGGACCTTTTGGTTTATTGTTTTAATTTGTTGTTGCAGGTTAAAAGGTAAAATATATATTTGAATAAATACATATACATAAGTTAATAACAGTTATGAAACAGAACCTAACAGCAACATAGCTGTTAAACTACTAACCACCTCCCCACATCAGCATCTTACAACACAATACTACAACTGTCTACTCAGAACCAACCCTCGCTGAGTTCAGTGGGCCTTAGGCTGCAATTCAATACATGTCTACTCAGAAGTAAGCTCCATTGGGTTCAATGGGACTTACTCCCAGGTAAGTTTGTACTGACTTTAGGTAAGCATGTGAGAGCCAGTGTGGTGTAGTGGTTAAGGTGTTGGACTACGACCTGGGAGACCAGGGTACGAATCCCCACATAGCCATGAAGCTCACTGGGTAACCTTGGGCCAGTCACTGCTTCTCAGCCTCAGGAGGAAGGCACCTCTGAATACCGCTTACCATGAAAACCCTATTCATAGGGTTGCTATAAGTTGGAATCGACTTGAAGGCATTTCCATCCATCATCATTAGGTAAGTATGTAGAGGTCTGCAGCCTTAATGCCTGTTGTATCTGTACATAGGGTCTTAGGGCTGATTCTCACTGTACTTTTTTTTAATCCTCTGGCATACAAAGCACTCTTCTGCCCCATCAACACACATCTATTTTATTTGTTTTAAAAATGAAAATACCAGGACTAAATGACTGCAGTTTCTCAGGGTTGTTTTTTTTTAAGAGCACTGCATGTAGAAAGCTAGCATGTCAGGGAGAAGGCTAGACTACAATTCTCCTGCTGGAGAGTTTTTCACAGGATGAACCATCCAATCTTAGAACCCTTCTCCCACCCCAACCTATGCTCTGAAGTGCCACTGTCCTAGTACTGTGTGATCCCCTGCAAAAAAAAACCCGCAGAACACCTCTCCTGTTTTCCATCACACATTAAGTATCTGAAAGCAGCCACCACATTTCATTTATTAAATTCCAGTATTCCATCCCCCTGCCCCATTTTCTTAACGCTGTGCTTGCAGTTAAAAGCAGTGGGCGTTCAAAACCATGTCTGATCCTGTTGAGAGTGGTATTGCATATGCTCTCATTATGCTCCATGAACAATAAAGACCTCGATATTCTCTGTAGCTTTCTTCCCCCTTTCTCCTCCCCTTAAGGAAGAGGAAAACAGCTGGTAAGGAATGGTGCATGGTTCTAACACATCCTAAAATTAAGCATCTTTTGCGGGGAGAAGAGGGGCTGATGAATAGCATGGGGAGGGGGAGAGCTGTGCAAACAAACAAAGTGAAAAAACATTAGAAGATTGACAAGGAGGTGCAAGGTGGCAATTTAGCTGAAGCAAGCAAATCAATCACACAGGCACACCAGCTGCCAAGTGGGGAATAAACTATTGATTCCCTAATAACTAGATACAGAAAGTCTTGAAGAAATAGAAAGCAGAATACAAACAGCTCTGCCTATCATCGTAGCCATAAGAACATAAGAAGAGCCCTGTTGCTGGATCAGGCCAGTGACCCATCCAGTCCAGCATCCTGTTCTCACAGTGGCTCAGGGGAAGCCCACAAGCAGGACTAGAGTGCAACAGCCTTCTCTGCATCTGCAGTTTTCACCAACTGGTACTCAGAAGCACGCTGCCCCCAGCCATGGAGGCAGAGAGTAGCTATCAGAGCTAGTAGCCATTGATCCTGTTGTCCTCCATGTATTTGTCTAATCCTCTTTTAAAGCCATCCCAGTTGGTAGCCATCACCACCTCCTGTGGGAGTGAGTTCCAATGATAACTGTGCTGCATGAAACCATCCACAAGCCTGCTTGCCCCCTCGTTTGGAGAATGTGGGACAAAAGGTAGCAAGTGGTGGCAAAGTTGGGTATGGCCCTAAGCGTTTCCTCCAAGCCTGCTCCTGAGTCTAGTAGGGAAGAAAAGTTCTGTCAGTTTCAGATCTCAGTGTCTCCACATTTCTGCAGGAATTTGTAAAGTTTTTTTTTTAAATCCTCATAAAATTCTTCAGCATTTTAGTGCACATTTCTCCGAATAAACACATTTTTGGAGGTAGTTTTGACTAATGTACCATTTTTTGCAAGCAATTTCTCATCATATAATGCATTTTTGTATGTTATTTTCACTGCTATATTCATTTGCGTGTACACTTCCCCTTAACATAGACATTTTTGCAAGCATTGTTTGGTTGGCCAACTGCATTGCAAAATTCAAAAAAGTGCAAATTTCAAATAATTGTGTTTTGTTTCTCATATTGTTTCAGAAAGTGCAAATTTGATAGCTTTGGCTTGAAACATGAAGAGAATTGGATTTCTTGTTCATCCCTAATCCCACCCCAAAGGCAGATTTTTTTAAAAAGAAAATTGTACATATTCTGGGAATGCTTAAAAAAAATACAAACTAGAATGCAATCAATGAAATGATCCCTGGACCCCAAAAAGTTGGGTGGTATTCAATGCTAATCCTATTCAGAGTATACCCATTTAACTTAATAGACACGCTTAACTGAGCTTCATTAATTTCAGTGGGTTTCCTCAGAGTAGGACTTGTGGAATATAACCCTTTGCTTTCAAACTATGTAAAAAAAACAAGTGCTCAAAATCGACCTGGAAATAATAGCTGCGAAAATCTCCATAGCCAAAAAGTTGAAGAAAGGTAACCCTTAAACAGTAACAGAACGGTTTGATAAAATCTGATCTATTACAGTAACAATTGAGATGACACACTTTAGAAGAGCATCTAAAGCATCTAATGAACAATCAAATAAGTTTTGTGAATGGCAGTCACTTGTCATTAAATTCTGGAATGATAAAGATAAAGATAATATGCACCCATATAATGCTTTTGCACTACTGCTGGCACTTAAAATTAAAAAGGTGGCAGAGCAGCTTTTAAACTGACTGAGGGGGGAAACCCGACAGGAGCAGAGGAAGGTCCGGTTCGGAATAAACCTCCCCCCTGGGATAAAAACCAAAGAAATGATGAACTTTTAAAAGGGGTAGGCCTAGAAGTAGGCATTGTGAGAGCAGGGGCACAGGATATAAATTCAGAAGAGCAAAGAAATGATGAACTTTTAAAAGGGGTAGGCCTAGAAGTAGGCATTGTGAGAGCAGGGGCACAGGATATAAATTCAGAAGAGCAAAGAAATGATGAACTTTTAAAAGGGGTAGGCCTAGAAGTAGGCATTGTGAGAGCAGGGGCACAGGATATAAATTCAGAAGAGCAAAGAAATGATGAACTTTTAAAAGGGGTAGGCCTAGAAGTAGGCATTGTGAGAGCAGGGGCACAGGATATAAATTCAGAAGAGCAAAATTACCACAGGCCTAACCACAAGTGCCAAAGACACTTGAAGAGAGACACTGCTTACAAGTGCCTGTACGCTAATGCTAGGAGCCTCCGAACCAAGATGGGAGAACTGGAGTGCTTGGTCTTAGAGGAGAGCATTGATATAGTGAGCATAACAGAGACCTGGTGGAATGGAGAAAACCAGTGGGATACGGTTATCCCTGGATATAAACTATATCGGAAGGACAGGGAAGGACGTATTGGTGGCGGAGTCGCTCTATACGTGAAAGAAGGCATTGAATCCAGCAAGCTCAAAACCCCAAAAGAGGCGGACTCCTCCACAGAATCGTTGTGGGTGGCGATACCATGCCCCAGGAGGGACTTAATACTGGGAACGATCTATCGTCCCCCTGATCAAAATGCTCAGGGAGACCTTGAGATGAGATATGAAATTGAGGAAGCATCCAAACTAGGAAATGTGGTAGTAATGGGTGACTTCAACTACCCGGACATAGACTGGCCGCATATGTGTTCCAGCCATGACAAAGAAGCAAAGTTTCTAGATATTCTAAATGACTATTCCCTAGACCAGTTGGTCATGGAACCGACAAGAGGGACGGCAACCCTGGACTTAATCCTCAGTGGGGACCGGGACCTGGTGCGAGATGTAAAAGATCAGAAAAGGTACCGCCAGGGCCAAGAAGATGCCAGCATGGTTAACCAGCAAAGTCAAGGAAGCTCTTAGAGGCAAAAAGTCTTCCTTCAGAAAACGGAAGTCTTGTCCGAATGAAGAAAATAAAAAAGAACACAAACTCTGGCAAAAGAAATGCAAGAAGACAATAAGGGATGCTAAAAAAGAATTTGAGGAGCACATTGCTAAGAACATAAAAACCAACAACAAAAAATTCTATAAATACATTCAAAGCAGGAGACCATCTAGGGAGACAATTGGACCCTTGGATGATAAGGGAGTCAAAGGTGTACTAAAGAACGATAAGGAGATTGCAGAGAAGCTAAATGAATTCTTTGCATCTGTCTTCACAGTGGAAGATATAGGGCAGATCCCTGAACCTGAACTAACATTTGCAGGAAGGGATTCTGAGGAACTGAGACAAATAGTGGTAACGAGAGAGGAAGTTCTAAGCTTAATGGACAATATAAAAACTGACAAATCACCGGGCCCGGATGGCATCCACCCGAGAGTTCTCAAAGAACTCAAATGTGAAATTGCTGATCTGCTAACTAAAATATGTAACTTGTCCCTTGGGTCCTCCTCTGTGCCTGAGGACTGGAAAGTGGCAAATGTAACGCCAATCTTCAAAAAGGGATCCAGAGGGGATCCCGGAAATTACAGGCCAGTTAGCTTAACTTCTGTCCCTGGAAAACTGGTAGAAAGTATTATTAAAGCTAGGTTAACTAAGCACATAGAAGAACAAGCCTTGCTGAAGCAGAGCCAGCATGGCTTCTGCAAGGGAAAGCCCTGTCTCAGTAACCTATTAGAATTCTTTGAGAGTGTCAACAAGCATATAGATAGAGGTGATCCAGTGGACATAGTGTACTTAGACTTTCAAAAAGCGTTTGACAAGGTACCTCACCAAAGGCTTCTGAGGAAGCTTAGCAGTCATGGAATAAGAGGAGAGGTCCTCTTGTGGATAAGGAATTGGTTAAGAAGCAGAAAGCAGAGAGTAGGAATCAACGGACAGTTCTCCCAATGGAGGGCTGTAGAAAATGGAGTCCCTCAAGGATCGGTATTGGGACCTGTACTTTTCAACTTGTTCATTAATGACCTAGAATTAGGAGTGAGCAGTGAAGTGGCCAAGTTTGCTGATGACACTAAATTGTTCAGGGTTGTTAAAACAAAAAGGGATTGCGAAGAGCTCCAAAAAGACCTCTCCAAACTGAGTGAATGGGCAGAAAAATGGCAAATGCAATTCAATATAAACAAGTGTAAAATTATGCATATTGGAGCAAAAAATCTTAATTTCACATATACGCTCATGGGGTCTGAACTGGCGGTGACCGACCAGGAGAGAGACCTCGGGGTTGTAGTGGACAGCACGATGAAAATGTCAACCCAGTGTGCGGCAGCTGTGAAAAAGGCAAATTCCATGCTAGCGATCATTAGGAAAGGTATTGAAAATAAAACAGCCGATATCATAATGCCATTGTATAAATCTATGGTGCGGCCGCATTTGGAATACTGTGTACAGTTCTGGTCGCCTCATCTCAAAAAGGATATTATAGAGTTGGAAAAGGTTCAGAAGAGGGCAACCAGAATGATCAAGGGGATGGAGCGACTCCCTTACGAGGAAAGGTTGCAGCATTTGGGGCTTTTTAGTTTAGAGAAAAGGCGGGTCAGAGGAGACATGATAGAAGTGTATAAAATTATGCATGGCATTGAGAAAGTGGATAGAGAAAAGTTCTTCTCCCTCTCTCATAATACTAGAACTCGTGGACATTCAAAGAAGCTGAATGTTGGAAGATTCAGGACAGACAAAAGGAAGTACTTCTTTACTCAGCGCATAGTTAAACTACGGAATTTGCTCCCACAAGATGCAGTAATGGCCACCAGCTTGGATGGCTTTAAAAGAAGATTAGACAAATTCATGGAGGACAGGGCTATCAATGGCTACTAGCTGTGATGGCTGTGCTCTGCCACCCTAGTCAGAGGCAGCATGCTTCTGAAAACCAGTTGCTGGAAGCCTCAGGAGGGGAGAGTGTTCTTGCACTCAGGTCCTGCTTGCGGGCTTCCCCCAGGCACCTGGTTGGCCACTGTGAGAACAGGATGCTGGACTAGATGGGCCACTGGCCTGATCCAGCAGGCTCTTCTTATGTTCTTATGGATAAAAATCAATTGTATTGATTAATACTTTTATTAAAAGGGGGGGAAATTGTCCCAATACAATAGCTGAAATGACATCATTTCCAAAAGACAACTCTGTATTGCACTAGGCTGAAAATTAGTGGAATTTGTTTTTTGGGGACTTTTGCAGGAAGAGGTGATGTTTCAAGGAATGCAGAGTTAGGAGTAATGGAAGCTCCCTTTTATTGCTAACTCTCTGTGTGGATAACAGAGGAGAGAGAAATACCTTCACACAGCACTGTAGACAAGGTGAATGTTTTCTGCCACTGCCAGATTGCCTCTCAAGACATTGCCAAAAGGGGGAGGGATTTTCACCTGTTGGGGGGAAACTATTTTGCATAACAGGAGCTTCTCATCTTGGTTTATTTGGGAGACCATTTGTTTTAAAACAACAGACTGAGTCAATTCCAACCACTATTTCAGCCAGAGGAAACTGCCTTACACCATGACACATCAATTCTAGCCCAAAATTGTCTACTCTGACAGGCAGCAGCTCTCCAGGGTCTCAGGCAAATGCCTTTCCCATCACCTGCTACCTGACCTTCTCCCTGGAGATGCCAGGGGTTGAGCCTGGGGCTTAGTGTGTGCAAACCATGTGCTTTACCGTGGAGCTATGGTCCATCCCAGCTGACAGTTTATTGGCCTTGTGTTGTCAAACACAGACAGAAGTTCCAATTCTGTCCTAATTTAGAGCCAATTGTCACTTCATACAAGCCAGGCAAACTATCATTTGTACAAAGTCACATTCTTCCCACACACAGAGAATGTAATAGCTGAAAACACGGTATGCAATCCTGGTTTGAGGGAAGGGGAATATGGTTTGTGCAAGCCATGGTTTTACCAGTTATGACCGTAAATTATGGTTTGCCACTAAATGGGAAAAGGGGGGGGTATCAGCCTGCAGTAAAGAAAGCAGGGAGCTCATAAGCACGTCATTCATTCATGTAGGGCCAAACCATGGCTTCCTATGATCTGAACTGATGCAAGGTGTGAGACAGCTCAAAAAAGCTACAGAACCCATCCTGGCTTCCTGTCATTGTCACCCAACCAAAATCAGGAAAAAAACCCTGCAAATGCATAACACACATTCCTAGGAATTTTTCCCAGCCCTTTCTAAAAGCAGCCACAGTTATTTTCACACCCTGTTGTGGCAATTAATTCTCCTGTATGGATGCACAACTGGTAAGAAGAGAACAAAGAGGTGAGGGAGAGATGTCTCATTTATAGCTTGTCATCTCCCTTTCCCAGCCCTGAAGGACAAGGAGAAACCAGCAAGACAATGGTCTGAAAGCTACTTACCCCCTGAGCTTTGATTCCCCACCCAAGGTCACCTCACCCCAGTCTCATATCCGGGATCTCAGTCTTCCAAAGAAAGGAAATGCAAACGGGGAAAGGGTGAGGAGGAAAGGTGAGAGCCCGCCATGCAGGATCTCCACATCCCTGTGACTCCACACTGAGCTTATGTCAATAAATTACAAGACAAAAACCACTCTGGAGTGAAGTGGCATAGTATTGATGTCTTGGTGTTTTTCACAAGGCCCGAGAACACAGGACGGCTTTATTGGTTTGCAGGCTGTCAGAGTAATTAAAGGAAGGGAACTTGGTTGATACAGTCGCTGTAGCCCCACATGGTGTGGGGCTCAGCCGCATAGCGGCAGCGAACAGAAAAGGAACATATTCCTGAAAAAAAGAGGGCAGGGCAGATGGGGGAGGAACAGAGAAGGCAGCACTCACTACATCAAACAGAGAGAGAGGAGGAGGAGGAGGAGAAATGTTACAAGTACAGGAATTGCCTAAAAAAAGTGGATCGCCTGAAGGCCCTTCCTAATAATTCCTTCTGCAAAGCCTGTCTATGCATAAGAAAGAATATTTCTAGAGTAAAATTTCTAGATCTCCTAAATGGCTATACCCTAGAACAGTTGGTCATGGAACTGACCAGAGGGACAGCAACCTGGCCACATCCACACCAGACATTTATTCCACTTTAAACAGTCATGGCTTCCCCCAAAGAATTGTGGGAAGTGTAGTTTGTGAAGGGTGCTGAGAGTTGTTAGGAGACCATTATTCCCCTCACAGAGCTCCATTTGCCAGAATTCTCTGGAAAGAGGGACTGACTGTTAAACCACTGTGGCCACTGGAGCTCTGTGAGGAGAATAGGAGTTTCCTAATAGCACTCAGCACCTTTCACAAACTACACTTTCCAGGATTCTTTGGAAGAAGCCATGACTGTTTAAAGTGGAATAAATGCTTGGTGTGGATCTTAATCTTAAGTGGCGTCTAGGACCTGGTGCAAGGTGTAAGTGTTGTTGAACCAATTGGGAGCAGTGACCATAGTGCTATTAAACATGCATGTAAATGGCCAATTGCCAAGAAAATCCAACATGTTCGCACTTGACTTCAAAAGAGGAAACATCCCAAAAATGAGGGGATAGGTAAAAAGAAACAGACAAAGTCAAGAGGGTCAAATCCCTCCAAGATGCTTGGGAGTTGTTTAAAAATACAATATTAGAAGGTCAATTGGAATGTATACTGCAGATCAGGAAAGGTACCACCAGGGCCAAGAGGATGCCAGCATGGTTAATGAGCAGAGTCAAAAAAGCTATTAGAGGCAAGAAGGCTTCCTTCCAAAAATGGAAGTCTTGTCAATGAGGAAAATAAAAAGGAACACAAACTCTAGCCAAATAAATGCAAGAAAATTGTTGTTATGTGCCTTCAAGTCGATTATGACTTATGGCGACCCTATGAATCAGCAGCCTCCAAGAGCATCTGTCATGAACTACCCTGTTCAGATCTTGTAAGTTCAGGTCTGTGGCTTCCTTTATGGAATCAACCCATCTCTTGTTTGGCCTTCCTCTTTTTCTACTCCCTTCTGTTTTTCCCAGCATTATTGTCTTTTCTAGTGAATCATGTCTTCTCATGATGTGTCCAAAGTAGGATAACCTCAGTTTCATCATTTTAGCTTCTAGTGACAGTTCTGGTTTAATTTGTTCTAACACCCAATTATTTGTTTTTTTCGCAGTCCATGGTATGCGCAAAGCTCTCCTCCAGCACCACATTTCAAATGAGTTGATTTTTCTCTTATCCGTCTTTTTCACTGTCCAACTTTCACATCCATACATAGAGATCGGGAATACCATGGTCTGAATGATCCTGACTTTAGCGTTCAGTGATACATCTTTGCATTTGAGGACCTTTTCTAGTTCTCTCACAGCTGCCCTTCCCAGTCCTAGCCTTCTGATTTCTTGACTATTGTCTCCATAACATAAAAACCAGCAACAAAAAATATATAATATTCAAAGCAGGAGGCCATCTAGGGAGGCAGTTGGACCCTTGGACAACAAGGGAATCAAATGTGTGCTAAAACTGGATAAAGAGACTGCAGAGAAGCTAAATGAATTCTGTACATCTGTCTTCACAGTGGAGGATAAAGGGCAGATTCCTGCACTTGAACTAACTTTTGCAAGAAGGAAGTCAGAGGAACTGAGGAAAATAGTGGTGGTGTGAGATGAAGTCCTAGGTTTAATTGGCAAAATAAAACTGCCAAATTGCTGGGGCCAGGTGGCATCCACCCAAGAGTTCTGAAAGAACGCAGTTTGACATGGCTGATCTTCTAACAAAATTATGTAACTTGACCTTCAGATCTGCCTCCACACCTGAGGATTGGAAAGTGGCCACTGTAACTCCAACCTTTAAAAAGGGATCGGGGGGGGACCTGGAAATTACAGACCAGTTAGCTGAACATCTGTCCCACAAAAACATATAGAAGAACAAGCAGTGCTGAGGCAGAGCCAGCATGGCTTCTGCAAGGGAAAGTCTTGTCTTACCAACCTATTAGCGTCAACAAGCATATAGAGGTGATCCTGCTGACATAGTGTACTTGGACTTTCAAAAAGCTTTCAATAAAGTACCTCACCAGAGTAAGCTTAGCAGTCATGAAATAAGAGGAAGGATTCTCTTGTGGATCAAGAACTGATTAAACAGCAGGAAGCAGAGAATAGGAATAAATGAACAACTCTCCCAATGGGAGGAATGTAGAGTCTCCCAAGGAGTGGTACTGGGACCTGTGCTTTTTAACTTGTTCATGAATGATGTAGAGTTAGGGCTGAGTAGTGAGGTGGCCAAGTTTACTGATGATACTAAATTGTTCAGCGTTGCTAAAACGAAACGAGATTGTGAAGAACTCCAAAAGGACCTCCCAAAACTGAGTGAATGAGCAGTAAAATGGCAAATGCAATTTAATGTGAGCAAGTGTGATGTTATGCATATTGGAGCAAAATATTTTAATGTCACATATACGCTCATGGGGTCTGAACTGGCAGTGACTGACCAGGAACGAGACCTTGGGATCATAGTGGACAGCCCAATATAGATGCAGACCTAGTGGCAGCTGTGAAAAAGGCAAAATCCATGCTAAGGATAATTAGGAAAGGTATTGAAGATAAAACTGCTGATGTCATAATGCTGTTATACAACTCTATGGTGCATCCGCATTTGGAATACTGTGTACAGTTCTGGCAGCCTCACCTCAAAAAGGATAGTGTCGAGTTGGAAGAAGTTCAAAAAAGGCCAACCAAGACAATCAAGGGGACAGAGTGATACCCCCATGAGGAAAGGTTGTGGCATTTGGGGATATTTAATTTAGAGAAAAGGCAAGTTGGGGTAACTTGACTGAAGTTCCTAAAATTATGCATGGCATGGACAGAGTGGATAGAGAGATTTTTTCTCCCTCTCTCATAACACTAGTGGACATCCAATGAAGAGTCAGACAAACAGAAAAAAGTACTTCTTTACACGGTGCATAGTTAAGCTATGGAACTCACTTCCACCGGAGGCAGTGATGGCCACCAACTTTTAAAAGAGGATTAGACAAATACATGGAGGATAACAGGATCAATGGCTACTAACTGTGATGGGGGAGGAAGAGTGCTCTTGCACTCAGGTCCTGTTTGCAGGCTTCCTGTAGGCATCTGGTTAGCCACTGTGAAAACAGAATGCTGGACTAGATGGGCCGCTGGCCTGATCCAGCAGGCTGTTCTTGAGTTCTTATGTCCTTAACATAAGAAGCTGCCTTAAAGCGAGTCAGTCCATTGGTCCATCTACCTCAGTACTGTCTACACTGACTGGCAACAGCTCATCAGAAGTCCAGACCAGGTACATTCCCAGCCCTACCTGAAGACCTTCTGGGTGCAAAGCAGATGTCCTACCACTCAGCTACAGCACTTGCCCTACATACAGTGGAATGAGGCAGGAACAGGGTCCTTGAACCCTGAGGTGGTGAAAAAAACTACAGTAGAATAGGGAGGGGGATTGATTTAGTTCACATTTAAAGGCGAGCCTACCTTATTCACACTTTCCAAAACAAGATGCAAACTGAAACACTTGGGTAAAGTTTGCATATAAGTGCGTATATTTGTAGAAATAACATTACGATAAGTGCATTACAATAAGGGAACTTGCTTTGCAAAAACGTGTCTGTTAGGCAAAATAGCATGTTAGGAGAAATTTGTAGAAAAATACTACTACTATTAATAATAATAAAATACTGCTGAATTTTCAAAAGAAGTTTTTTTAAAAAATAAAAGTCAACAAACTGATGTGGAAATGTGAAGAAAAGAACTTAAGATTAGAAAGAAACTGAGAAAGAAATGGACAGATCTGCCCATCCCTACAGTTGAATGAGGTGGAAGATTCCAGAGGTGGTACAAAGGACAACAGTAGAATGAGGTGATAGAGAACTAAGGTGGTAAAAAAAAAAAAAAACTTTAGTAGAATGACGCAGGAATGAGGTGGTAAAATTCTAAAGAGGTAAAAAGGGCAATAATGCTTCACAGTATTGGGGCTAGGAATCAGCCTTTTTTCAAAAAGGTTCTCCTGTATTAAAAAAGCAAAATTCCTCTCTGCAAGTAGAAAACTCACAGAGCAGGGAGTGGACTAAGTTCACCTACAGAGAGTTTACCTACGGATGTGAGGGTGTGGTGGTTAGTTTTTTTCAACGTGGACGAGTATTTGGAAGTGGCATCTCTTCACCTGCAGCCTGAATTGGTACAGCCACTCTACCACTTCATTTTACTTACCAGCCCTACTATTAGGCATAATGAATTGGGTATTATGAAAGGGCAGGAAATTGTGCTTTGTGCAGTTGAATTTGTACTCCCAGAAAGGGAGGGAGGGAGGCGCTTGCCAGATTGTCTGTCTCTGGAGCCAGACAATGTCTAGCCTTGGGTATTATGTACTCCACTTGCAGTTTTGCCTCAAGCAGCAAAATGTCTTGGGACTGCACTGAGTGTAGACCTGGCAGTGGCAGTCGGTGGCTCCATGTCAGTGGGGCAGTGGAATCCGCTCCGAGTTTCAGTCTGAACTTTCAAGGAGCTGGTGAAGGTGCTAATGCATGAACGTGGCACCACCAGCCACCACTGAGACCAGGCTTAGGTCTTTCCCTATAGGCATTCCCTATGGTTTTATGCATGACAGCAAGGAGGTCTGAAATTCCACGTGGCCTTGGAAGGTCTGTTCTGTCTAGGCCTTGGGAGGTGGGGTGGCTCATCAGGGCCAGGCATGGCCAAGTGTCCCAGACAGAGTGAATAAAAGCAGAGCCCTGAAAAAGCAACATTGGTGGTTTGAAAGTGCCATCACCTCATTGAATGCTAACACACAAAGAGAAACCTTCCTAGTGGAATCTTTCATTATAACTATTCACAAAATACTATTATCTGTCTTCAGTTTGAGTATAAAAGAGACACTCCTCTTTTGAATAGCTGTTGGCAGCTTCCTCTCAGCTTCTCCTCCAGTACCATCATCTTCTTCCACTCTGTTTATTCCCAGCCAGTCAGGGATCCTGTTGCAAGCAAATTGACATCACAATGCTATGCAGCCAAGTGCACTGGGCTATGTAACCTCATCACTGAGGGCAAACACAACAGCATTGCCCTCATTTGTGGGAGGAGGGACTTTGCCCGTACATTCAAGAGGGAAACAAATGACTCCCTCTCTTGCTGTGCATGAGACCAGGCAACGAAAACAGCCACAGACAGCGCCGCTTAAACCAGGGAGCCGTGCCTAAATGAGGGTGTATTGCCTAGTTGTGGGACCACATTCTCTTCCCATGACTACACAATGGACACTTTTGCCCCTGTAGACAACTCTCAAAACTCACTGGAAAGGGAGGGGGTATTTTCCAAGGAGAAAACGTTTTTACAGAATGCTACTACCCCAGGGTTTTTTTTTTTCTCAGTTTTGTTAAAAGGACTGGCATTTTGGAACTCCAGTTGTCAGTGGCTGGGGATTTTGTGCCGTGGGTCCTTGACGTTTATGTTGTTATTTGAAATTATATCCCACTCTTCCCCCTGAAGGAGCCCAGGGTGGCAAATATAAAAACCAACCAATTTAACAAGGAAGAAATTGCTTTGTATAATGTCTAGGGCAGATCCATTCCTTAATCCAGATCAGGATTCCAGAATGCTCTGGGCTAACCATAGACTAGTCCACCCCAGGACATAAAGAGAATTCTGGGAGAACACTGGTCTATAAGTAACTGTGAGCAAGGAAAGAACTCTAAGATAAATCTCTTAATCTAATAAGTGTACCCTGAGTTCAGGTTCTTATTTCCAATGGTCCCAAGCCTCTGAATGCAACACTTTGCTGCTACACTCATTAGATTAATTACGGGAATAGTATATTTTTGTTTTTATAATTTTATTTTATATACTGAAAGATTTGTAAAATAGATATCTATTGTAAAATAAATATTGTGGAAACTGTATCGTGGAGCAGACAGCATATAAATTTATTAAAGAAACTAAGATGTCTGACCTGAACAGCTAAGGGAGCCATACTTAGCTAGACGAGAGAGAGATGTTCAAAACAGAGTTGCATGTATTTATAAAAGTTAACTTATGATTTTTATTTTTGTAGGGGATAAGGAAGTGATGATTGTTTTTCCTACAGATGGAGCCAGGCTCCCTGATAGAAAAATACGACACACTGCTTCAACAGCCTCACGAGCTTGGCCCAAACAACCCTTCCTTTCCTCCCAGTCCTACAGATAAAGGAGTGAGGTTTGGGGCAATTCATATTTCAAGGGACAGGGTGAAAATGGCTAGCAGGAACATGCAACAATGATCCAATGAAACTGCACAGGTACAGCAAGGAAGGACTGTAGCCCTTGGTAGAGCAATTGCTTTGCCCGCAGGACATCCCAACTTCAATCCCCGACCTCTCCAGGTAGAGCTGGGGAAAAAGCTCCTGCCTGAAATCTTAGAGAACTGCTGCCAGTCCATGCAGACAATACTGAGCTCAATGGACCAATGGTGTGACTCAATATGAGGCAGCTTTCTATGTTCTTCTTATTGAGAGGCCTTGCATCCCCAACAGGAGAAGACGACAAAAGATCAAGAAGTTGTGAACAAGGATATTAAAATCAAACTTTAGAGTTTTGTTCTCCCTTGTTTTAACCAGCTTGGCTTTTGTTCCAACTTACATTCAGACACCCCACCTTCATCTCGCTGTCCCTGTTCCAGTCCCTCTGAAGCCTAAGGCTTTTCACTCTGAAAATGGAAGTAATTATCTTTATCACCCAGACCTGGATATTGTAAGACTTTAATTAACACTTGTGATTTTTTTTTCTTGGATAAGAAGCTCTAAGTAAACGGGACTTAGAGCAGCACTTACTAATTATAGAAAGGAAAGGCTCTGTGCTTTCACAGTAATAACTGACAAGGTCTGGTAAAAGGTGCAACAATTATGAACAATAATAAAAATAATACTAGCAAGCTTCAATATTTTTATTCAAATTCCCTCTCTCATGCACATGTGCTTTTGCAATGGGAAGAGACAGAAGAAGAAAACCAAAGGGGTTGTATTCAATGCTCGTCCTACTCAGAGTAGACTCATTAAAAATAATGGGCATGAACGAACTTAGTTCCATTAATTTCAGTGGCTTCAAAACAACATTGAGAAACCTGGGGCCTTCCAGATGTTGTTGGACTCCAACTCCCATCAGCCCCAGCCAGCACAGGTAACAGTCAGGGATTATGGGAATTGTAGTCCAAAATATCTGAAAAGTACCACACTGGAGAAGCCTGTTCTAGAAGATTCAAGAAAGCAAGAAATACTTGAAGAACCTTGAGACAATATTGAAGAAAGACTGTTCATGCCTTAAAAAAAATAGTGCAGGAGAAATGGAGCAGATTCTTAGATGTAGCAATTCTCTTTCTAGGTTCAAAAAGGAGGTTGAGATGCTATTACATCTGCTTCTTCCAGTTCTTTAAAATTTAAACTACACAGACCCAGGCAGAAAAACATCTCACAGCTCTGTGTGTATTTCTTGTGGTCTAACACTGCCAGAAGGAAGGGGCTCCACATTATGCTTGCCTACAAGGAAAGTCTAAAGCAGGGCTAGCCAACAGGATGCCCTTTAGGTGTTAACTCCCATCATCCCTGACTATTGGCTATGCTTGGCTGTGATATCAACTTGTTTGCGACAGGATCCCTGACTGGCTGGAACCACACAAAGGGAAAGAAGATGCTGGGAGTTGGAGTCCTACAACATATTGAGGGCACCACATTGACAACCTGTGGGCTACAGCACTGGGCCAGGCTATTTAGTTTGGGGGTGAGCCTATGTGGGGTCATATACAAGTTTAGAAAATTATGCATGGGGTGGAGAAAGTGAAGAGACATTATTCTGAATGATGTAAGCAATGTTGGACATTCCTTGAATTACATGGTGATTGATAGATGGTAGTTGGTGATAAATAATAAACAGTATGACTTTGCAATGTCCCAAACAATGCATAAATATTTAATAAAATAATATAACTTTGCCCACCCCACATATGCTGACATATACACTACCCCCTATAAACACACACACATGTGCATGTGCCATTTATTTATTTTAAATGTTTATTATTATTATATTATTATTTATTAAATTTATATACCGCCCGACTAGCAATAGCTCTCTAGCTTTATACTCTAGCTTTCCCCATCCAAGCCTTCAGGACAGCAAGCACAAAGAAAAAGAACAGTAAAATACTTCACAACAACCCCCCCCAATAACTCCTTAAAGTTCAACATAAATTATAAGCATCCAAGAGCAGCAAAACAAAGCATAGTATGTACATCAGTTCTGCCTGTCATGGTGCAAGGTTTGGTGTTGCCCTTGTCATAGACACACCCTCCTTCCCCATATCTTGAAAGTGACAGGCAAACACAGCAGCAGCAGCAATTCTAGTATAGCAGGCAAGTATGCCAAACCTGTCTACAGCCATCTCCTTTCTTTATTAAGCAAGCAGGAACTCATCAGCAGGCACTCATTGGGCTCCTGCTAGGAGGAAGGGCTGGAGATAAATCAAATAATAAACAAATAAATACATTTTCAGGGTGACATCATGCTAGCATTGATTGTGGAATGTTATATCCCCTAGCCTCTCACGGTTGGGGAAAGTAATGCTTCTGAAACTTCTGGTTAGTTGATCCGTATTACAAATCTTGCCTGTTCATAATCCCCAGGTGTATAATGAGCCCTGGCTCGGATACACCAACACTGTAATATGTTCATAATTAAAACCAAAGCTTATTACGAGTTAATCTCTGTTCTTTGCATCTGGGCAGTATGCATGGCTGGCATGGCGAAGCAGCCAAACACTCCCATCTTTGTGCCCGCTCAGATGTTGCTTACTTTTAACCCCTCAGTTACTTCATGTCAATCGAGTTAGTTTGTAAACTCACACGCGTGACAATGGCAAGCTGCTTTATACTGAGACAGACCACTGGTCTATCTAGCTCCGTACTGTCTGCACTGACTAGGAGTAGCTCCACACAGCTTCAGACAGGAGGAAATTCCCAGTCCTTCCTGGAGATGCCACAGACTGAACCTGGGACCTTCTGCATGCAAAGCGGTTGCTCTGCCACTGAGTGATCACCCTTCTCCGATGATGGCCCACCAGAGAACCAGAGCTTGGAAAAGTTACTTTTTTGAAGTACAACTCCCATCAGCCCAATCCAGTGGCCATGCTGGCTGGGGCTGATGGGAGTTGTAGTTCAAAAAAGTAACTTTTGCAAGCTCTGCAGAGAATGACCCGTCACGACACATGATGTCGTGACTCACAGGGGTGGGGAAAAAGAACATTGCGCAACATATGCTATGTTCCCAAGGTGCATTTCAGTGAGAGACAGGCACAATCTGACAACTCAGAATACAGGGCAGCTTTTTTCTAACTTTACACAACTGGAATCCTAAAACCAGCTCCCCAATTCTGAATTTCTAAAAGAAAAAAAGCTACACATACATAGTAGACCCCTCACAAAATCTAGGTTAAATCTTGCTATGTGGAAGCACAGGCCGACTGGACTTGCTGGGTTTGAAGAGAACAGATGGAAAATACCAACCACTTCAAGCAAAGGGGTCATTGCTAAATAGCAGAGCATCTGCTTTAGCTGGAGAAGGTCCCCGGTTCAGTCCCTGGCATCTCCAGGTAGGGCTGGGAAAAAGACCCCCATCTGAAACCTTGGGGGACTGTTGCCAGTCAGTGTACGCAATAGTGAGCCAGGTAGATCAATGGTCTCGGTACCATGTAGTTTCCCATGTCCGTAGGTGGCTGCAGGAGACAGGATCTTTTCTGCGGTGGCATCAAAATTATGCAACTCCCTCCTTAGGCATGTGGGTCTGGAGCCTTCCACACTGTCTTGTCAGTGCCAAGCCAGCGGACGCTGCTCCATTCGAACTAATGGGGCACTGGCCCACCAACCTCAGCCAGCTCCACCTGTCTGCTTTCTGACTTACAAGCAATCAGGGCATGGCTCTGTTTGTCGCTGGCATTGGCTCCACCTACTGTGTGTCTCCCTCCTGTCGAGGCACCAGCCGCCACCATGTCAGGGAAACTCTATCCTCTTTCTGCCTTCCATAGGCTGTTAACAATATCTGACTCTGCTGTTTCTGTCTCGGGTTTTTCCCCCTCTTGAGTGCCTTTTTTTTTTAATCTACCATATCTTTTATCTGCTGCTCTGTTTATCGTGTGTATTTATTTTATCTCGTTGTTTGGAATGCATATTTTATTGGATTTTAAATTTTTCTTATCGAAAGCTAATTAAGCCAAGCTTATTCTAACTGCTTCTTATTGAAGCTAATTCGCAAATGACAGGGTATCAATATTTTAAAGAATCATAATAACAACCTACCTATTTCTCATACAAAAGGGAGGGCTCATTAGCCCTGCCTAGCCTTCTCCCTTGAGCGTTCGAGGTTACAAAACTGAGTGAGAATCTCAGCCCATGGAACTGTAGCTCAGTGGTAGAGAGTCTGCTTTGAATGTAGAGTATTCAAGGTTCAATCCTTGGCATAACTAGCTGAAGAGATCAGGAGGAGGCAATGAGGAAGACTGCCTGAGATTCTGGAGACCTGCTGCCAATCCAGGTTAGGGGTTGGGGGAAAATTTGATTCAGTTCACATATAAAGGTGAACCTGCCTAATTTACACTTTTTGAAATGACAGAACTGAAACAGAGCCGTCCTTTGAAATTCACACTTCTCCAAATTTTGCAATCCAGTTCTGCAGCCAAGTAATGTGTACAAAAACTGCATATACTGGGGTGAAGTGTGCATATAGATGCATATATTTGTGAAAATAACATACCAAACTACATTATGTTAGAGGAAATTGCTTGGCAACAAATATGTATATTAGAGAAAATTGGATACAAACATGTATATATGAGGAGAAAGTCACATTAAAATGGTGATGAGTTTTCATGAGGATTTTTTTTAAATCCACAAGCTAAAAATATTTTTAAAGGTTTATTGTTATTAGTAGTTATATTCACAGTTTTCTTTCTTTTTTATACCTTCAACATAGTTATTTATTGCATTTTAATTCATTTTTTTCTTTGTTTTCTTTTTTCTTTCCTTTTATTGTTAAATTTGGGGGGATCAACAAGCTACTGTGGAAATGTGGAGAACTGAACTGAGGACTGGAAGAATGAGAAATGGAAAGAAACAAAATTGACAGATTCACTCATCCCTAACAAATACTGTGTCAACAGGACCAATTTTTAGCCTGGCAGAAGGCAGTTTCCCCTGCTCCATCATCATCAGAGCCATTGCCCTTTTGATGAAAAGCATGGCTAAATTGTTGGGGGCAATCATCTGGGAAAAGTGGCTCCTCAGTTGGATAGTTCACCTCTCAGAGAGAGAACTTCAAAACTTAATGCCTTCTGAACTCTCGGGCCTGGACAAACCAGTTTGGATGAAATAAGAAACCACAATGGGAAGCCTGGCCAAAGGCCAAGACTGTTTCCTGGTAAAGTTCAAAGGGTTTTCTTTATAGACATATTTCATCTGGAGGATAATAAAGAAAAAGAACACTTGCATTCTTTGTTTGGTGATGACAGGTCCTGGCCTGCACTGGCTTCCATCTGAAAGCAAAATGCATGAGTTGGTGGCTTTTAGAGGCATTCAAAGGCTGGTTGATTCATATATTATTTTTTGTATCCACAGACAGAATCCAGAGGCTCAGGCCTGCAAAGTACAGGTGAGTGAGAAGTCAGTGCTTTCCCAGTTGCCACAGCATGGACTTGGCTGGCAAAAGCAGTAAAACTGCAAGGCCCCATCCTTCAACCTGACCACTTGGGATCAAATGGCGTTTGGCTCCACTCAATGCAAAACTGTCTTCATCACCAGCCATCCCACCTGCCTGCAGCCAGGGGAGAGGTGAGCCAGTGGGCTTCTCCAGGTGACCTGTTTATTCAGGATTCATCCCGATTTACTTACACAAAGCTTATACTGAGATTAGACAATATCTGGTCTTTACTGAGCATTGATTCGGATTTGTTTGCAAAGCAGTAATATGACAATTGGGACTCTTCATCCTGATTTGCTTGTTTCTATGTATTCCCATTAAGCATTTGTTCATCCCTCACTTTTTAATGCATTTTCCTCTTACTTTCCTAACTGCAAAAGTTTGTGTGGTTTTTTTAAGTGATTTGTTATGCTAGGGCAGATATGGGGAACCTTTGGTGCTCCAACTCTTTCTGAACTACAACTCCCATCATCCCTGGCCGCTGGGCATGCTTGCTGGGGCTGATGGCAGTTATAATTCAGCAATACCTGGAGGGCTTCCTATGTTTCTTTGAGAAGGTAAACAAGCATCACTCCTGAAGACACAAGCAAGACGAAGAGACACTAATTATTTTCATGCACATACTTTTAATGAGCCTCTCTAATGCAGTTTTCTGAACATGTGTGATTGTTTATTGCAAGATCAAATCATTACTGCAAGCCTATCTAGGCATATAGATGTTGATGTGTTTTAATCTCTTTTTAGTTTACTGCTGTCTTGAGCCAGACTGGAGGACAAAAGGAGTGATGGTAATGTAATTATTTATGATGATTATTTTATTTATTTATTAAATTCATATGCTGCCCTTCTTCCCAGAAAGAACCCAGAGCAGCAAACAAAAACACAAAAAGCATTCTAAAACATCTTAAAAATATATTAAAACAAAACATCTTAAAAGCATATTTTAAAAACAGATTTAAAAACCAATTCCAACACAGATACAGACTGGGATAAGATCTCTACTTAAAAAAGCTTGTTGAAAGAGGAAGATCTTCAGTAGGTGCCAAAAAGATAATAGAGATGGTGTCTTTGTAATATTCAAAGGGAGGGAATGCTACCTTGCAGGGTTGGTGTTATACCCTGGTAAACTGGCGACTGCTGTTTGACTACAAGAGCTGGTTCTCAGGGTTTTGGTACACAGTGATCTTCATATACACACACACACACACACACACACTTTTTATGAGCCTCTCTTACATAGTATTCTGAATGTGTGTGATCATTTATTGCAAGCCTACTCAGACACACATGTTAATGTGTTTTAATCTCTTTTTAGTTTATTGAGAGTCAGTGTGGTGTAGTAGTTAAGGTGTTGGACTACAACCTGGGAGACCAGGGTTCAAATCCCTACATAGCCATGAAGCTCACTGGGTGACCTTGGGACAGTCACTGCCTCTCAGCCTCATGAAAACCCTCTTCATAGGGTCACCATAAGTCAGAATCGACTTGAAGGCAGCACATTTACATTTTTTAGTTTATTGATGTTGTAATTTTTTAATTGTTCTAATTACTTTTAAAAAACTATTTTTATTGATAATTTTAATGTTTCTTGTAAACCACTTAGAGATTCTTATTTTTTTTCAGTCAAGCAGTACATAACTTTTGTTAAATTAAATAAATAAATAAAAGATTGAACCTGGGAGGGAAAATCTAGGAAGATCTGGACATTCATTCAAAGCAAACAAAGAGAACCACCTTCAAACCACAATGGCAGGAAGCCAAGGATCACACTGAGGCATCACAGCCTCAGGCTTCCTTTCAAGTAAGTAAAAGAGCCAAGAAACAAGCTAATAGTCCACTTTTTTTGTAATGAATCAGAAGTAATTTCTGGCTACAGCAGGGGGGAAAACATCAATTAATATAAATATGAAGCACATAAATATGTATAGGAAACAAAGAAAGTCCTACAAAAACGCCTTTCAGGAAAGTCATGTGCACCGCTGACTTTATAAGGAAGGATTCTACATGTTGCCCGTTAATGTAGGTTCCTAGTGCCAATTTTAACATCCGAGCGTGAAAAATAAATCAAGCACTGAGCATTTGTTCTCTCTTTCTCTCTCTCTCTCAAAACATCCTACCAAAGCTTCACAGCAAAGTCCCATAGTTAATAAATGAACCTGTGCAAGAACCGTACAGTGTCACTTATTAGTTTTCTGGGGAAGAAGAAAACTAAGCTGTCTTGAGTAGACAGAGAGAAGGGGGGATGGAATAAATACAGAACAAAATATCAAGCTTTTAAAAGGGCCTCTTGTTAATTTCTTGATCAAATCAGAGGGCATGACTGTGGCTGGAAAATGAAGGGTCAATGCAATGAAACTTGACAGGATGGGACAAGACTTGGTCAATTTCCAACAGCCAAAGAAATCCTTCAGCCTTTAGGTGGGGGGGGGGGAGAGAGAGAGAGAGAGAGAGTGAACAGTTTGAATATTTGCGCTGGAAAGCTGCAAGGCACCCCAGTTAGTCAGGCTTAAAGAAATTACATAGCCATGGGGAAGGAACATCTTTGTCTGATATGTACTTGTCACATTCTTCCTCAAATAAATTGTTCTTTGGAATTAACATAGGAAGCTGCCTTATACTGGCAGACCATTGGGCCATCATCTATAATCTCTATGTTGACTGGCAGTGGCTCTCCATGGTTTAAGACAGGACATGCTGGGGACTGAACCTGGGACCTTCTGCAGGCAATGCACGTGAGGTATAACCCATCTCCAAAGAAGTAGTAACATAAGCTGCCTTATGCGGAGATCAGGCCATTGGTCCACTTAGCTCAGTACTGTCAACAGTGACTTGTGGTGGCTCTCCAGAGAGTCAGATGGGAGCCCATCTAAATTATGGCCCATCCCCTGGATGACATAGGTACATAGGAAGCTGCCTTACACTGAGTCAGACCATTTGGTCCATCTAGCTCACTATTATCTACACTTGACTGGCAGTGGCTCTCCAGGGCTTCAGGCACGGGATATTCCCAACTGGAACCGGAAATTGCATCAGTTTGCATGTCCATCTGCAAACAGAAACAGAAACCAGGTAGGTGAGTGCAGCCGGTATTCACGGTCATCATTATCTTTTCAGTCTGCAATTTGCTGTCATTATTTTTTCCAGTGCATTACTGATAATGCTTTCCCCCAGGCCCATTGAAATGAATGGCATGAAATCATGTAACAATAATATAATCAATTACATGATTAAATTTGGCTACAGTGAACCAAATAATCTTTATTTTTGCGGAACCTGAACTGCAGTGGAACGGAAACGATGCTGCATGCAACGAATACAGGGTAGAACAGAAAACAATGCATTTCTACATCCCTCCCCACAACTCCTAGTGAGTGACACAGTTTAGCCCAAAAAATGATCCTTACCCTGCCCACAGGTCTCAAAGCCCTGAGTGCAAGTCTCAGGAATCCCCATTCACCTGAAAAGGACCCCAAGGTACTCACCTATTCCTCTTCCCAGTTACCTGTCCCGCACATCCCTGCCAAGTGACCCATCGACCTATTTAATCACTGCATCCATTGCTAACTATCACCCCCTTTTCCTGAGGGAGGAAAAGATCCACACTACAGAGCCAATCTGAGTGATTGTGAAGAAAAAGGCATCCAGCTAATCCTGTATTGAAACTTCCAGGGAGGAAGAACCAGGGGCCAACTGAAGACACAAGAAGGCAAAGAAGAGGGAGGAGCTGGCTTAGATATTATAGTGAAGCCCCCCTTTGCATGCCAATGGAACATACATCCACATTCCCTGTCCCCATTTCCCACCCCAGAGTGCAGGACACGGAATACTGGGCTCAAGTTGCAGGAAGCCAGATTTTGACTGAACATCAGGAAAAACTTCCTGTTAGAGCCATACGACAATGGAACCAATTACCTAGAGAGGTAGTGGGCTCTCCGACACTGGAGGCATTCAAGAGGCAGCTGGACAGCCATCTGTTGGGAATGCTTTGATTTGGATTCCTGCACTGAGCAGGGGGTTGGACTTGATGGCCTTATAGACCCCTTCCAACTCTACTATTCTATGATTCTATGATCTGCAACTGGGTCCCCACCAGGACCTCTCCAAACGGTAATCTCTCCCCCCCCCCTTTCCTATAAAATCACGCCTATAAGATTGCAAGCTCATGGGCAGGGAATGCACATTCTTCATAATCTTTATAAGGCATCTAGAAAACTTTAGCACTTTACAAACAAACAAACTATAAAGCTAAATAACCAGGTGTGAAGAGTTGGCTTCCAGAGAGTAACATCTGGCATTCTAAATTAGAGCTAAGCCATTGGTGTGTTTTTAATTTTCACAACAGAAGGTGGATGCCTAATATCTGCACAATCCCTAAGCTAGCTAGAGGTCAGGGAAGCATCTAATGGGGCTACTTATGCATCACCTACACACACACACACACACAAATAGAGGACAAAAGTGGGCACAGAATTGTATGAAATTCCCATATGCTAATGTACATGCATAGGTGCAAACTTAGAAATAAATACTGCAATTTAAAGAAAAATACATTTCACTTTAGTGGCGAAGACTCTGACTAGGTGGCCTGTGCACCTGCTTAGTCTATTGTCCAGGTGCTGCTGTCTGTTGATGGGCAATTTCGAGGCCATTCCTGCTCTCCCTTTTTATGGCTTTTCATGGGTAGAGACACACTTAGTGTTGTACAGGTTCCAGTGTGTCTCCACCTCTCTTTTCTGAAAACGGGGGCACATGACGCTAGTCAATCTCCACCGCTTTTCACTCTAAAACCTGGTCAGATCAGCTTGAGTGAGTGTTTTTTTAATTCAGCTTCAGGCAGATTTCGCAACTGATTGGTGGATCATCCCATTGCTCCTCCAGGTGTGGCCAATAGAAACATTTTGCTGTGGGCTCAGGTAGAGACAGTGATTGGTCCAACACTTTGCTGCGTGGACAGTCCTGCAAGGTCTAAAATTAGCAGTGAGGAAGGAAGGTGTGAGGGCAGAATTGCTTCAAAATGCAGCCAGAAAAACCATTCCTGCTGCTGTTGAAGCAACTAGTGTGCCCACAGCCTATTTTTAAACCATATTTGGACCAAAGAGCCCAACAAAGGACTATACTCTGTAAAATAGGACACATAGCTACTGTTGAAGCTCCCAACAGATGTGTTGCCAGAAATTTAGTTAAAGGGGACTCAGGGGTAACGACGGCAGGGAAACACTGCCGAACATCCAGAACATAAATACTAGTAGCTTCATGTGTTGAAAATTGTTTCATTGTATTATATCACAGGGAGCAATGGGGTACAATACTGCATGAACATATTCACAGAAACTTAGGAAGATGCCTTACAATCACCATTGGCTCTTCTAGCTCAATATTGCAGGGTTTCAGACACGGGTCTTCTGCTCCTTTCTGGAGACACCTAGGACCTTCTCCATGTGAAGCATGGGCTCCACCACTGAGACATGGTCCCACTCAAAGAGCACAGTCTCCTTCACCATGGCACCAGCAGTTATGTAAGGATTTGAACCAGCCTGCCCCGTAGTAGGAAGTAGGAAGCTTTCCTCCTATTTCCACAACTGAAACAGCTTGAGATTGACTTTTTAAAAAACCTGAAATCTGAACGGGGGGGCGGGGGGCTCAAATACCCCTGAGGTGTCCAACTTCTTACAGCCCTTGCCTATTCCTGTGGCTACAGCCGTGGGTGAAGAGCCACAGCTCTGTGGAAATGCAATTGCTCTACATGCAGAAGTCCCAGGTTGAATTCACAGCATCTCCAGGAAGGGTTGGGAGAGATCCCAGTCCGAAATCTGGAGAGCTGCTGCTGGTCAGTGTCCACAATACTGAACTAGATGGACTTTTGGTCTCATTCAGTATAAGGCATCTTCCTATGGTCCTGAGCAAGGGAAATGTGCAATTGCTTGACTTGTCTGAATAAGTTTGTGGGAGTTCTTGGTCTAACAGAGCTTCATCCCTTCATCTTCTCAGGAGGTCAAATGAAGCCCTCCAAACCTCTCTGTTTGGCCATCAAATAGCACCACAGATTCCCAATGGGATTGAGATCAGGACTCTGACTGGGCTGCTGTAGGACATTCACCTTTTTGTTCTTGAGCCACTCCAATGCTGCTTTGGCCTTGTGCTTGGGATCATTGTCCTGCTGAAAAGTGAATTTCCTCCCAAGCTTCAGATTTTTAGTGGACTGAAGCAGGTTCTCTTGCAGTATTTCCTCGTATTTTGCTCCATCGATTCTTCCTTCAGAGTTAACAAGTTGCCCAGTCCTTGTTTATGAGAACCATCCCACAGCATGATGCTGCCACCACCATACTTGACTGTAGGGATGGTGTATCTTGGCATGGGCAGTGTTAGGTTTGCACCACACATAGCGCTTTGAGTTTTGCCCAAAAAGCTCTATCTTGCTCTCATCTGACCACAAAACCTTTTCCCACATCACAGTTGGGGCATTCTCATGCTTGCTGGCAAACTTCAGAGATGCTTTCAGATGGTACTTTTTGAGTAACAGCTTCTTTCTTGCTACCTTTCCATACAGGCGTGTTATGCAGAGCTCCTGATATGGTTGACTGGTGCACCATTACTCCACTCCCAGCCACTGAACTCTGTAGCTCCCTCAAAGTGATTGTCGGCCTGTCTGTGGCTTCTCTCACAAGTCTACTTCTTGTCTGAGTGCTGAGTGTTGAGGGACAGCCTTTTCTTGGCAGTGCCTGGGTGGTGTGATGCAGCTTCCACTTCCTGATTGATCCAACTGTGCTCACTGGGATACGCAAACACTTGGATACTATTTTGTACCCTTTTCCTAACCTATGCATTTGTATGACATTATCTCTCACTTCTGCAGAATGCTCTTTGGTCTTCATTTTCCTTCAGATCCACAGCCTGACCAATGATCCTTTAACAGTGGGGTTTTTATCCTGACAATGTGACAGCAATTTTAATAGTTCACAGGTAGAGGCCAATGGTAAGGTAATTGTGTTCTCAATAGGGCAATTTCTTTCATCTGTGTAAACTGGGAGCTTCCACAGAACAGGGGCTGAATACATATGCAAGCAACATGTTTCAGTTTTTTATGTTTCTTACAAATATTTGCCAACATAAAACCAATGTCACCATACAATAATTGATTTTGAGTTTCAATGTTTCAAAATATGATACAGAATGAAATTACAATGTACCATTTGTAATTCAGTAATATGAGAGCATTGGTCAGGCGTCTGATTACTTTGGCAAGGCACTGTATGTCCTTGAACTCTGATCATGCCCATTGCTTGCCTGGGTGGAGGACCCAGAGGGGTGTGCAAGTGAGTGTAGAAATAAACCTACTATACAAAGATAAAAATTTACATTTGTTGCTCCACCCACTTTTGCCTCTGGCTCCACCCACCACTGGCATGTAGCCCACAGAAAGTTGTCCAGAGGGAAATCCGACCCTTGGCTGAAAAATCTAAGCCCTTTGAATATTTTTATGCAGAAAAGCAGGAGCCAAGCCTATTGAAAACAACCCAACAACATTATTATGGAAGCAGCTCTTTCATTGGCCCTGGAGATTTGCTAGTCTTATGAATGAATCAGCCCTTCAGGGGGGCATACACATGGAGAACATACTTTGGCAGCTAAGAAGCCAGAAAAAAACACTGGTCTAATTAATTTTTTTAAATGGAAATGAGCTATAAAGTTTACTGGGTGGTTATAACAGCCAGCTAAGAGATCATTTCACTAAAGTTGTGGGGGGGCAGCTGACGTTTTGGTGTATATCTTGTGAACCAGACCACCTAGAAACTTAATTTTTTAAAAAATGAAAGCTGAGAGTCCAGAGATTAAGCTGACTCACCCATAGACCTGGAGAGGACCCCAAAAATCTAGAGTCTCCGGGCAAAAAACACATCTGGCAGCCCTATCTAGCACAGTGCATTACAGTTGCTACAACAGGCAGAAAAATCATTAACTGGTCCGGCAAGACCATTAACTGTTTTCAAGTTGTCTGTAGAGGAAAGTTTGGGAACCACTGATCTAGGACTTTACTGGTCATTGACACAAAGGCATTGAGAATTGTCTAGCCACCATGACTATTGCTGCATTTAACTATTCTTTGGATGTCAATGGACTATTTTTGTTTCATTAGTGCTTATGAGTTGAAAACTGCCTTAGAATTTTTAAGGCAGGGTAAATTCAAATAAATAAATTATATGAATGGTTATAGGTTGTTTTTTTAAAAAATGATCCAAACTGGAAGATGTTTCTTTTTTCACTGCACAAAATAGGCAGAGCATTTCACAGAGACCCCATTCCCCCCCAGCACCGATTCTCACATCCAGAAATCATACATTAAAAAAAGAGAGAGACTGTTTGAAAAACTAATTTTGTTATTCCCAAAATTTGATGGAACATGTAACTGTAAAATTTTAGTTTTTTTAAAAAAATCAACATTCAATTGCTCCAAGCACTAACACCAAGCATTGGCAGAGAAATTAAGTTTCGTTTGCATATGCTTTGATTGCTTTTGCCATTTGTCAACAATTGATTTTCCTTCCCTCTCTGAATATTAATGAGACTCTTTCGTTCATTTACAATTTTGCACTGAAACTGCTGAAATTCTTGGAGGTTAAAAATTAATAGTTCAAGTGCAACCACCAGAGGGAGCTCACAGCCCAGCATTTGGTAGGTCCTTCAAGCTAAGGGGTATTTCTCACACACACACACACACACACTCTCTCTCTCTCTCTCTCTCTCTCTCTCTCTCTCTCTCTCTCTCTCTTCTTGCTATAAGGAAAACTGAGCAAAAATGGAAAAAATATGAAGTTGGTTAGTGAAGAACTTCATACTTATAGACACCCACTTACCACAACCATAATACTGAGCATCCACAATGCAATACAAAATGGCAAGGACTTAGGAAAAACTCCATTATTTATTATTATTATTATTATCATCATCATCATCAAAACTTCTATTTCACCCTTTTATTATTATTATTATTATTATTATTATTATTATTATTATTATTATTATTATTTAAACTTCTATTTCACCCTTTTATTATTATTATTATTATTATTATTATTATTATTATTATTATTATTTAAACTTCTATTTCACCCTTTCTCCCAGAAGGAGCTCAGGGCGGCAAACAAAGGACAAAATACTAATAACATCTAAAAAAAAATCTTTAAAACATCTTTTTAAAAAAAAAAAAATCTTTAAACACATCTTAAAAAGCAATTGCAAAACAGGTGCAGACTGAGACAGGGTCTCTACTTAAAAGGCTTGTTGAAAGAGGAAGGTCTTGTTGGAGGGGAAAAGGTGATATACCAGTTTTGCAGCAGGTTAGCAATATACCATCACAAACTACTAGAACAGCAAAGAAATTCTTTTCCAAAGAATTTATGACAGAGAGGAATTTTTTCCCCTTTAGGAGAAAAACAAATAGCAATATATGTGGAATAATTTGCTAAGGTAGCCCAGTAACCAGAATTTCTGGGTCATTTTATCTCCTTGATCTGTCTCCCTCATTTAGTTCTGTACCAAGTTGTGATTCTCTAAGGTTTGGCCTACACTACAGACTTAAAGTGGTTTCATAGCATCATAGAACAGTAGAGTTGGAAAGGCCCTATAAGGCCACTGAGTCCATCCTCCACATCTTAAAGCATACCCAACAGGTGGCTGTCCAGCTGCCTCTTGAATGGCTCCACTGTTGGAGAGCCCACCACCTCCCTAGGCCATTGGTTCCATTGTCGTACTGCTCTGCTATGAGGTTTTTCCTGATGTTCAGTCGAAATCTGGCTTCTGTAAATTGAGCCCATTATTCTGTGTCCTGCACTCTGGGATGATCAAGAAGAGATCCTGTGTGACAACTTTTCAAGTACTTGAAGAGTGCTACCATATCTCCCCTCAGTCATCTCTTCTCAAGGCTAAACATACCTAGTTCGTTCAGTCTCTCCTCATAGGGCATTGTTTCCAGGCCCCTGACCATTCTTATTGCCCTTCCCTGCATCTTTCTTAAAGTGTGATAAGACCTAACCAATGCTGAATAGAGGAGTTTAATAAACATACTCTCCACCTTGGGTACACCTTGGGAAATGTGGTTCTTTGAAGCAGGGTCAGGGATCTCCAACAATCGCTCGCTAAGTACAATTCCCAGAATACTTTAGAAGAAGAATGACATTGGCATAGCACATAGAAGCATGTAGTGAAAATATGCCCCCGTTTGCATGTGGCCATCTTCAACTCAATGGCCAAGATCACGTGTAAGCCAAACCATAACTTAGAGCAAACAAGCAAATGTATGAGTCTCTGGAGCAAAGATTACGGCCCTGCTGCTGCTGTGTCACATACTAAGTCACATGGTTTGGCTTAGTATTACATCAGAACCCAGACTCATGGTTTGTCTCCCTTAGACAACAAGGCATGAGTGGCAAACCAAGAGCAAGCCTTGTAAACCACTTAGATGAGGTTATAGATGATTAAATGGTATACAAATCCTGTTAAATATTTTTTTAGCAAAACATAGCTTGTGGTTTGTCTAGACTCGAGCAAGATTGTTGGACTACAGCTCTCAGCTTTGCCCATTGTCAGGGTAGATGGGAGTTATAGCCCAACATCAACTGATTTTGAGATTAACTGTACAGGATACCAATTTTGAAATGAATTCAGCCTCTGCCTCCCCCCAAAATAAACCCAGGGCTTGCTTGTCAGCTTTACTTATTTTTCCTGGCAAAATAATGTCAACTTGCAAAATGGCCTTCTCAAATTTGCTGCGACATGTGCTGAACAGCTCGTTTATTGGGGGGGGGGTGATGTGCACTGCAACAATCAAAGACTCACACTTCTCCAGGTGCAAAAAAAAGTGCTTTAAAATTAATTTTGGAAATGCTCACCACAGATAGGCTGGCAGAGCACATTCAAATCAAGCACACCTCCGTCAAACATTAGTGGCTGAGATGAGATGGCTCATGAGCACAGAGAACCTGACGGATCCAGTTGATAGGAATAGAATAGTCTGCCTTCTTTTTTTTCTCTTCCCCACTTGGCCTCTCAATTCAGTTTTAATATCCCCTCTTCCTAGACTGGCTTCTCCCCTTCCTTGTGTGGTGATGAGTTATCCGCCACAGGGGACTGAGGCTTAGATCTTAAAACAGGCCTTCCTGCTTAGAAATTCTACAGGCTTTCTTAAACTGGAAAAGCTTACCATGTTTTCTGCATACCTGCAGGTTGGAGGCAAGGTAAATCTAAGATGAGGCTAATCCACACATCCATGTTTGGCCCCAGATGACTTCCCTTTGGGGAAGGGCCACAGCTCAGCAGTAGAGCATCTGCCTTGCATGCAGAAGATCCCAAATTCAATCCCTGGCATTTCCGGGCAGGGCTGGGAGAGAATCCTGGAGAACTGCTGCCAGTCAGTGTAGACAATACTGAGCTAGATGGACCAATGGTCTCACTTGGTAGAAGGCAACTTCCTATGTTCCTATTAACTATTATTAATGTAACTATTCCTGTTAACTATTTATTAATTTAGTTCAATGTGTCTTAAGAGGTTTGGGCATCTGAGTTTGTGGCTCAGGGATAGGGTGTTGTAGGACTCTTAAGGGGGGAACTTTCTTTACAAGAAAGAGATAGGTTGTGGAAGGGAAACACTTAATATATGGACTGAATACTTTGGATCAGAGCCAGCGTGATGTAGTGGTTAGAGTGCTGGACTAGGACCTGAGAGACCAGGGTTCAAATCCCTGCTCGGCTATGAAGCTTGTGCCAGTCACAGACTCTCAGCCTAACCCACATCACAGGGTTGTAGTGGGGATAAAATGGAGCAGGAGAAAAAGCATGTATGCCATCTTGAGCTGCTTGGAGGAAAGGTGGGATAGAAGTGTAATAATGAAATAATAAAAATGAATACAAATTCAAATAAAAAAACTGAATAAACTATGGTTCACAAGTCAGTAGATTTTCCTTTTTAATTCTTATTTGAAATACTGTATCAAAACATCATATGGCAGGCACCATTTTAAAAGAAACATTCTTCCCTGTGCAAGACAAAAGAAGGAGGAATCCCTCTTCTTGGACTGTGCCTGCTGCAACATAATTTTTGGCTGTTTTCCATATCATTCCATTCCAACTGGTCTCTAAAAGAACGCTGTAACTTAGAACCTGAGTTTGCTTTTTTCTTTCCTCCTCCTTTCCAGTCCCTTTTCCTTTTATGTCATGTCTCTTACATTATGAACAAGGGTTGTCTTATCACTGATACTTTTTTTAAATTAAAAGTTGTACAACATACAAGCACAAACAATCATACAATAAAGCAACAGAGAAAAGAAAAAAACTGAAATATTAATGAACCAAAAGTAGTTGCTGAGAATGTAAAAAGTATACAAAGTAGAATACAATACACCATATGAACTCTATTAAATTAGGCAATAATCACTCATCACTAACCATAATCCAAAGTGCTGTATAATGTAACTCAAACTCAACCCAAACTAAGTAACATGGAATGCCATTGAGAATATACAGAGCTATTGTAAGTACTAGATAAAAACACACACCACACCATTTTCACCTATACTTGTCAGCCACTTTGGATTTTTTTTTGTTTAGTTGAAGAGCAAGATAAAATCTTTTAAATAATAATATATTATAATAATTTAAAAATTAATAATAACATGAATGCACCATCTAAAACAAAGTATGATCCCCCCTCGTTTAGAATGCTGGCTTTCTTTTCTCACATATACTGTTGTGCAGATTTAATGGATTAGTTAATGATAAATCATGGTGTTAACCAGTTCCACAGAGCATGGCATCTAGGAAAATGGTTTGATGATCACAAAGAATGGGAATTGCAAGAGCTGAAAACTGGCTTTCAGAAGCAGGGGTGGGGGTAGAGGCCAATTTCACCAGGATACAAGGCAACTGTGCATGCTGTTGAGGCCAGGGTGTGTGCCACCTCTCACTGTGATCCAACAAATCACACATCCAAGCAGACAAATTAGCACAAAAATCCACATTTCATAATAATTGCATCAGGTAAAATAGATCTCACCCCTGTATTTTTTAAATTGTCATTTAATTTTAATTAATAACATGTGTGCTATAATTGTACGTGTACTTTTCATATATATATACAATAAATTAAAAGCAACATATGGTAGTATGTTTTCTTGATACTTATCATTCCAAAACATGCATAACAAAGGCCATCTTTCAATGAATCTGTTTGACTTGGTTAACTTTTAATTCCTTATAATGTGTTAATTTAATCATTACCACAATAGACCATATTATCTCATTCCCTTCTGTAAAGAAAGGAACAGTACTTTTCTTCCAGATTTTAGCCATGATTATTTTTGCTGCTGTAAATAAATTTATTGCTACCTCTAAATCTGTTTCTGGAATTACATTTTTAATCCTTGTATTCCACATCTCCTTTATTAGGGCTGCAATGTCTAGAGTTAATTAGGCTAAAATTGTCTATAAATAGGCCTGGCGCCAGCAGGCAGTCAGATTGGGCACTGGCCAAGGGCCCCTGCAGCTGCCAGGGACCGCTGCGGCTGGGCAGGTGTAGCTCAAACTCCATGATCCAGAGATTAGTCCAGAGTCACAAACCTTTTAGGGCCTCAAGGCACATTTGGAAATTTAACAAACTGTCCTGGCCATCACAAAATACCCCTTTCTCAGAAGAAAAACTGGTGATGCTCAGAAACACCCTCCCGCGAAAAAGCAAAGCAAAAACAGCATATACATACACACACACATTTATATATACACACACACACATGTGTGTGTGTGTGTAAGGGCAGAGGGCTGGGCAGGGGGCTTAGTAGGGCCAATGGGGGAGGAGGGTCCTACATCAGGGACCCTACAGTTGGTTAGTAACTGGTATAGGGGATCTCGCCATCACACCCCTCCCTAGTCTTTAGTCAGTGGCTTGTTGTGTGCATCACTGTTGCATCTAAAGTGGCATCTTACATCTGTGCTCTCTGTATTTTACCTTTTCATTTGAAAATAAAACTCCATGTTAGGAAGAACCGGGGGGGGGGGAGAGGGAAGAGATACGACTCGCGCAACCAACTTCCCTGATCAGCTGCTCCCCATCCATCCTCCCACCCAACAGAACCTCAAAGATGCAAAAGATTCCTGGTGCAACGGAAGCCAGGACTTTCACTGTCCTCATAGAAACATAGAAATGTAGGAAGCTGCTTTATACTGAGTCAGACCATTGGTCCATCTGGCTCAGTATTGTCCACACTGACTGGCAGTGGCTCTCCAGGGTTTCCGGCCGGGGTCTCTCCCAGAGCTACTGGAGATGCTGGGGATTGAACTTGGGACCTACTGCATACCTCTGAGGTACTGCCCTTCCCCATTCTCTTTGTTCTGCCACTGTAGCTTGGCAGGAGAAAATGGCCACCATCAGTTGAAAAGAGTAATTTTGCACTCGCAACAAGTTATTAGGTGTGTTTTTTTAAAGCGACTTATAAAATGAAGGTTCCTGACACATTAGGGCAACCCCAGCTCGGGCTATCCTTGCTTGATATTGTCATAACAAAAAAGTCAACCAAGATTATCACTGGGTGTAAAAATCAATAAGACATTATTGCTCAGGCAAAAGCAGCCAGAAAACTGTCTGCTACAAAGAGTTGTAAATACAGGGAGAGGAAAATCAGGAGACACACACACACAGAGAAAGAGAGAGGAGTAGACTACAAATCCAACATGCCACTTTGACTCTCCGAAAAAAGGCGGGGAGACTGTGGCCACTGTTACTTCTGTTATTTTTACTTGAAATCTAGGAAGAGGATGCACAACCCTCTCACACCTTGGATGAGTAATTAGCACTGTCTCGTTTCCTCCATATCCTACCCTCCACCTGGTAATATCTGCACATCAGACTGTGAAACTATGTATAATAAATAGAACACTATCCTGAAATACACACAGTAACCTTCAAAGAATGCCAGCATTCACAGAAACAGGATTTTTAAAAGGGGGGTCTGCAACAAAATGTTGCAGCACACAACACTCCCTTTTAGAATTGTAGACACTCCCCATTCCCACTCCCACCCCCAGTTTCCTGGCTCTTTGTCTCCCAGTTGGACAGTCAGCAACACACTCAGTCTTTAATTGATTTGGGGGTGGGGCAGAGCTTGGAAGAGTTACTTTTTTTGAACTACATCTCCCATCAGCCCCAGCCAGCATGGCCACTGGACTGGGCTGATGGGAATTGTAGTTCAAAAAAGTAACTTTTCCAAGCTCTGGGGTGGGGGTCCCCTCCCCTTTAAGATTTTTTTTGCCATAGTTTTTTTGGGGGGTGCAAATCCTGGTGTACCCTAAGCTGCTGATATCTTCATCTTGCATGCAGTTAAAGTCATTTTGGCTACATGATAACCAGCACTGAGATTGGAGAACTGAGATCTCTATTAATATACGTGATTCATACATAGGAACATAGGAAGTTGCCTTCTACCAAGTGAGACCATTGGTCCATCTAGCTCAGTATTGTCTACACTGACTGGCAGCAGCTCTCCAGGGTTTCAGGCAAGATTCTCTCCCAGCCCTACCTGGATTTGCCATCAGGGTTTGAACCTGGGACCTTCTGCATGCAAGGCATTCATGGGGGAAATCCATGTAATTAGTTAGATGAATTATGCCACTCTTTCCCTCCAAAGTATGGTTCCATATGTGGCCTACCATTTCTGCTAATGATGTTCATGGAAACCTCGCATGGAAGGGGGTGCAAAGTTTAGGGCCAGTTTGGCAAATAAGGATATTTTTGGATTTGTTTATTTATGTTTCTCCTCCGTTCTTTCCTACATGGCTGCAGCCTTCACTGCCACCAACAGCAGCATATAGCTCCCTTCTTCTACAACTAAAACATGGGGCCATACTGAAATATAATGGGAGCAGACTCAGGGCAGATGAAAGGCAGACCTTCTTCATACTTCACCCTTCCTTGGGAAGATGGATCAAATGGCTGCTGGTTAGGATAGCTACAGGGAACCTCCATGTGTCAGACGTGATAGACAGTGGAGACTGGTCCATTAGGGTGGATGGGGCACTGCCCCACCAACTTCAGTCTGCCTACAGCCACCCCTACCTACCAGACTCCTGTCTAGGGGGTGGCTCTGCATGTCAGCTTCCTCCTGTTTGGTCTCAGTTTTTGCCTTCGTAGAACTCAGCAAGGAGGAGGGTGGAGATGCAATGTGGATTAGTAGACTCCACCTGTCATTGGCCGCCCTACTGTTGGGCTTCCGCCCTACCAGTTCCAATCAGCACCAGCCACCACTGGTGGCAGGGTATTGCAACTCATACCAGTTGCTGGAACAGAACAGTGGAGAAGAGCTCTACTTCCCTTCCTACTTGTGGGGTTCCTGAAAACTGCCTGGCCACTTGGATGCTGGACTAGATGAAACTTTGGCCTCACCCAGCAAGGCTCACAGTTACTAGCCATGATGGCTATGTCCTCCCTCCACTGTTGGAGTCAGTATGCCGCTGAATATCAGCTGCTGGGAATCGCAAGTGGGGAGAATGCTATTGCACTTATGTTGACTTGCGGGCTTCCCACAGGCACTGTGAGACCAGCATGATGGATAAGACGGGCCTTTGGCCTGACCCAGCTAGCTTTTTCTGATGTTCTTATGATCTTTCACTCCAACCTACAGTCGGATCATCTCTATGCACATCAGCCTCCATCTCACAGAGCTGCAGGATATCCAATGCCTTTTCCCCCAGCCTCTCACACTCCTCTACAGCTGGCTATCAACATCCTGATCTGTAAGCCAGGGCTGGGTCCAGATTTGAGGGGCTCCTGGGCAAAGTGGCCTTTGGAAGGCCCCCTCCTCCATTTGTGGGCCCTGGAGGGATCCAAGCAACTGGATCGTTATCACTAGCCTCCCTTTTAATTGCTCACATTTCCCAGATCAACACTAAGTCCAACAATTGTGGGAAGTTAAAAAGATGGTTAGATCCAGCCACCTGGCACTTGCAGGTTTCCCATACGCATCTGGTTGGTCGCTGTGAGAACAAAGTATTGGATTAGATAGGCCTTTGGTATGATCCGGCAGGGCTCTTCTTATGTTCTCAGAGTACTGGGCTAAAAAACAAAATAAAAGGAGGTAGCATCAGCTGTGGCCCCTGCCAGGGCCTAGCAGGCGCCCAAGGTTGTTAAGTGCAGATGTCAATCCTATCAGCAGCACCTAAAACCCTCCAAGCATCGTCCAATGGATCTCACTGCTCATCTGGAATGCCAGAGATCCATTAGACGATGCTTGAAGAGTTTTTAGGTGCTACCAATAGGGTTGGCATTTGCGCTTAACATCCTTTTGCTGGGGGAACCAACAGCAAAGGTTTATCAAGTCAGTCTCACTGAAGCAAGCCTGCCAGTCTAAAACCTCCTGAACGGCAGTCAGCCACCCTTTGCTCATTGGCGTATCACATGGCATCAAGCGAGAGCATCACAGAGGAAATGATTGTGCCACTCAGATGAGGCTGCCAGGCATGCTAATTAGCTTTCATTAATGCCACTATTGTTTTAAGGAAGATGCAAAATCAAAATTTTGCTGATGCTAATCCCCACAAGCTCCCAACCCACAAAAACCTCTCAGCTGGAGCCAACTGTGCTTCCCTGCAGCTCAGAATTCTGGGCCCTGGAGAACGGAGCAGGACACAGACACAGGCACTCATGAATAAAGTTATCCCATCCTCTTGCTTTCAGCAGATGTGCAAATGGTATCAGACAGACACCTGCCTGCCCCCAAAGAAGAGGAAATAACCTTAGAAGGGCTAGCATTCACACAGAGCCAATTTGAAGCTGCTAGGCTCACAGCGGGGCAATGTCACATGGTTGCAGAGCAACACACCATATGCTATTGTTTTCTCAAATGTGGCCACCAGGTATTTAAGGTGTAGCCACTAAGGCATGGAGGCAGGAGCAAGGGCAGGCTGGAAGGAAACAGACAGAATTCTAAAGAGAGGCAGAAGCTGGTAAGGCAGCAGGCGCAATGAAGAATTACTACCGTAAGACTGGTTGGACCAGAGCTTAGGGACACGGAGCACATGCCTTACATGCATGGGATATAAATCAAATAATAAATAAATAATAAAAAGGGGTGGGGAACCTCTGGCCTGCAGGCCAACTTTGGCCCAGCAGGGGTCTCGATTTGGCCCGCCAGGCTGTTCTTGGCAAAACATCCCCACCTGCCCCACAGCTAATGTCATATGTGTGTGTGTGTGTGTGTGTGTGTGTAATCCTGATCAGGTGATGGGTGATGACCTTGCTTGAGGATTATGAAGGGCTTTGCACAGAACCCCCTGCTTCAATGGAGGAAGGAACCTCCATTGCAGCAGTGAATTCAATGCAAACCCCTTTGTGATGGTGGACCAAGATATGGTCCCAATGTCCATCAGCTGATCCTGATCAGGTGATGGGCAGTGGGAGCGTGCCTTGATGCAATAAACATGTGTTAGTGGTGGTTTTATACTGAACAATCCACACATCATTCCGCTTCCCCAAAGTTATCACATTATTGCCATCTGGAGGGGCACTCTTGCCCTATAGCACAAAAAATAAACCAGAACATTTGTAGTATAAAAACATACAGGATTTCAGCAGGAAGTCTGTTGCTGCTGCTGTTCTTCAAATTTAGATCCCGCCCTTCTTCCCAGAAGGTGCCCAGGGTGGCAAACAAAAACACTAAAAGCACTCTAAAACATCTTAAAAACAAAAGACTTGAAAACATATTAAAACAAAACATCTTAAAAAAACAAATCAAAACAAAACATCTTAAAAACATATTTTCAAAAAGCTTTAAAACATCTTTAAAAAGCAGTTCTAACACAGATGCAGACTGGGATAAGGTCTCTACTTAAAAGGCTTGTTGAAAGAAGGTCTTCAGTAGGTGCTGAAAAGATAACACAGATGGTGCTTGTCTAATATTCAAGGGGAGGGAATTCCAAAGGGTCGGTGCCACTACAACCAAAGGTCCACTTCCTATGTTGTACAGAATAGACCGCCTGATAAGTGGTATCTGCAGGAGTGCCTCACATAGCAGAGTGCAATGATCGACTGGGTATATAAGGAGTAAGATGATCTTTCAGGTATCCTGGTCTCAAGCTGCATAAGGCTTTGTACACCAAAACCAGAACCTTGAACTTGGCCCAGTAGCTAATGGGCAGCCACTGCAGTTCTTTCAGCAGTAGGGTAACATGTTGGTGATACCCTGCCCCAGTGAGCAGTCACACCGCCACATTTTGCACCAGTTGCAGATTCTGGACCAACCTCACGGGCAGCCCCACATAGACAACATTACAGTAATCCAGTCTGGAGGTTAGGTTACCAGTGTATGGACAACAATGTTCAGGCTATCCCCATCCAGAAACGGCTGCAGCTGTCTTACCAGACAAAGCTGGTAAAGGCACTCCTAGCCACTGAGGTCACCCAGGCCTCTAGCAGCAAAGATGGATCCAGGATGGATTACAGGACATGCACTGATTGAAAACAAAACAGTATGTCCACCTCAAAACCTTTGCAGGTGCAAACAATATTGAAATCAGGATAGTGTATAACTGCCTCTAAACAAATCACAAGAGAAAATATGTCAGGAGAGACCTTTAGTCTATGGCTCTGGGTCATGTAGGGCAAATAGAGCACTGCCCCACCAACCTCAGTCTGTCCTCATCTAGCCCCTACCTGCCTGTCTTCTTACTTACAACCAGTCAGGGAGTGGCTCTGTCTGTCATTGGCTCCGGCTTCACCTACTGTTGGTCTCCCTGCCTTCCGCCCTACCAGTGTTCCAATGGACACCAGCCACCATTGGCTTTGAGATTTGGCCTTCAGGCAATGCAAAAGGAAAAATGTGGAGAAGGTTGAGAAAGAAAAGACTGTGCCAATTATCTTCCGAATATGAATAAAAGTAAATGGGATAGGAAGAGAGTAGTGATCCTTCTCCTCCTTTCTGCCACCTCTACTCTAACACACGAATAATGCTTTGCCCATTAGTGATTTTCTCCTGGGACACCATAGCTCACGTTACAAGCTCTCAATATTAAACAAGTATTTTGTGTTTGTGTCTCATTTTGTGCTTTCCAATATAAGAGGCAAAGAACTGCCACACAAGCTGAGTCCTCCCCAGGCTCATTAGTCTTGGGTCTGCACTAGCCGCCAGGAACAGCAATCACTCACAGCCAACAATGCTGTTATCGTTTCCCGACTTTCATCACACCATCGAAGGGCTGAATTAGTCAGCAAAGCAAAATTTGTTCTCTAGCAGGGATGGAGGATCTGGGGCCCTTCAGATGGGACTCCACCAGGCCCAACCAACATAGCCAATGGTCGGGGTTGATGGGAGTTGCAGTCCAACAATATCTGGAGGGCCACAGGTTCCTTCCACTGGTTGCCTCCCCTTGCTCTAGAATCACAGAGGTAGGTCTAAGGACAAGATGAAGATTTAGCAACCAATGCTGATCTTACATCCTGGCTGATCAACCACTCATCAAAGTCTTCAACAAACTGTTCACAGTAAATCCTGGCATATTTTCCTTCACTTGGTCTTCTTGAGGCAACAAAAGGACCTAATCAGGCCTGCAGGCCAGAGGTTTCCTACCCTTCCTCCAGATTGTTGCTGGACTACAACTCCCATCATCCCTGATCACTGCCCATGCTGACCGGGGCTTCTGGAAGCTGGGAATCCAACAAAGCCTTGAGAGTACCACATTGGCTCCCCCAGTGCTAGGACATCCTGAACTATGGAAATCCTCCCTCTGCACATACCCAACCTATGATAACAACAGGCATTTTTCTTGTACAGTGATGCAAACAACTGTGATTGCTCCTATCGGGTTGCAAGGAATTAACTACACCTGGGAGTTACAGCTTATCCACATGGGAGCATTTATTCGTAGCAAATACACTGTTTTTACCGTTGTAACAGATTTGCAAGGTCCACACTTCATGCTTAATGGTGTCTTCAAATCCTTTGTTTTCCATTCACACAAGTAGATGTTCCTCTGAGAAGAATTAATGTGAAAGAACACCGCGGTGAGCGGCCAGAGATTGGGTGTGGCCTGCCTCTTTTGCCTCTGCGTGGAACGACGGCGGTGAGAGAACGCCGCGGAGAACAACCGGAGTTTGGGTGCTGCCTGTCCCTTGGAGCTTGTACACAGAGGAGAGGAGGAGACAGAGTATCGTCGCTACGGTTGCTCTGGCTGCTCCAGAAGAACAGGACTGTGAGGGGAGGAGGACGACAAAGCATTTTAACACTTTTACGTGGATTTGTTTGGGGGTGGGGGATTTTGCTCGAGTCCCAGGTGGGAGGGGGACATGTGCATATCGGAGAGGGCTCCTGTGGGGAGGGTGGGGGGCCATGATATTGAGAGGCTAGGCGGCAGATGCTGGAGGGGTGTGAGGGGCAGGCCAGGCCAGTTTCGGGGAACAAGGGATAGATGCATAATATCCATCCCCTGTTCCGGGCCTGCTCACCACCAGAAGACAACTGGGGGATGTACGACTCCATCCAACCTTCGACTGCTGTTATGTAACGCCAGGTCTGTGGTACAGAAAACATCGCTCATCCATGACAAGATCGTGGATGAGAACGCAGACCTAATGTGTATTACGGAAACCTGGCTGGATGAGGCCTCAGCTCCTGTGCTTGAGGCCATGTGTCCAGCCGGTTTCCAGTACGCGCAGCAGCCGAGGATTGGTAGGCGGGGAAGGGGAGTGGCAGTCATCTACCGGAGGTCCTTGAGTTTTGCCAGACTACACTGCACGGCTGCCTCCCTGACCGAGGTACTCGAGGTTATCTCGGGTGTGCGGGTTCTCTCCCCCAACCTTTTGGTTTTGGGGGACTTTAACCTGCATGCCGAGGCAGCTCTCATAGGAGCTCCTGGGGATTTCATGGAAACCATGACTTCCTGGGTACTGCACCTTAGTAATTTTGGGCCCACCCATGTAGCCGGTCATGCTCTTGACCTTGTGTTTGTCTCGGGAGGGGGAGAAAGTGCTCTGAAAATGGAGGCTGTTTCTTCGAACCCCGTGTCATGGTCAGATCACTATCTGGTGAACATGGACCTCTCCTTGCCGCACACCCTCCTCAGGGGAAAGGGACCTATTAGGATGGTCGGTCCCAGACGCCTGATGGAGCCAAAGGGATTCCTGAATGCACTGGGAGATTTGGAGCCGTCAGAAGGTCGCCCGGTTGAAACCCTGGTGACAGAGTGGAATAGGGAGATCACCAGGGCAATAGACCGGGTGGCTCCGAAACATCCTCTCCCCCTGAATAGAACTCAGATTGCACCCTGGTATACACCACGCTTACGGGGTCTGAGGCAGGAGGTGAAACGACTAGAGCGCCGGTGGCGGAAATCTCGCTCCGAAGTCAATCAGACACTGGTTAGAGCAGCAATAGCTGCCTATCAAGTGGCAACAAAGGCAACAAAGAGGGATTTCTTTGCTGCCTCTATTGCATCCGCAGAGTGTTGTCCCAGGAGGTTGTTCCAAGTAGTCCGAAGCCTGGTCGGTCCGGTTGCACAGGAACCCTTGGAACATTCTAAAGCCTCCTGTGACTCATTTGCCAAACACTTTGCTGATAAAATCGAGCGCCTGAAGAACACAATTCCGTACGCCGTGGATACAGGAAGTGGGCCAGAGTCGGCCAGTTGCATCCCGGTCCGGTGGGATCGGTTTCAGCCACTTCCCTCTGAGGAAGTGGACAAGGTGCTCTCTACTGTGAGGCCGACCACCTGTCTGTTTGACCCTTGCCCTACGTGGCTCATTATGGGCTGCAAAGACAGACTGAGCGAAGGGATTAAGGCAGTGGTAAATGCTTCCTTGGAAGAGGGTGCAATGCCATTAGCCCTTAAGGAGGCGGTAATAAAGCCCATTCTGAAAAAGTCCTCCTTGGATCCCCAAGAGTTGAACAACTTTCGCCCAGTCTCTAATCTACCATTTTTGGGCAAGGTGATCGAGCGAGTGGTGGCCACACAGTTACAGACACACTTGGATGAAGCAGATTATTTAGATCCATTCCAATCGGGCTTCAGGACTGGACATGGAACTGAAACAGCCTTGGTCGCTCTGGTGGATGATTTGAGGAGGGCGTTGGATAGGGGAGAACATGCATTCCTCGTCCTCCTGGACCTCTCAGCGGATTTCGATACCGTTGACCACGGTATCCTCTTGGATCACCTGGAGGGAATGGGAATAGGGGGCACTGTTTTACGGTGGTTCCGTTCCTATCTCTCGGACAGGCACCAACGGGTGGCATTGGGAGATGAGGTTTCAGACCCTTGGCCTCTCAATTGTGGTGTGCCACAGGGTTCTATCCTCTCTCCCATGCTATTTAACATCTATGTAAAGCCGCTGGGGGCCATCATCAGGAGATTTGGGTTGCAGTGCCACCAATATGCGGATGACACTCAGCTCTATCTCTCATTTAAGTCCTCACCAGAGTTGGCTGTGGATACCATTTCTAAGTGCCTGGAGTCCGTAAGTGAATGGATGGGAGGCAATAGGCTGAAACTGAACCCCGACAAGACCGAGGTACTGCTTGTGGAAGACAAGAGAAGGTTGGGAGATATTGACCTGGTGTTGAATGGGGTAAGATTGCCCCTGAAGAACCAGGTTCGCAGCCTCGGGGTCATTCTTGACTCCCAGCTGTCCATGGAGGCTCAGGTTTTGGCAGTGAGCCGGGCAGCTTGGTATCAGTTACATCTAATACAGAGGCTGCGACCCTACCTTCCTGTCCATCTGCTCCCACGGGTGGTACATGCCCTGGTGTCCTCTCACTTAGACTACTGTAATGCGCTCTACGTTGGGTTACCCTTGAAGACGGTCCGGAAACTACAGCTGGTTCAGAATGCGGCGGCACGTTTGATTAAGAACAGCCGCCGCCGTGATCATATCACTCCAGTGCTAGAAGATCTGCACTGGTTACCAGTTGTTTACCGGGCCCAATTCAAGGTGTTGGTATTAACCTTTAAAGCCCTACACGGTTTCGGTCCAGTTTATCTAAAGGAGCGCCTCCAGCATCATCAAATATGCCGCCTGACGAGATCAGCCTCACAAGACCTTCTCTCGGTCCCGCCAGTTAAAACAGCTAGGCTGGTGCGGACCAGAGAGAGGGCATTTTCGATTGTGGCCCCCACCCTCTGGAATTCTCTGCCCTATAACATCCGCCATGCCTCCTCCCTGGCAGGTTTCCGCCGAGAACTGAAAACCTGGCTGTTTCAGCGGGCCTATGGGACTTTGGGGTAATCTCGTTTTATTCTGTAAAGATGTGGGTGGGTTTTGATTATGTAGAGTTGCTGTTCATTTGTATTTATATGTTATTTTATTCTTTTGTACGTCGCCTAGAGTGGCTGTTCATACGGCCAGATAGGCGACTTAGAAATAAAATTTATTATTATATTATATTACTGTTTCCTTGTGGCCCCACCCTCTAATTTTATATTTTTACTCTGTCCGGTTGCTCAGTTACAGCATGTGCAAATATTTTTGACCTGGACAGTATTTCCATTCCCTCCGCCCCCACTGCTTCCTGAAGTTTGGCAGTTGAAAAGAAGTGGGGTCATCTGCCTCCCCTTTCTCCACTGTCCCTTGCTTTTTCTGAGTTAATTTTTCCCCGCTGGAAAAACTAATCAATATAATATTGATATTTTAAATAAAATAGCAATATTTTGAGAAAATATCAATATTGATATTTTTAAGGCAACTTTTTTAAAAAAAAATCCACTTTAGATTTTTTAGGGGGAAAATCGGAAACCAGGTGTGGAGAGATGTTACTTCAAAATTTTCTCTGCAAAGACAGAGAATATGAGAAAGAAAGAATGATAAAATTCAGTGCCAATTCCCATCGCTAGTTACAAGGAGTGAAGGAAGTTTACTTGAGGAGAAAGGGAGGAAAAAAGGCAGGGCTGCAGCAAACTCTGAATGGGGGAGGACAGAGCAGTTGGAAGTTGCTAGATAAACCACCGGAAACAAAATGGAATTTGTGGGAGAGTTAGTGGGCGGATTAGGGGAATAGCTGAAAGTGATGATTCACCTGCCCACTAAAAACCATCAAAGCAAACCGTCTTCAAAGATGTGCAGGGCAGAGTGAAGCTGTATTGTTCTAAACTTTTCATATTATCAGCGGATTGGGTTAGTATGGATTTACAGGGGGGAAACTGTGTGATAGCTTCTGTTTGCCAGTAACGTCATGTGAACTATGCAAATTAAAAGGAGATGTGAGTAGCACCAAACACACACTAAACCACCGTGTAGATGAGCCCTTAACACAGGCTTCTTCTATTGCCACACAAATATGCTGTTCAGCCCTCAGAATCCTGTGGCAGCATCTCATTGATAATCTCATTGACAAATTCTTATTATTTATTTATTTATTTGATTTCTATCCTGCCCATCCTCCCAGTAGGAGCCCAGGGCTGCAAACAAAAGCACTAAAAATACTCTAAAACATCACAAAAACAGACTTTGAAACATATTACAACAAAACTTCTTAAAAAATATATTTAAACAAAACATCTTTTTAAAAAAGCTTTAAAAAGATCTTAAACATTTCCAACACAGAACAAACTCCAAGCATCTGAGCTTTTAAGCCTTATTTCTTTCCTTTTTCTCTCTCTTTTTTTTCCCCCAGAGAGGAAACATTTTCTCTGCTGCATTGGACCAAGAGGTAGAATTTAGCTTTGAACACTAATCCACTGAACGACCCTGCGAGTGTGGTGTTTAGTAAATACTGCTGACAAGCGAGAGCTGGGAAATTATAGAGGAAGTTAAATGCCAGTAGCAGCAAGGGGAGTTAAGCAGGAATAGAGACCTTGCTGGGGCCTGTTTTCTAGTGAATGGAGGGAAGTTTCTGATTTAATTTGGAGGGGGAAATATTGAACCAGGGGAGCCCTTGAATATTCTCCCTCCCTCCCTCTCCATCCTTTTTGCTAATGTTTCTTTCCATCAAATACTAGAACAGGGTTATATTTTTTTTAAAAATATCAAAACCACACTATTGCAAAGGTTGTAGAACATGGATGGGGAAAACAATTTTTCAGCCCAAGGGCCACATTCCCTTCTGGGCGACCTTCCTGGGGCCACATGTCAGTGATGGGCAGGGCCAAAGGGAAAGTGGGTGGGGCAAGAAATGTAAATTTTACCTTTGTATTGTAGGCTAGGTCCTACTACACACACTCACATACATCCCTCCTCTCCAGGGAGACAAGAGACATTATCAGAGTTCAGGGACACTGTCCAGCTAGGCCACACCACTTACAGAGGGTGCAAAGTAAGGCCAGTATGGGGTGTGGCACTCACTTTCTGGAACAGCCAAAAGGCACAAACAAGCTGTGATGTGACCGCAGTTTCAATGTAATTTATGTATTTCCTGCAGCTGAGCTTTTTCTACTCTTACCTGGTGGGTTTTTTTAAAGGAACGTGGGAAGCTGCCTTATGCTGGTGTATCTAGCTCAGTCTTGTCTACACTGGCTGGCACCAGCTCTCTGGGGTTTCCCTGACTATTGTCAATCATCCTGAGAATTTTGGGGAAGGGCAGCACTAAAATATTACACTGATGAGAATTTATTTGTTGTTGTTTTAAAAAAGAGATATATCAATGCCTGTATATGCTCAGCCATAATATGTACATTCAAGCAGGTCACAAGTTGTAAGAATCAGTTGAAAGGAGCTAGAATGAGCAATAAGAGAAATGCCAGCTCTCCTGGTCCTTGGGTTTTAATTACATGCCTGTTAATTTAAGTAGAATTAGAATGGATTATTAGATAGTTGATGCCTTATGGACAATGAATAATGGGGTCTTTGATTGCTGTTAGAATTATTTGCTTGTGATAAGCATCTCATGATTAAACTAACTCTGTAATTGATATGATTGATGAAGAATAATATATTAGCTGGGTTTGTTTATTATCGTCATGATTTGATTGGGCACTTCTGGCCTTGCACATTGTTTATTTTTGTTTTTCTAACAATGCAAGAAAGCACATTCTGGCCTCTGCTACCATTGAGAGATTGCACCAAGGGATGTAAGAAGCTATCACTTTCCATTCCTCTCTGTGTTCATCACATGCCGCACCGTTTCCTTTCTGCTGCAGTTCGCCTTCCACCAAAAATTACATTACTTGTTTCCCTGTCCACTGTGGCAAATTTATATAACATGCATAATTAATTATGCAAATTAGGTTGTCATGACTTTATTCTACACCATGCAGGGCAACAAAAAGGAAACACAATGCTAATGGGGGGGAACATAATCAACTATGTATCATTTGTGGGCTGAAAGCAACAACAACTGCGAATATTCACTGGACTAATTTCCATTCCAGCCATGGGACAAATAAGTGGACATAAGCAATTTCCGCTCCTATTTCTGTTTTTGTCGGAATTCTCAAACATCCCCAGTTGCACCTCCTGCTTCCCAGAAAGAATGTTATGGTAAGGGAGGGAGGGCAACCTGGCCCCATTCATTGACCAGAGAAAGATCAAGTTTGCTTCCCCCTTCCCTTCCAGAAAAAACATGTAGCTCTCAATTGCCAGAGACCCTGCATAGAGTTATGAAGGTCTGGAATAAAAGTGGGAAAATTGGGGAGTGGGTTGCCCATTTTTCAGGGGGGGGGGAAACAGAACACTTCAGGAGGGAAACTGGGGGTCCAATTTTTTTCTTTTCTCCCCCAGGCCTTCACATTTCTAACTGTGGAGCTGGAAAGCTCCACTGCGGCCACATACATTGGCCAGAGAAGACTAATGGCTGCTGAGTTATGTGGGTTTGGGGTTTGGAGATATGCACGTTTGTGTGGGTTGTTACAATCGATGATGAGCCACCTTGAGGATCATTTGTGCAATCCTTTTGTTAGAGCAAAAGTCAGGATATATATCTTCTGCATGTTTTTTTTTCCATACAGCAAATAGACTCGAGGCCTGCCTTTTAAAAATGGCTAAGAACTGTTAAGGCAGGTGTGGGAAATCTTTGGTCCTCCAGATTTGGCTGAATTACAACTCCCATCATCCCTGATCACTGGCCATACTTGCTGCTGAAGCAACTGCGATTTTAAAAACAGTGTGGTTTAATAAATGTTTTAAATATTGTAGAAACAGATCAGGATTTGTCTGATATACAAAATACAACCCTGCTTCAATCTACCAGCTTCTTTATAACATAGAGCAGAGCATTAGGATTGGATATACACTCCTACACAACAGTTGTTGCTTGATCACAATCGCCATCTCCAGCAGGTTTGCTATTCAGCAGTTCTTCTGCAGGGCCGGGAGAATGGTGTAGGCCTTGTGCCATGATGGGGTGGAGGCTTGATTAAGGCTACAATCCAGTACATGTCTACTGAGAAGTAAGCTCTATTGGATCCAATGGGACTTACTCCCAGGTAAGTGTGTGTTGGATTGCAGCCTTGTTCTGTGATCTCCCTCACCTTACCTGCTCAAATGAGCAGCGTGCCACGACATCATTGTTAGTGTAAAACAGTGACTGAACAGCAGCCAACACAAATACATAGAGGATGTTGCTTGAATACCAGGAGCTTTTGCAACGGGACAAAATGCGCACTACTGAAAGCTTCTGTCTCACTTTGCTTTTTCTGTATCTCTCTGTAAGGAGAAAGCAAGACCCTTTCAGTTTCAATCTTAAATTCAGTTCTCAGCATTTTTGTAAACTTTGTCTGGTTGGAGAACCGCATTGCAAATTTGGATCAGTGCAAATTTCAAAGGACGGCTGTGTTTCAGTTCTCATATTGTTTTAGAAAGCATGAATTTGATAGATTCAGCTTGAAATGCAAACTGAAAAAAATTCTCACCCATGTCTAGTACAAATGCACTGGCAGGAGAACCGGATTGGCCCTGCTGGTGCATTTGGACAGCACTAACCTCTCTGCCGCCTGGGACCTCCCTGCCGCCTCCCTCCTCCTGGTAAGCAACAGTGGCCTACTTGCCAGGAAGCTAGCTTGGCAGTTCTACTCCACCGAGCAAGTCGCTTCTGCTTCCAAACCCCCTCTGCCATTGAGGGATTCAAGGTTGGGGGATGGGAACTGATGTGCATGGCTCCACATCTCCAGCATTATTACAACATTGTAACCCCTGAGGATTATACTCTGACCTGTTGCACAGCAGCTTCTTAATTTTCTTCCAGACAGCCTTCCAAGGTAGGCTTCAGGTACAACACATCACAATAATCTAACCTAGATGTTGCCAGCGCGTTAATAAATAGTGGCAAGTTTGGTTTACTTGAGAAGGGGCATTTATTTATTTATCTAAAAAAATGTATATACTGCTTGATTGTAGAAAACTTGTAAACAGTTTCTAAAAAAACATTAAAATGATCAGTAAAAACAGATACAAACAAGAAATTAATTTTAAAAAACTATTTAAACAGCAATGGACTAAAAAAATTAAAACACATGTGTTTGGGACTTTGGGTAGGGTGTGGTGTAGTGGTTAAGGTGTTGGACTATGACCTGGGAGACCAGGGTTTGAATCCCCACATAGCCATGAAGCTCACTGGGTGACCTTGGGCCAGTCACTGCCTCTCAGCCTCATGAAAACCCTAAGTCGGAATCAACTTGAAGGCAGTCCATTTCCATTTTAACTAAAGAAAAAAGTTTTAAACAGGTGCTAAAAAGAATACAATGAAGGCACCTGCCTGATGTCAATAGGCAGGGAGTTCCAATGAGTAGGTGCTGCTCCACTAAAAGAAAGATTTCTTACAAGTTGTATTACTACTGAAAATGGAAATGGACTGCCTTCAAGTCGATCCCGACTTATGGCAACTCTATATGGTAAGCGGTATCCAGAGGTGGTTTACCATTGCCTTCCTCTGAAGCTGAGAGGCAGTGACTGGCCCAGGGTCACCCAGTGAGCTTCATGGCTGTGTGGGGATTTGAACCCTGGTCTCCCAGGTCGTAGTCCAACACCTTAACTCAGCTGCCTCCAGATGTTGTTGGACCACAATCTCCATCTTTCCTGGCCACTGGCAATGCTGGCTGAGGCTGATGGGAGTTGTGGTCCAACAGCATCTGGAGGCACACTGGTTGGGAAAGGCTGCCTTAACCACTGTACCACACTGGCCCTCATTGCATTACTACTATTACTACCACCACCACCCAGCCTTCATCAGGAGGTCCCAGGGCAATTTACAACAGTTTAAAAATCAATATTCAAAACAATTAAAACCAAATTACAATCACAGGAATAGGGTGGGTACTGAAAACATACATTTCAAGTGTCAAAGGCCAGGGTAAAGAGATGCATCTTTAGTATGCGCCTAAAACTGTACAGTGAAGGTGCCAGACACGCATCAGGGGGTGGCGTGGGGAGGGAGTTCCACAGCTTAGGGGCTGCCACTGATCATGCCCTCTCCTGGGCCATCCTCCTCCAAACTTCTGAGGGTGACACAGCTTCCAAGAAGGCCCCCTTAAGATTAAGATTAAGAGTGATCTTGACACTCGAGGGGGTCTGTATTCAAGGAGGCGGCCTTTCAGAGATTTGTGGCCTATCGTTTTTCTGAATCTTGTTTCTGGTGCAAGAAATGAGCAACAACTGCATGTTTTGTTGTGCGAGAAAGACACCAATTCTTCACTTGCAGAAATCTATTTAGAGCAGGAGAGTGGTGGTGTCTTTAATTCACTGATGCCTAGACTCTGGCAGACTATATTTTTTAAAAAAAGGTTTCCTGGGGACTCGCTACGTTCCAATCTTCTTAGACGAACAAGCTACCAGGATTCATTTTGCTTTTGGCTTGCTTTAGGTTGCTTCACTGACACACATCAACGTTGCATGATGTTCCTGTGACAGGATACAGCAGCCTACCTTGTTTTTGCACTTTTTCCCTGCAGCCTAGGCCCAGGGCTGGAGCAGGCACAGCAGGAAGCTGGAGATATTGACAGCAGAAACAACAGTAGCATCTGCTAGTGCAGCTATTGGGATGGAAACGAGATATGGCCCAGGGCGGTTTCTCCTCCATATTGTAAATATTGTGTCTAAGGAGGGGGTGATTTTGTTTTTCCAGAAAGGGGAAGGCCCTGAAAAACATGAGCCCTTCTGCTGGAAACAAACCTTGCAAGCCAATTTATGTCTATCCACAACCATGTCTCTGGGTTAGGGATGGGTGAGAATTTTGACTCAGTTTGCATTTCAAGTCAAATCTATCAGACCTGCACTTGAGAACCAAAACACAACCTTCCTCCAAATTAGCACTTATTCAAATTTTGCAATGCAATTCGCCTACCAAACAATGTTTACCAAAATGCATATGTTAGGGGAAAGTGTGCATAATAATGAATATATGAGTGAAAATAACATACAAAATGCATTAAAAAGGTTTTTAAAGTTGTTTTATTTTAATATATTTTAAAGTCTGTTTTTATGATGTTTTAAAGTGTTCATTTTTCAAAGTGTTGTTAGTGCTTTTTTTTTTTTTTTTGCTGCCCTGGGCTCCTGCTGTGAGGAAGGGCGGGATATCAATCAAATAGTAAATAAATAAATAAATTCTATGATGACAAATGGCTTGAAAAAATCTTTACATTAGTCAAAACTGCCTACAAAAATGTTTTATTACAAGAAATCCACACTATAATGCAGGATAATTTTCATGAGGGGTTTTTTTAATTGCAAATTGCTGCAGAAATGTGGATAATCATATTTAAGATTGGAAAAAATGAGAAGCTGAGAGAACCGAAATTGACAGATCTTGCCATGCCTAGTTTGCCCACCACCTCACCCTGCTCTGTCTGGGTTGCCAAGAAATCCTGTTTCTCTGGTCTAAGAATATGGCTGCGCCATGCTGTATTGTGAGTAAATTCTTGTTGCTGGGAAGAAAAGCCTATTCTCATTAGGAGAGAGATTATCTCATGACTGAAGCCACCTGTTTTATCTGGTGAGAGCAGTGCTCAAGGTCAAAGCTGGAGCCTGCTAGCTAGCTGTGAAAATGCATGTACGCCACGGCAAAAAGACTCCTAGAAAGTTCCATCCAGGGAGCCTCCTGATCAGTGGCAGGCGGTGGCTTCATATCAGTGGAGCAGTGGAATCCACTCCAGGTTTTAGTCCGAACTTTCAAGGAGCTGTCCAAGGCGCTTTCAGCTGAGCCAATGTGTTTCTTTTGTTCTTGGTGGGATCAAGAACCTTAACTTTCCTAAGTTATGCAGGTTCATATAGAGCTAGGCTTAGTTTTCTTTTGTCTTGTTTTACAATCTTCAATTATGGTGTTTTATGTCTGTAACTTGTATGGATGTTCTGGGTTCTTTTATGCTCTTCTTCACAAGGAATAGCTTTTAATAAAGCAACCTCTCACCAGTGGCATCACTAGGGTTGGTGTCACCCGGTGCGGTAACTCATGGTGTCACCCCCATGGACCTCCTCCCGTACCAGACCATACAGAATCCTTAGTAATGTTTTTTGTACTAATGTTACTCGCAAATCGTAATTCCCATATATCACTGAATGTAATGGCAATAGTAGTGACATAAACAACTAGCAAAATTAAAATTACACCTTTAAGTTACAGTATCATACGCACAGCCCAAATTCTTGCTCTTATTACTAATGGGAGTTAATTATCTTGCATATGCCCATAGTAAATTTTCAGATACTTTCAGACCCTCAGCAATTTTCAAGTGGTCTACGTAGAAGAAAGGTTTGGGAACCCCTGGAATAAGACACCTGCTTATGTCCCTATGCTGCTCTCTCCCCTCATTTAGGGGCCTGGGATGCTTGCGTGTGGACACACCTCCTTACAATTATGGAAAGTGATTCTTAATAATAAGTCTCCAGACACAAAGTTACATAGGTAATTATCAGTTGTTTAGTAGAAAATTCAGAAGTGCAGAGTCCCTTCATGATAGTTACAGCCACATACACCCTTTTTTGCTCCTGGATTAAGAATGAGATCTTTGTTAATGCATTCTCTCACAACAACAAACATCTCTAGGAGCCAATCAGCATGAAAGTGGAGAGAGTGAAGAGTCTTCTCAGTGGCTGACTCACCTCCTTTCACTCTGATTGGCTCCAATCTGCAGAAAAGGCAAGGAAGCATATTAGAAGACTCTTCTCAGTGACTAACACACTCCCTTTTCATGCTGACTGTAGGATGCTTGGAGACATAGGGACCCTGCTCCCAAAAAAGCAGAGGGACTAAGATCCCCTGGGCAACTACCCTCCTGGTGCTTATGGACATGACCGTAATATATTTTGTAAAGTGCAAGTTCAATATTATTTATTAAGGGTGTTTAGGATTACACTGATGGCATTCCCAAATATGTACTTTCACACAGACTTTGGTTTTCCATAACACAATGTTTGTCCAAGCCTCCAAACTTGGGGGGAGCACTACTTGCACGCCCCTTCCATAAGCACATCAAAGTTGGATACACACCTGAACCGAAACCCAGACAAAAGGGCACTCAAAACAAAAAGGTAATTACAGTGGCTGAGTAGATCTTGTACAGTGGTTATACTGACTGGGCAGCCACTGTCCTTCACATTTTACAAAATACTTTTTCCTATACAAAGATTAAATTTCTGTGTATGAAAAAGTAATATATGAAGTGGTCTCAACAGTGAGAAAAGTAAACAAGTGAATGGTGATCCAAATGTTTTTCATTCTCACGTTATGAAGCTAGCTGCCAGATGATGTATCCCCTTCCCAACGCATGCAGCGTAGACTGAAAAAACAGCACCCAAGCCTCCATTCAATAAGTGCACGTGTTCTTTCCAACATGAATCTACAGGTCTCAAAAAGTAATGTGTGACAAAGTCCTCAAACACCTTATAACATGCCTCAAACATGGTCTCTTGTTCTACCAGCATGCCTCCACACCATCACTTTGCCAAAACATAAGGATAGGTAAATTGCTTTTAGGGAGGTTCACAATTATGATTTCCTATTTATTTAATCTAAAAATATTTAAAATACATAAAAACAGCCAGTGGTAGATATTGGAGAAATATAAAATAAATACAAATAAAAAAGGGGGGGGGAGGTGAAGAGACCTTAAATGTGCTACTCACCATCTCTCAGCCTATCCTCCCCTCAGGATGAAAACAATGGAGAACCATGACCACCCCCAGGAAGAAGGGCACACTTAAAATGTAGAGGAAAAAAGCATCTACAACCATAGTGTGAAATCAAATACTTATTGGGACACAGTATGAAGAAATATTTATATAAACATGACTCTCAAATATGTTTATGAATTACACAATCTGTAAATATATTTATAGTGCAATCCGATGTTTGTTTACTCAGAAGCAAGTCCCAATGTATTCAACGGCGCTTACTCAAACTGGGAAGTGTGCAGAGAACTACAGCCTCAAGTGATAAGGAACTTGTTCTTTTAAGTTGAGACCTTATCCCAGTCTGAGTCTGTGTTGGAATTGCTTTTTAATATGTTTTTAAGCCTTTTCTTTTTTTAAAAGCTTTTAAAAAATATTTCAAAGATGTTTTAATATATTTTAAAGTCTGTTTTTATGATGTTTTAAAGTGCTTTTAGTGCTTTTGTTTGCCGCCCTGGGCTCCTACTGGGAGGAAGGGCGGGATATAAATCAAATAATAAATCTTCATTCACCCAACCCAAAATTCAGAATCATGCCTCTTTAGGCTGTTTTCCAACTGTTTATTCTTGCTTTATGGTTATTGGATTTTAAATGGCTTTATTTCTTGTTGTGAGCTGCCTTGATTTCCAACCCTACCTCACAGGGTTGTTGGAAAGACTACACACACACACACTGCAGATGTATAAATACATACAGCCCATATAATAGTTTATTGTCAAACCAGTTGGTCATTGCAGAAAAATCAGTATTACTTTTTAAAAAATTAGTATTCATTTCCTACAGAATAAAAACTGTAATACCTAAGTAAGCCCTGTCTACTTGCTTTAAAATAGGACTGGAGGAGGGAGGGACAGAAAGAGAACACAAACACAATTCTTTTTTACATTCACTCCAAAGTCCCATTGATTTTGAGCACATTCATAACCATGTCTACTCAAAAGTAAATCCTATTGAATTCAGTGGGATTTATTCTGGACATATGGGATTAGCAATGCTTTTACCCCCACAAAAGCAAGTATTGGGAAGGTTTTGAAAACACTGCCCAGGATCTGACTCCTACACACAAGAGGGGAAAAAACTGAAATGTATATACTTACCCAATTTATGAGATTTTCAGATAAACGGGGGGGGGGGAAACCACCATTTTCTGGCCTTGCAATGAGGTTTACTAGACACTGCCACAGGTCAAACAAACACTTCACTGATTGGCTGCAATCCTGAACGGGCAGGGTTAAAGCTACGAAGTGCTATACAGTAGTTTAAAAAAAGATTTAAAGGGGGCAGCTGACGTTTTTATGTATATCTCGAGAACCGAACCACTTAGAAACTTAATTTTTTAAAAAATTAAAGCTGAGAGTCACCCCCCTCTGATGGTGTCACCTGGTGCGGTCCGCACCCCCTGCACCCCCCTAGTGACACCCCTGCCTCTCACATTTTCTGATATGTGCTCTTTCAGGTTTAAACCTTGGTACTAAGTCCAGCATCTTGGCCAAACTTGGCTACTTGCTATTGTTTTACTGTTTTGTTTGGAACTCCAGGATGCAGAGAGTCTGGTCTTTAGCACTTGCTTCTTTGGAATCCCAGGGATGTCCATTAATTTAAGGTCTGGGAGTTTCCTTTGCCCAAACTTGTGGACAAAAGGAATGGTGGCAGCATGCTACCTTACAAGGTTGGTTTGGGTTTACTAGCCCTGGTCAGCTAGCAACTGCTGGATGCAAGAGCTGCTTCTCAGGGCCCAGTGATCTTGACACCAGTAAGCAACAGAGGCCCACCTCCTAGGAAGCTAGCATAGTGGCTCTACCCTACCTCTAAAGCTGGTTCTGCTTGTAAGCATGTCTGCCTGAACATGTTTACACACACACCGTGAACAGGAACTCTGCCTGACTTGGAGTCCTGACCGGGGGGGGGGGCTTCTAAGCATGTCTACTGGGTTTCTTAATCCAGTACCCAGTCTCATGTCTGGTGTGGTGCTATCATTCCAAGCGAGCATGAGAGGGAAGAGGCCTGGAAGTGGAAAACTGATAGATGTGTGGGCAGCTAAGGGGTGTTGGATACCCATGGAAATTTAAGGGGGGACCACACTCTGCTATGTTCCCAGCAACAGGGTCCAAAATAGCCTTGGGAATGGGTTTGAAAGAACTAAACTATTGTCCAGTATGGGGGGGGGGAGCTCAGTCCTTTAGAGCCCATTTCTGAACCTAACCAGGAGGAGTTTGTTCAGAACTGCCTTCAGAGGGTGGCAAAGCAGGGCATTTGCTAAGGCCCCAAGACCTGCAGAGGGGTTCACTGAACTAAGAATGCTATCATTTCTACTTTGCACAGAGTATCCAAGAAGATAAGATGCAGCCTAAAATAATAGTCAGTTTGCATGTCCCAGTTCTCCCAGATTAGGAGGGCACCACTTCGCAGGCCATACCCCAAGACCCTGCAAAATCCAGGAGTCAGCACTATAATGAACTCAAGGCACCCTGGAAAACTGTTCCAATAAATGGGGTGGAATAAAATCAACCTTCCCTAACTGGATGCCCTCTAAGACGTTGTTGGACTCCAGCTCCCACTAGCCCCAGCCAGCGTAGCCAATGTGTCAGGAAAGGCAGCAGCTGGGAGTCCAACATATATATAAATCCCTTTGCTCCATGCCTTCTGCAAATCCCCTCATTGCAGACTGAGAACTTTCTCTTCTTCTGCTGGAGCAAGCATCATGCAGAGTTACAAAAAGAATATGTGGGAGGGAGAGAGCAGCAGCAGCAGCAGCAGCAACAACAAAGCAATAATTCCTGCAACAATATCTATATCCATTACCTGAGGATCGGATACTACACTAATGGGGGTAAATGTAAATTACTGCCTTCAAGGCGATTCCAACTTATGGAGAATCTATGACTAGGGTTTTCATGAGGCTGAGAGGCAGTGACGGGCCCAAGGTCATCCAGTGGGCTTCATGGCTATGTGGGGATTCGAACCCTGGTCTCCCAGGTCGTAGTTCAACACCTTAACCACTACACCACACTGGCTCTGGTGGCTGTTTTTTGAAACTGAACTTTTAAGAGCGGTCCTTCTGCATCAGGCCAAAGGCCCATCTAGTCATAAGGAACATAACAAGAGCCCCGCTAGATCAGACCAAAGGCCCATCTAGTCCAGCATCCTGTTCTCACAGTGGCCAATCAGGTGCCTATGGAAGTCCGTAAGCAAGACCTGAGTGCAGTAACACACCCCCTACTTGTGATGGACAGTAACTGTCATTCTGAGGGACACTGCCTCCAACTGTGGAGGGAGAAAATAGCCATCATGGCTAGTAGCATGATTATCCCACAAAGGCTAATGTGGTACAGGCAGACTGAATTGTCTCAGCAAGCCCTAAGAATTGCAGGAATGGCATACACATAATAGGCGTCCTAGGTTAGCCTCTGCCAATGCATGAACTCCACGACCCATTTGATGAAAACCCAACTGCTTCTTTAAGCCTCCAGGGAAGGAGATCCTACCACTTCTTCAAATGACATGCATCCTTGTGCTTTGGTAGCATCTCCTGGTATCTGGACACATTCTGCTCTGCCACAGCTCAAACAGGTTACTTCTTATCTTGCCCTCCTTGGCTTTCATAAACATGTGCTTCCCCCCTTTTCTTTACAACATCTTCTCCCTCTTGTTCCCTCTCTATATATTTTCTTTCTTTCTTTCAGTATTTACCTTCCCATAGCCTTTTTCCGCATAGAACTAGGGATGGACAGATCTGTCCATTTAGATTCCTAATTTTTCCACTCTTAAATTCAATTTGCCCCATGTCCACCTTGGTTTGCAATTAAAAAAAGAGTCCTTACAAAAATTTGTAAGCATTTTTTTTAGAGTGCATTTATCTTAATATATGCATTTTTCTGTGCTAGTTTTGCCTTACATTTTTTGCAAGCCGTTTCTCCTACTAGGCTCCTACTGGGAGGAAGAGCAGGATAAAAATTAACTAATTGATTAATTAATTAATTAATTACACAAACAGAGGGCGGGAGAGTCTGTGGGCTGGGGTAAGAACAGGGATTCTATGAGTATAGTCAAGTGTTCCAATTACGTTGCCACCAATGCTCACCAGAGAACAGGACGAGTGCTGGGGCATTGTTGGCGACAGACCGATGCATTTGGCCTTGAGGCCCTTGACCCAGTTCTGTGGCACAGGCTTGAAGGAAGGCAGAGAAGCGGACCCATTTGGGCAGAGGACACAGCTCAGCTTCAGTCCCCAGCATCTCCAGTCAAAAGAACTGGGGAGGGGGTGATGGGACAGGCCTTTCTCAGCCTGTGTCCTGCAGAGCCACTGACCGTCAGAGTAGACAAAACTGGGTTAGATGGATAAAGCCTGCCCTGCTCTAAAGCAGATGCCCAGGTTCCTATGCCAGCAAGGGAAAAGTGCCAACTACTTTTCTGTAGTCCAGAGAATCCCTTTCCTCTTTGTACAACATCCTAAGTTTGGAAAGACAGGTGTTTCTAGCAGTTTGGCTTCGGTCTTAATTTTCATCGAATGGAGGGGATATCCACCCCATATGTACACACACTTACCATACAGAGAGAGAGAGAGAGAGAGAGAGAGAGAGAGAGATACACACACACATACACATATACATACACTCTTTTGAGAGCCACCCACATAGACTAATTCAATTATCCCAACTCAACTTCGCAAGCAGCACCTAGTTATTATGTCAAGAGCATTTATTCAGCTAATTACACAGGAAGTCAGAACCTCTTTGGGAACAGAAGTGCAGCTGATTCTCCATCTCGGCCACCCCCCTCCCTGAAAACAGGCACAGCTTTCTGGAAAGGCAACACTCACAGGCACCCAAACTGTTTCATATGTTTCCATGGTCTCTCCCTACAAGGGATGGTGCAAAACTTTAACTGGTGGGCAGCACAGAGCTCACATATAAACCTTACCCCCTGCACACTATGGATGTGCTAGAATTCCACCCAATTTGGATTTGGTACCAAATGCTCCATTAATTCATTTATTCTCTATCGGATTTTTATGTAGTGATTTTCCATGGCTATTTTTGAAAACAAGTCCACGTCTAAACTATCAATATTAAAAGCAATGATTTTATTGATATTTCCTTTCAAAATGTCAGTATTTCCTTTAAAATTGTGGATATTTCCTTTTAAAAATATAAATATTAATATCAACATTTTGGGAGGAAAAAACAGATTGGGAAAAGCAGTGGACAAAGAACCAACTTGAATCGATACCAGCCTGTTGGGTCAACAGAATGTTTTCAAACACCAGCGGCCAAGGGATACCATCCCTATTACACACATACACTCTCTCTCAAGATGTGTGGCCCCATTCCAAGACAGGTCAGCTTCCTTTCAAGCTGGGCCCGATTGAAAATGGTCACTGATCGCCCAGCCAGCCACTGCCACTTGACTCTACCTAACGGCACCGCTGCACATGCCAGTCACCCACCCATCCAATATAAGCACGGTTACCTGGTAAACTCAGGAACATAGGAAGCTGCCTTCTACTAAGTCAGACCAGTGGTCCATCTGGCTCAGTATTGTCTACGCTGAACTGATAGTGGTTCTCCAGGATTTCCAGCTCACTTCTATAGGCTTCAGCTCTTGCATTATAGCAGAATAAAACACAAAGACTGAGGCTAATGTCAGGAAAGGCATGCAAAAGACATAATACACCAAGGCATCGTAAGTAACAGTCAATGGCAGCTGGTGGCTCCATGTCAGTGGGGCAGTATAATCCGCTCCAGGATTTAGTCCAAACTTTCAAGGGGCACATTGGACAGCTCCTTGAAAGTTTGGACTAACACCCTGAGCAGATTCCACTGCCCCACTGACATGGAGTCACCAGCCGCCTCTGGTACCACTTTTGGTCCAGGACACAGCCACAAGGAGCAAGAATAACACACATACATAAAACTTTTTGCAATCAATTTCCAAGACAAACCTTAAAAAAAAAGCAACCTAACATCCCTCTTGTGTCTTAGTGCTGCTTTATTGATTTTATGCCACTTCATATGGCTTTACACTAATTTTCTGCTGGTGCTGCTTTTATATTGATTGTTTTTCATTGTTTCATCTGTATTTTATTGACTTTTTACTGTTGTTAATTGTATCCGTATTTTATTGATTCTTAACTTGTGAAATACCCAAAGGACATAGCTAATTGGGTGGTATATATGTGCTAAAAATTATCTCAACTGAAGCACTCAGCTTTGCAATTCCAAGGTATGGTCTGAAGGCCCACGAGGTCATCACTTTGCTGAAGCTAAGCAGGTCTGGGTCTGGTCGTTGTCTGGATGGGAGACTGCTTGGGAACCACTGATATGCCACCTTGGATTGCATAATGGAAGAAAGGTTGGCTATAAATGGGAAATGGGGAAGGGCCTTGGCCCAGTGGTATGGGGGGATCATAGGTAAAAGAGGGTGCAGGGAGCTATCATAGCAATGGAAGAAAATCTGACAACATGGAAGCACCCAGTAATGACACTAGTGATGACACTATGCATGCTTTAGTTCAGGCGTGGGCAAGTTACAGCCTTCTGAATGTTGCTGGACTTCATCTCACAAACAAAAGAGTTTGTGTCTCAAGATGCTGAAAAAGTGTCTGGATTTTATTTTCAGAACAGCCCAACTCATTTTGGCCAATTGTTGTTTAAATGTCTTCCCCAGGGGCTGTAAAAACTCCAACTCATGTCAGCCAGCCAGCAAAGCCAGTGGTCAGAGTTGAGGGCAGTTGGAGTCTTAACAGCATTTGGAGACCCATAAACCTACCATCTCTGCCTTAGATTTTTGTTTGTTTGGAAGAATACAAAATTTAGTGGTCCAAGAGAGGGACCTCAAAAACTGAAAGAAGATGAAGTCTAGACTATTTTTGCTTATTTAGAACATTTATAAGCCACTTGCTTAAAAAAAAAATCTCCAGCTGGGGTACACATCCTGTTGTATATAAAACATAACTAAAATACATACAACTAAGAACAAAGATACATAAAACCACCATTAAAAGCAACAATAACCTAGAGTCACAGAATCGTAGAGCTCGAAGGGGCCTATAAGGCCATCAAGTCCAACCCCCTGCTCAATGCAGGAATCTAAATTAAAGCATACCTAAGTGGTGGCTGTCCAGCTGCCTCTTGAATGCCTCCACTGTTGAAGAGCCCATCACCTCCCTAGGTCATTGATTCCATTGTTGTACCGCTCTAACAGTTAGAATGTTTTTCCTGATGTTCAGCCAAAATCTGGCTTCCTGCAACTTTAGCCTGTTATTTAGGGTTACCAACCGTACTCTTTTAAGAGTACATGTACTCTTTTTGAGATGGTGCAACAGCATACTCTTACTTTTCACTGATCGAAGCCAAATGTACTCTTTTTGAAATGACAAAATGATGGTAACCCTACCGTTATTCCATGTCCTGTACTCTGGGATGATTGAGAAGAGATCCTGGCCCTCCTCTATGTGACAACCTTTCAACCTTGAAGAGTGCTGTTGTATCTCCCCTCAGTCGTCTCTTCTCAAGGCTAAACATGCTCACTTCTTTCAGTCTCTCCTCATAGGGCTTTGTTTCCAATCCTCAATCATCCCCGCTGCCCTCCTCTGAACCTGTTCGTTTGTCTGCATCCTTCTTAAAGTGTGGTGTCCAGAACTGGACGCGGTATTCAAGATGAGGCCTAACCAGTGCTGAATAGAGGGCAACTAGTACTTCACTTGATTTGAAAACTATACTTCTGTTAACACAGCCTAATATAGCATTTGCCTTTTTGCAGCCACAGCACACTGTGAACAACAATTCCAATATCCTTCTCACATGTAGTACTGCTGAGCAAAGTAACCCTCATATTATAACTGTGCATTTCATTTTTTCTAGATGTAAAACTTTGCACAACTTTGCTCTTATCCCTGTTGAATTTCATTCTCTTGTTTTCAGCCCAATGCTAGCCTATTAAGATCATTTTGAATTTTGTTTTTGCCTTCCAAGGTATTAGCTATTCCTCCCTATTTTGGATCACCTGCAAATCTGACAAGCATTCCCTGCACCTCCTCATCTAAGTCATTAATAAAAATGTTGAAGAGCACTGGGCCCAGGACCAAGCCCTATGGTACCCCACTTGTTACCTCCCCCCAGTTTGAGAAGGAACCATTGATAAGCACTCTTTGAGTACGATTCTGTAGCCAACTGTGGATCCACCAGATAGTTGTTCCATCCAGCCCACCTTTAGCTAGCTTGCTAATCAGAATATCATGGGGCACTTTGCTGAAGTAGAGATATATTATGACCATAGCATTTTCACCGTCTACTAGGGAGGTTACCTGATCAAAAAATGAGATAAGATTAGTCTGGCAGGATTTGTTCTTGATAAATCCGTGTTGGCTTGTAGTAATCACTGCATTGTTTTCAAGGTGCTTACAGACTGACTGCTTTATAATCTTCTCCAGAATTTTTCCAGGGATTGATGTTATTAGGCTGACTGTTCCCAGGTTCCTCCTTTTTGCCTTTTTTAAAGATAGGGACATTAGCCCTCCTCCAGTCATCCGGCACTTCAGTCATTCTCCACGACTTCGCAAATATAATAGACAGTGGTTCCAAGAGTTCTTCAGCCAGTTCCTTCAATACTCTAGGATGCAGTTCATCGGGAGATTTGAATCAATGGATGGTTTTCAATGTTAGTCAACCTCAGAGTAGACCCACTGAAGTTAATTAACATGACTAACTAAGGTTCATTCATTTCAATGGGTCCACTGTGTAGGACTTAGTTGAATACAACCCAATAAAATGTTCAAAACAAGCTTAACTAAAGCTTGTGTCTGGATAGGCTTGCTGAAACAGAAATGATTTCAACAGGTGCCTAAGACAGGATAATGAAGGTGCCTGCCTAATGTCAATAGCCGGGAAGTTCCAGAGCACACGAAAGGAATGACTCCTCACAAATGCAGAACAAACTTGGTGTGGCACTTATAAACTCACCCATACACCTCTCTATCCAGGCAAGCAACAGGCACTATCACCGTTCAAGGGCACTCTCCAGCAGTAGCGGCTGGGGGTTCCATGTCAGTGGGGCAGTGGAATCCGCTCCAGGTTTTAGGTTGAACTTTCAAGGAGCTGTCCAAGGAGCTGAAAACCATTCTCGAAATAGCATCAGCACCTTGAACAGCTCCTTGAAAGTCCAGATTAAAACCCGGAGCAGATTCCACTGGCCCACTGACATGGAGCCCAGCTGCTACTGCTCTCCAGCAAGGTCAAAGCACTCGAGGAGAGCGTGGAGCAGGACCAGCGAGGGGTGTGGTCTGGGGAGACAGGGATTTGCATGGTGAACACCCTAAGCCAGTCAGAGGCATCTGGAAAACAGCATTCGGCCACTGGGCCTGACGTTCCCCATCGCTGGGCTGAAGTGTAAATACTGATGTTTAAATGATATTAAAAGTATCTTTATGATGTTAAAAGGCCAGCGATGCCATACCATCATAGTACATGGGCACTTCCAGACTGTCACTGTGTTTTGGTGGGTTTCAGTCACACACTGACAAACTCGGGGTGCACAGTGATAGTGGATGGGGAGATCTTATGCAACAACCCCATTTCCTCAAGAGATTTTTTCAATCAGAAAGGCGACTGGGAAATGCACTGAACAATGTGGGGTAACGCGTGCTTTGATGCAATGTCATCTGACCTCCCCACAATCAGAACAAATGCTCCTTAAATAAGCCAGCATCATCTAATCTCTCTGAAAGCAAATGAGGGTGAATGCTCAATCAGCCGGTTGTCTGGAAGTGCCCCATGTCAAAAGCTCGCCATGTTTGGACACCCCTCCCCAACAAGCCTGAAAGAAATACAAAATCACACTGCATAGTTATAGGCAGTGCTTTTTTGAGGGGGGAAATGCGGTATTCCAATGTTGATAAAAGTGCTGTGGGTGCCAGCACAAAATGACTGCCATGGGCAGCAAAAAAACAGTACTGTCACCAAAAAAAAAAAGCCCTGGTTATAGGCATGTATTGACAGGGATGGGTGAATCTGTCAATTTCGGTTTCTTATTTTCCCAATCTTAACTCCAGTTCTTCCTAGTTCCACGTCAGTTTGCAAAAGGTTTCAAAAAAAGAAAAAAAAGTCCTCATGGAAAGTCATCAGCATTTCAGCGCAAATTTCTCCTAAAATGGTTGTATGCAATTTTCCCTAATATACACATTTTTACAAAGCAGTTTTTGTAGTATAATGCATTTTGTATGTTATTTTTGTTAAGATATGGATTTTTACACACACTGCCCCAGTATATGCATTTTTACACATGTTACTTGTCTGGAAAACTGCACTGCAAAGCTCGAAGATGCGCAAAGTTTGAAGGATGGCTGTGTTACAGTTTGTGTATCGTTTCCGAAAGTGCAAATTAGGTAGATTCACTTTTACATACAAACTGAACTGAATTGCTCCCCCATCCTATGTACAGAGAGGGAGAGAGTGTTGTCTAACAGGCCCCATTTCTGGCTGGCAGAAAGCATCACATGACTGTCTTCCAAGGGCAAACAAAAGTTTTCCCAATGAAGAACGCCCAGACAGACAAATACTTCTCCCCACAAAAGCCACAGAAATCAGTGAGGAGATGGATAATACTGTGGGAATTTGACAAGGGAGAAAAGAAGAACCCTCCCAGTCAAACACGCCAGGCAAGCCACTAATTGCTGAGATCTGGCTTCATCGACCTTAGTTTGGATTGAGTTATGCATAAACATGTGTTGTGGAGGCACACCATCGGATACATCTGACCGTGCCGAGAGAGAAAACCACAAACCACATTTCGCAGACAAAACCCCAGGGCTGTAGGGAGCTCTGCAGAGCTCACTTCTAAGAGCTATTCACTTGGAGGAGAATGAGAAAGAAGAGACGTATCTTTATTCCCATTTGTAGTTATTCTCCCTGCCTCAGATCATGGGTGTGCCAGTGATGAACACATGCTATTGGGCACCTCTGGGGCCGAGGGCACACAGATCTGTATGCTGCCACCATGTGTGGTGAGCCACTGCCCTTCCTCCCTCTCCCCCCATACTAATTACATAAGTGACTTGGTTATTATTCCACCCCACTGATTTCAATGCAATGCAAATGGGGGGGGGACACATAATCAAATGCATATAGTTTGCGGACTGAAAGCAACAACAGCAAATATAGATCATATTCACTGGATTGATTTCCTTTCCAGACATGGTGTGAATAAGCAAGCATTAGCAATTTCCACTCCTGTTTCTGTTTTCATCAGAATTCTCCAACATCCCCAGGCTGCAGCAAAGGGAGATGCTTAGCCTATTTAGAAGCCCTATGCAGGGCTGTTGGGCAATCACCATTTTTTAGGAATCAAGTTTGCGCATCAGCAGTACTTAGCAAGTTGAATCCAGAAGGAAGGGCCATAGCTCAGTGGCAGAGCATCTGCCTTGCATGCAGAAGGTCCCAGGTTCAATCCTCAACATCTCCGGTAGGCCTGGGAGAGAATCCTGCCTGAAACCCTGGAGAGCTGCTGCCATTCAGTGTAGACCAGCTTTTCCCAACCAGTGTGCCTCCAGATGTTATTGGACCACAATTCCCAGCTTTCCTGACTATTGGCAATGCTGGCTGAAGCTGATGGGAGTTGTGGTCCAACAACATCTGGAGGCACACTGGTTGGGAAAGGCTGGTGTAGACAATACTGAGATAGATGGACCATGACTTGGTATAAGGCAGCTTTCTATGTTCCTATGACCCTATTGTAGACAGCATCAGCCATGTGTCTGTGATGGCAGCTGGGCAAGAAAATGAGTTTCATTTCATTATCATATTCATTTTTAAACACACACACACTTGTTTAATTAGTTGTTCATTTAAATGACATTTATTTTTATCAACTTCATTATCATCTCCTTTCTCTATTCTCTTTTTACTGCAACCGTTACCTGGCAGTCACCATTTTATTTACCGAGAAAGCCTCAGATTTATTCGGGGGGGGGGGGAATGATGACCCTCACTGGCAGCCACCAGGTTTTCCCCCAAGAATGCCACAGAATAATAGCATGCAAGACATTCTGAGAAAGTAAGATGGTGGTGAATGGCTATTAATGGAACAATGAAAATTAACTCATTTAGTACTCATGGCATGTTCATTGGTTTCAGTGTAAACCACCAGCTCAGCCCATGGGCGAGTGGGCAAAGAGGGTGGGGGGCTTCCCCAAGGCACTTTTCCAGGGCCCCCTTCTAACCTGGAGTAGGCTCTGCATTTGAGGAACACAAGTGAGCACTAGAGGAGGGATGTAAGAAGGCAAAGATTTCCATTCCAACCTGTCTTCTTCACAATCAGTGCCATTTCTGTTCAGCTACAGTTCAGTTTCTGCCAAGTACTATGTTCCACATCTCACTGTCTGCTGTTTAACGTAAATTTACGTAACTATTTACATAACATGCATCACATTCATTCATTTCATTTTAAAGGAAACACCAAAAGACTGCTTTGAAAAGTAATTATTTACATATTGTTTACAAACTAAAAAACAACAACCCAGCAACCATGTGAATGAATACCAATCATATTTGCTTGACTGATTTCCATTCCTGACCACAGACGAACACGCAAACTGCAGCAATTTCCACTTCCATTTTTGTTGGAATAGTCTGACATCCCTATGCTAGCAGACAGGTGAGAATTCAGCCTTGGTTAGCCCATCCTGGGAGCAATGCTTCCACATGGCCATTGGCATGTTTGAGCACATCTCTCTTTTTAGTATGGCTCCTATAACCCTTCCCTCCCCCCCTTTGCTGCCTATAAAACCATGTTTTTCCCTGCACTCGCCTACCATCGATTGGAATTATTACTCTGAACTCACAGAGATCAAAAGCTTTTCTGCCCAGTGTGCAAACAAAAGTAAATCACAAAAACCTTCAAAGGGAAGAAGAAAAACAGCATCACACAAGCACATCTGCCCCATCCAGCAACAGCTGCTCCCCACCCCATGTAGGATCTAATAAGGACAACACCCTACCAACTATTAGAGTGGCAGGTGGATAATCCACTCCCATTTCTAGGCTAGGGACACCTGCCAGTCATCAGAGCCAATGCATCAGATGAGGCCTCCTCGGCCCAGAACCGCCACCCTACCACCTCTCCTAACTGGAATCATCAGTCAACGCCAAAGCCTTGTTTGTTTTCTCATTCCAAGAGCTCTTTGAAAGCTCACCAAACGAGGCTCTCCTCTGTGAAGGGGGTTTCAAAAGGGAACACTTCCATCAGAAATCATCTGCACACCAAAAAAAACCCAAAAAATGACTATCTAATGAAGCACCTTCAAAGCCCTAGCGGGGAAGAGCAGAGGGCTCGGTTTTTGCACTGCATTCCAAAAAGGAACAGAAATAATTCTTTTTCTGCAAAATTTATTCATTGTACATGTTTCATAAATAAATGGCCTCTTACCAGTGGAGGCTGTGATGAACAGAATGGCAATAATATAAGAGCACACACACACACTTCTCTATGCTCTGATTTCACCACATCTTTCTACTCTGCAACAATGCTAATTTGAACTACCATCTACCTAGGACAGGAGTGGGGAACCTTTTCCATCCAAGGGCTGCATTCCTTTCTGGACAACCTTCTGGAGGCCACATATCAGTAGTGGGTGGGGCCAGAGACAAAAGTGGGCGGAACAGCACATGCGCATTTTACCTTTGCACTGCAAGATAGTTTATGCGGACACTTGCACGTCCCTCTCTGTCCTTCATCCATGCAAGCAAGAGGCATGATCAGAGTTCAAGGACACATTCCCAGCCAGGCAAACACATTCACAAAAGCTACAAAGGGGCACCAGTAAGGAATGTAGCTTAGGGAGAGTCCAAACGGCCCGGCAGAGAAGCCTGGAGGGGTGCATTTGGCCCATGGGCCTGGTTCCCCTTCCCTCAATTAGAATCAGCCCAACTTGGGGACACAGGCAGAATTTCCGGTCTGATTGCAACAATGCCTTTTCTTCTAGTGGGCAGAACAGACAAATATTTAAAGTTTGACGGGAGGAGACACTTCTGTCATAAGTGTTCCCATGTAACCATCTAGCCACGTTCAAACGGAACAATAAGCTTTGGCTTAAGAAACCAAACTGTGAACAAATGGCAGGCTGGTGCACACAGCCTGACTGCTCTCCCTTCGCTCCTCCCTTTGCATGAGCTGCTAAACAAACCAGGAAGGGGACAGACTTGGGTCCAAACCAGGACTGTGGTTTGTTTCTTTCCCATAAGGGAATAGAAGAGATCAGAAGCAGGGCTCGTTCCACTGGCTCTGCTGGAAGACCAGCTCCATCAGGCACCTCCTACCCCTGAACTGTTTCTGTGACCGCTGATCATTAAAAGAATGACTATTTAAGAACTGGTCCCCGAGTTTGCGTTTTTCCTCTTCCCTCCCTGGCCCTTTCCCCTTGTGTGTCGTGTGTTTTAGATTGTAAGCCTGCAGGCAGGGACTGTCCTATATTAATAAATTGTATGTAAGCCATTCTGGGAGCCTTTTTGGCTGAACAGTGAGGTACAAATACAATAAACAAAGAAACAAGCCACAGTTGCTTGCCAACCTTAAACCAAAGGGTTTTTTTTACAAATCCTGGGTTGTTGAGAGAAACTAACTACAATCCCCAGTTCAGACACAAGAAGAGGCTATCCACTTCTAGATTTGCTTACCTGCTCACACAAAAGGGAGGAATGATCTGGCTGTGCCCACCAGCATGCACCTCATGTGCAGTATGGCTTATTCAGGGCGTATCATTAAGTGCAAATACAGCCTATGGTTCTAGGATCTTTCAGTTGGAAGAAATGATGAGCAGGGTTGATATACAAACGTGTGGCTTGTATTCAACTAAATCCCACTCAGAGTAGAAATACTGGAATCAATGAACCTAAGTTAGTCATGTGTATCAATTTCAATGGGTCTACTAGGATTAGCTCTGAATACCATCCCCATGTACTCATGCGCTGCAGTAACTTTATTTCTTATGATAACCGTTTCATAGTTGTTGTTTTAAAATGGGTGTTGCACTTTGATGCTATGTGAAACAAATCTGTTGTTCTTATAGCTACAAAAACAGAAATTAGTAAAGAAAATTCTGCCTTAAAGCATTAAAGTGCATCAACGCTCATTTTTAAACAACAACTATGAAACTGTTATCATAAGAAATAAAGTGACCGCAGCGCATGAGTACATGGGGATGGTATTCAGTGCAAATCCTAGTAGACCCATTGAAATTAATACACTGTTAGCACTCATTCAATTTTTAAACTGTTAGCACTCATTCAGTTACAGCAGTGTGTGTTTTACAGTATCTTTCACAGCATCTTTGCACATCACTCCCCAAGATTTCTGACTATCCAAACATGTTAAGAAGTGTCTTCCTGTCGGCTCCAATATCTTTCTGGAGTAATTTCAACAATGATGGGTGCTCGATGTCAAGTCAGCATGAAAAAAGGACTGTACATAGTCATGCATATAGAGCAGACTTCCCCAACCTGGTGCCCTTCCAATATTTTGGACTACAGCTTCCATCAACCGTGAATATTGGCCATGCTGGCTGGGGCTGATGGGAGCTCAAGTCTGACAACACCTGGAACACACTAGGTTGGTGGAGGCTGCTGTAGAGTTAATCTGTATAGGGGAGGGGGATCATGCCCAGAGGCCCTTCTCCCCGAGAGCAGGTGTGGGGAACCTTCAGCCCACCAGATGTTGGTGGACTACAACTCCCATCATCCCTAACCATTGGCCATTATTGGTAGGGCTGATGGGAGTTGTAGTTCAGTAACATCTGGAGGCTCACAAGTTCCCCTGTGGTACCCTACCCTAGAGCTTATACACGTACAACCTGTGCATGGAAAGCTACCTTAAGGTGCAGTCATTGAGCTACTTTCTTTCTCTATGTCCAGCAGTACTCTTCCACTCTGAGCAGCTGGGAGAAGGAAGGAGTAATATCGGGCATAGTTAGGAATAGGGAAAGCTGCCTTATACTGAGTCAGACCATTGGTCCATCTAGTGCAGGACTGTCTACACAGACTGGTAGCAGCTCTCCAAGGTTTCAGGCAGGGAGTCTCTCCCAGCCCTGCCTGGACTGCCAATGACTGTGAGGATGAGGATCAAGCAAAGCATACGTTGAATTTTTAAAAATGGGGAGGTGTCGGGGGCCACATGAAAATGTTTGGAGGAGCTTGATATGGCCTACAGTCCACAGCTCAGTTAACCCTAGTACAGAGAAGGTGGGTGGAGACCTTTTTCCTCCTTTGCCTCCTCTAGAAAGATGACAAAGGTGGGGAGGGACCTGGAGATAGGCATAGCAGAGAAACTTGATTCAGTTTGCATTTAAAGGTGAGCTTACACAATTCATACTTTCTGAAATAACAGGCAAACCAAAATACAACCATCCTTCAAAATTCACACTTCTCCAAATTTTGCAGTGCCATTCTCCAGCCTAATAATGTGTACAAAAATGCATGTGGTAGGGTAAAATGTGCATATAAATGCATGTATGTGTGAAAACAACATACAAAAGTGTGTCATATTCGGGGAACTGCTTTGTGAAAATATGTATATTAGGAGAAATTTGCACTAAAATGCTGATGAGTTTTCATGATAATTTTTTTTTTAAAAAAATGCAAACTGATGTGGAAAGGTCTGAACTTCATATTGGAAGGATGAGAAACTAAAATTGACCCATTTGCCCATCCCTAGACACCACCCATTACCACATCAAGTGTTTTCCACAACCATCCTGGAGTCTGCAGTAAGGATGGGTGGGAATTTTGATTCAGGTTGCATTTAAAGCTGAATCTATAGAACTGGCACTTTCTGAAAAAAAACAGGAGAACCAAAACACAGCCATCCTTTGACATTTGCATTTATCTGAATTTTGCAATGCAGTTCTCCAACCAATGTCACCTAAAAGGCATATTATAACATAACAAAAATGCATTATACTATAAAAAAAAGATTGCAAAATTGTGTGCATTAGTCAGAACTGCATACATCATGTGTTTATTAAGAGAAATATGCACTAAAATTCTGAAGAATTTTCATAAGGATTTTTTTTTTAAATCACAAATGTCTGTAGAAGTGTGGAGAACCAAATGCAAGACTGGAAAAATTAAAAGCTGAGAGAAGCAAAATTGACAGAACTTTCCATCCCTAGTCTGCAGTCAACAGAGTAAGTGCAGGGAACTGCAGTTCAGTATAGCAGACATTTATTAAAAGCTCCCTGAGCCACTCAACAGATGACTGGCGCTTTTTCCAAAGCATGCCTTACTGCACCTGTGCCAAAAGCTTAACACATTCCCCACCCAATGTAAACAAGGCCGAGACTGTGTGTTCCGCTCAGGGTCCTGCACTGCAAGTTCCATTCTCCCTGGAATCTCCCTCTGCTCTCTACACAGCATTGCCCTTGAGCAGCTGAGCTGGTGCAGCAGCGTTGCTTTTCCTGCCCCGATTTATGACTCTGCCCTGATGTGAAACCCCTGAAATCCTCCAAAGAGCCAACTATATCATCCTGTAGGTGACACAACTGAAAAACCAAGGCTGAAAACAAAAACGTTCTCCCTACGTAGCCACCTGTGGAACTCAAGGCCTCAGGGTACAAAGGAGAACAAACAGCTCATAAATATCAACGTGAGAATCAGACGCTTATGTGGGGAAGAGCAACATCTGTGGTTTGAATAGCGAATGTAAGAATTATGGGGGGTTCAATGTGCCTTCAGTTACAAGATGATCCCAGCTGATATGGGAGATGCTTCCACATTTGCTAAGCAGTAACCAGAGCCACTGAGATTGCCAGAGTCGAACAAACAACATACACTTGCCTCCAACCCCAGGCAAGTTCATCCAGGTCCAGATTTATGGGCAGGCAACCCAGGATTGTGAGGCACCCAGACTGGTATCTACTTTACTCTGGGCCTTTTTCATTTCAAGATAAGGTAAGTAAGGTGGAGGACATGACAGACGTGTATAAATTTATGCATGGTGTGGAGAAAGTTGATAGAGAAACATTTTTCTCCCTCTCTCATACTATTTATTTATTTATTTATTTAATTCAACCTGGGAACATCCAATGAAACTGAAGGTTAGAAAATTCAGGGCAGACAAAATAACATATTTTTTCACGCAGCACATAGTTAAACTTTGGAATTCGCTCCCACAAGAGGCAGTGATGGCCACCAACTTGGATGGCTTTAAAAGAGGATTAGACAAATACATGGAGAATAAGGATACCAATGGCTATTAGCCACGATGGCCATGTTCTACCGTCACTGTTGGAGGCAGTATACCTATGACTACCACTCTCTGGGAAATCATAAGAGGAGAGAGTGCTGTTGCACTCAGGTCCTGCTTGCATACTTTCCATAGGTATCTGGTTGGCCACTGTGAGAACAGGATCCTGGACAGAGCCATCACCAGAGGGTGGCCAGGTTGGGCCCTGGCCAAGTGGCCCTGCAGCCCAGAGGGACCCCTGAAGGGTCCCTCCATATGGTGGGAGGGTAGCACACCCGTTATGCAATCTGTGGCAGCATCAACTCCCAAACCTGCCACAGATCAGAGAGGGAGCTCCAAGACACCCCCCAATACAGACCGTGCGGGCTTCAATGAGCCCGTATGCACACCCCACCTACCTCTCCCATTGCCATGAATGCTGTGCATGCTGCACATGCATGCCTCCCATCCACCAAGATGGTGGTGGAGGCTTACCTAAGGGGCTGACACCCCTGTCACCATCTTGGAATGTGCATGCAGTGCATTCATGTGAGGCAATGAGAGAGGTAGGCAGGGCAGGTGGGCTCCAAGGGCCCAGTCATGCCTGGCGTCGACCCTGATGCTGGGCTAGATGGGCCCTTGGACTGATCCAGCCAGCCTCTTATGTTGGTTGTTATGTGTTCAGCTATTCAGTTCAGCTACTGAAACAAAAAAGTATAAAAAGTTGAGTTGCACAGCCAGCTAGGGATGATGGAGGAATTGGCGGAACCTTGATTCCAAAGTGGACTCATCTGATTCTATCCTGGCAGATCATGACCCAGCTCTATTTGTGAGCCTACTTTAGAATCTGCAGTCTCTTTACAAGGCATCCAAGGGTTCCAGTGCTGCCTCTATCTGGGTAAAAACTGGGGGCAAGCATGCTTTTTTCCAAACAAGTCTGAGAGCAACAGAAGTTGTGTCATATCAAGTCCAGCTGAGTATTTTAATTTTTTTTTAAAAAAAAAGTTTGTTTTAACTTCCCATTTCTTCATCCGTTCACAGGATAGATGTTGTCCCATCCACATGTAGAACCAGGACAGACCAGACTTCATTGGGTCCATCTATTCCTACTGGACAGCCAGTGTGGCGTAGTGGTTAAGGTGTTGGACTACGACCTGGGAGACCAGGGTTCGATTCCCCACACAGCCATGAAGCTCACTGGGTGACCTTGGGCCAGTCACTGCCTCTCAGCCTCAGAGAAAGGCAATGGTAAACCACCTCTGAATACTGCTTACCATGAAAACTCTATTCGTAGGATCACCATAAGTCCAGATCGACTTGAAGGCAGTACAAGCAACCAACAATCCCTACATCCAGCATTGCATTAACTTTTTTTTTTTTTGCGCTTTGTGGGAAAGTGTGCACCCTCAAAAAAAATGGTGCATGTGTGAATGACTGCTGTCAGATCCATGTGTGAAAAATGTATCAGCTTATATGACCAAGACAGTCAAAGCTGGTCCATTAGGGCAAAGGGGGCACTGCCCCACGAACCTTAGTATGCCAGCCTTCACCTGTCTTCCTTCTTATTTTCAGCCAGTCCAGGGGATGGCCTTGGCTGTCAGCTTCCTCGTCCTTAGTCCCAGAGTTGCCGTTGCAGAACTCAGCCGGGAGGAGGATGGGGACAAAACTAGCATTTGTTGGATCTGCCTCTGATTGGCTTGGGTCTGCCTACAGTTTGGGCTACCTGCATTCCACCCCGCCAGTCACAGTGGGCACCAACCACCATTGGACTGAGATAAATTGTGCACGTAAATTGCATCTTGCAAAATGGGCTGCAAATTATTTTCTTTATTTAATTTGTATCCCGCCCTTCCGTCCGAAGGAACCCAGGTCAGCAAGCATAACAGAACAATTTAACAGCAACAAAAAGAAAAGCATTCTAAAAACAGTTTGAAAACATTCAGTTGAAAAACATTCTAAAACACAGTTACAGCAGAAAAACATTCCATTCTTCCATCCAGTGCTCTCCAGGTTGCCAGGAACAATCCCTTTCAGTCAAAATGCAAATTTAAAAACTATATTTAAAAGGGTATTCCAAAAATCAAACTTCGTAATGCCAGATTTAAGGTCCTGTTTTCATAGTTCCCTTCAGTGAGTTAGAGCAAGCCAGACCCACAGAAGAGAATAAAGGAATAGGGTTGTTGCTGATGTCTTAAAGCTCCATCACTGATTTTCTTTGAGCTGCCGCTTTCTTCCAACACTGCCACCACCACATCATGCAATAAAAGCAGGAGATGGACACAGAACCTATTTGCATCTCAAGGGATGGCCAATCCTGGTAATTAATGATGTTTAAGGAGCGAGGAGGGTACTGAAGATACTCCTGACCAGAGCTTGGAAAAGTTACTTTTTTTGAACTACAACTCCCATCAGCCCCAGCCAGCATGGCCACTGGATTGGGCTGATGGGAGCTGTAGTTCAAAAAAGTAACTTTTCCAAGGTCTGCTCCTGACCTGGGGTACCATTTGACTTAGTACCAGCACTGGAGTTCAGCTATGACAAAATAAGGAAATCCATGTAAGGCAGTTGTCCTTTTCGTGAGGTCTACTCTCATAAGCCCTACAATCAGGGCTGGCTCCAAAGGGCAGCCAGGCCAGGGCCCTGGGACTACAGGGGTCCTTCTGCTCCCCTTCCGTGATTCGCGGCAGGATCGCTGCCACATATCGTAGCGTGGGAGCTTCGGAGCCCCTGCCATTCCCTTGCTCAGCCTACCTTTCGCGGCTGTGTTGTGCAGCTGTGCACGCAGCGCTGCCGTTAACCAAGATGGTAGGCATGCATGCTGCGCGCACACATCCCGGCCATCAGCCAAGGGCCCCGGCATGCCTGGGGCCAGGTCGGCCTACAACATCCCTTGAAGCCTGCTTTGGGATAAAGAATTTCAAGTTGGGTTGTTCGGCATAGATTTGCAGTTTTCTGCTACTGTCCCAGCAAGAAGTTGTCAATACAAACACACACACACACACAAAAGCTCCTTCTGCAACCAAGCCTGCAAGGAACATGTTTCAAGTATCAAGAACAGAAGCCGTTTTATAAACATGAAAAACACTGTTTAAACATTAAACAGGGAAGGTCTTGCTCTCAGCTGTTAATTCAGCATGGAAGGCAGGCCTGCTGCAGCTCCTTAAATGTCCTTAATTACCAGGGCCGGCCCTCCCTGGAGACATGCACAAGCTCTGCGTCAATCTCCTGCTTTTACTGCATCGCGTGGCGGTTGCACTGAAGCACTGAGGAAAGGAAATCAATGGCTGAGCTTTAAGACATCAGCAAGAGCCCTTTCTAAGGTGCCCCTGTGTCCTGCTTTACAGAGGACAGTCCTTTCTTTGAAGGGCTGTCAGAGAACAGTCCTCTAGGAAGGACTCGTGTTTGAATGGATGTCTGCTCCAAGTCTGATTTATTATTATTATTATTATTATAGATTTATTAGTTGCTTGTTACCCAAAGGTCTCCAAGTGACTTCAAACACTGTTAAAAATGAAAGTAAGTATATCATATCATAAAACAAAATATAAAACAACAACAACCCCCATACAGCCACAGAAAGCTTTGGCAGCACACTAATACAAACAACATCTTAGTCTACCAAATGTCTGGTGAAAAAAGAAAAGTCTTTACCTGGCACTGAAAAGATGTCAATGCAGATGAACCTCACTGGGGATTGTATTTCTCAGACGGGGAGCCAAAACTGAAAAGGCCCTCTCCCTTGTCACCACCCTCCAAGCCTTGCATTTAAAATTGCATTTATTTTTCACCTTTCCTCCTAGACGCTCAAGGTGGGGTACAGCCATTCTCCCCCTCTTCATTTTATCCTCACAACCACCCTGTGATAGTGACTGGCTCAAAAATTGCCCAATGAGCTTTGTGACTGAGTGGGGATTTGAACACTGCTTTCCTAGGTCCAGCACTCTAACCTATACACCACACTGGCTCTCCAGTGTGTACTAAAGATACTGGGTGGTATTCAGTGTTAGTCCTACTCAGAGCAGACCCATCACAGTTAATAGACATGAGTAACTTCATTAATTTCAATGGGTCTACTCTGAGTAGGATTTAGTTGAATACTGCCTAAGGAACTATAAAAAGGGAGACCTAAAGTTGCCCATCAATATTAGAATCTTAGAATAGTAGAAGGGCCCTATAAGGCCATTGAGTCCAACCCCCTGCTCAATGCAGGAAGTGTTAGAACCTGGACAGCTGACTGAGAAGGCAGACACATCATCTGGTCATGGTTTTACACACAAGGATGCAATGTATTATATTTCAATTCAAGTTATAGTCATTATTTCTTAAATATGCATCTATACACAAGTCCTTGTCAGATGTTCAAACAAGAATGTGCAACAGCTCAATATGGAGACATAAGGGTACATATTGGCCCTGCTCCCAGTGTCCCTGCATTCACTGGACATGCTTCCTCCACCCCTCAATCTTTGTGCATTCAACAGGAGGGTCTGAAGGGGGCTTGTAAGTGTCTTAGAACATCAAATAAAAAGGGGAAAAAGAAACATCAACTGCTACTCTAGTAGAACTGCTTTCTACGTTGCATTTTTAGCTCGTACTAAAAAAAATCCAACATGCAGTACGTGATTTGATACAGGAACCTGTGCAAGGCAGCTGTCCATTGGTTTTGGCTTCCGATAGCATTTCCCTGTACAGAGAATGTGTCTTTGGGCTATCTTTGGGTCATATGAAACAGGCCTTTGTGTGTACAGCTCTCAGGCATAAACTGGCTGCCTTTGATCGTGAGCTCCCAACTGTATTGTTTTCACATCACTTCAGAACTGGCCAGCTCCCTCTCTAATCATCCATCCTTCAATGGGGGGGGGGACACAAAACCCTCTCTTACATGGAAGAGAAACATAAGAACATCCTTGTCTGTCTCCTAAACAAGACAGTATAGGGGAAGTAACAGCAAGAGAGAAAAATGCTCTACTCCCTTTGGTTCACATCAAAAGCCTGTTCCCAGAAATATTGTCTTGGCAAAGCCAATGAACTTTTTTTAATGTGGATTCCGTTTTGTGGATGAGTGATGACTAGGGATGGGTGAGAAATTCTATCCACATAAGTGAAATTTATCAAATCTACACTTTCCAAAACAATGTGAGCACCAAAACTCAGGAATCCTTAAAAATTCCCACATATCTGAATTTTGCAATATAGTTCTACAACCAAGCAATGTTTACATCTATTAGGAGAAAGTGTGCACAAAATGAATATATTGGTGAAAATAACATGCATTATGTTAGCATAAATTGCCTGCAAAAAAATGTGTACTTTAGTCAAATCTTCCTACAAAAATATGTTTATTAGGAGAAATTTGCACTAAAATGCTACAGGATTTTCATGAGGATTTAAAAAAAAAAATAGGAAATTGCTACAGAAATGTTGAGAAGTGAATTGAAGATTAGAAAAACAAGAGAGAGCCATAACTGACACATTGTTCTATCCCTAATTAGGACCACCCTGAGATTGGTCTTGTTGACATGGCATCTCAAGTGCATGCCTTATTTTTCTGGGTGTTTTTTTTTTTTTAAGTTTAGAGAAAAGGCGATTTGAAGGGACATGATAGAGGTACACAGAAGTATGCATGGTGTGGAGAAAGTGGTACGGAAAAGTTTTCCTCCCTCTCTCATAATGTTAGAGTTCATGGACATCCAATGGAATTGAACACTAGAAGATTAAGAACAGACTTTCTTTTATGTACTTCTGAATGAAGCGCATAGTTAAACTATGGAATTCACTCCAGTAAGATGTAGTGGTGGCTTTAAAAGAGGATTAGGCAAATTCATGGAGGAGAAGGCTATCAGTGGCTTCTGGCTATGATGGTTATGTTCTGCCTCTGCTGTCAAAGGCAGTATGCCTCTGAATACCAGTTGCTGGGAATCGCAGGTGGAGAGAGTGCTGTTGCGCTCAGGTGCTGTTGGGAGGCTTTCCATAGGGTTCTGGCTGGTCACTGTGAGAACAGGATGCTGGACTTGATGGGCCCTGCAGCAGGGCTCTTCTTATGTTCTTCTCCAGGTAAGGTAATGGGTGAAATCTCCTAGTGTTATCCCATAATGCATATCACAGAATACCAACATCACCTTAGTGTGCAAATTCTGGAAAGCACAGCAACACCAAAGGAGACACTCTCTTAGCCTTCCACAAACTGGTGCCTTCCAGATGCTCTGAATGACAACTCCCATCAGTCCTGACCACCGCCCATGCTGAATGGGGCTGATGGGGGGTTGTACTAGATCAGTGTTTCCCAACTAGTGGGCCACCAGATGTTGTTGGACCACAATACACATCTTTCCTGACCATTGGCAATACTGGCTGAGGCTGATGGGAGTTGTGGTCCAACAACATCTGGTGGCCCACTAGTTGGGAAAGGCTGTACTAGATGGACTGTTGGTCTGATCCAGCAGGCTCTTCTTATGTTCTTAAGGTCACCAGGCTGGAGAAGACTGCTCCAACACATAGCCACTCTCTTATACTGAATGGTCCCTGTAGCACACAATGGTAAATCAAGCTCATCCAAACACCATCAAGTTGGCACAGTCAACCCGCATATCCACTAGAATGATGGGATGATATAAAACCCTGAACAATTTGGGTCTATGATGCCTTAAGCTACCTGAGGCCTTATATCCCAGCCTGATCATTAAGATAATCCAGAGGAGCACTGTTAGTCGTCCCCCATGTCACAGAGGCCTAGTTGGCCTCAAGCAGAAGTCAGGCATTTAGTGTTGCCAGCCCCGTGCTATGGAACACTCTTCTAGCAGAGATTCAGGAGGCATCCTTGCTTTTGACTTTCAGGCGTCTCTTGAAAATGTTTTTCTGCTGACGTTTAAAATGTTTTTTGAGTCACCAGTCATTTTAACTATTGTTTTGTGGTCGCTTTGAAATGTTTTTGTGTTGTTGTACACCTCTCTGATGTTTTGTGAGAGTACAGTATATAGATGTTTTTATAAATAAATAAATAAATAAATAAAACATTCAAATTCCTGCATGTGCTGCAACCATCACACAACAATTGCATGCATGGTAGCAAAATCACCACCATGTGGCAAAGCGGCATGTGAACCAGCCCTCCAGTGCAGGGGCTGTCCAAGTTGGAATATAATGGGTAATTAGCCCTTAACTCTTGGCTTAATTATTTGCTTGCTCTGTCCACAAGGCTTTGAGTGGCAGTTGAACATGAAATAGGTAATTAGATTTCCTTAATTTCATCACCCTTAGGGTAACCTTCTAGCAAGTTAATTCCCATTTTACAGAAAGGGAAAATTAAAGCTATAATGGGCATGGCCTGATTGGGGCTCAAACCCAATCCAACACATTTATCTGCCAGACCACCTTGCTCCATTCATCATTAGCGGCCTAAGTCTTTTCTTTTTTAAATTATTTTATTTGTTTATAAGCAACTTCCACAATGCACAGAGACATTTGCTACTGACAAATCGATGCCACAATCATTGAAATGGAGGAAAGATTTGCTGACTGCAAATGGAAGGGCAAGTTTATTGATTAAGTACTATGTTGATCCAAGTTGCCACATGCTTCTGGCCACATTACTTGGACTGCCTATGCTAACAGTTTCCCAGAAGAAGAGCAACATTCTCCAATGCCATGGGTAGGGAAGATGTTCAGACCTTAACTACAATGATGCAGGAACACTGCTAAGTACTTATTAGAGGCATGATGACATCAGTACACATTTGCATAAAATTTGCATATGCTAGTTTGCAGATTTAGAATTTAAAATGTCATAGAAAACAAGCTAACTAATCTCCCTCCCAAATCACTCCACATACATTCTCCAGTTATTTTGCATCACAACCAGTTTGCCTCAAATCAGTTCCTCTTCCATTCATTTAGGCCCAATTAATTGCCTAACAGATCCTGTCCAAATCAATTTTATTTATTTATTTATTTATTAGTTCATTTATTTATTATTTGATTTATATCCCACCTTTCCCTCCAGCAGGAGCCCAGTTCAGTCACCCATCAATTAATACAATCATCTGTAGATAAAGGAATGTTACTTCCCCAAATTAATATACTACTCAGTGATCCAGGTCACTCCTGAATACATCTGGCCTCAGATTTGTTAGCCACACCCACCCAAAAAACACTTGGGGCAAAGAGGGCACAGATTCAAGTGCATGCCAGAAAATTTAGGTTTACGCAATTAAAGTGCCCTGTTGCCCTTAAAAAAGAATCTGACTTTTTGTGGTTGGGAAAGTGATGGGGAAGTGCCTCGAAAAGCATGAATGATTAAATGACCCCAAAGTAATGCAGGATAAATGCTCATTGTCATATGACCTCCCTGCAAACAAATCAGAACAAATGCTCAATAAAGACCAGCTATAATCTAGCCTTTGCATAAGCTTTGTGAAAGCAAATCAGGATGAAACCTCATTAAACAGGTCATCTGCAGCACCCCTAAAAAAAAGATTTGGGTCTGCTGCCCACTCCTGCAACAATGCCAGCAAGATGCCCGTGTCCTATGACAACAATGCAAGAGCATTCATTCCACCAAGCCAAAAAGCAAGGGGAATTCCTTCACACTCAAACCAGCAGTATGAGAAACTGACTCGCCGATGGGAGAAAAAATAAAAGCAGTGACCAGGTGAGAAGACAAAAGCAAACGGCTAAGCACTTGTGGCAGACGCAAGTTCGGAACCTGATATTTAATCAAATGAAAGGTTGCCAGAGACTTCCAACAAGACAATTATGCAGTGTGTGTTAATAAAGGATTATTGGGAAGTGGTTTATGGGGGCTTGGCACAGCAGAGGCTCTAGCAAATGTGTTACAGGACCAGCTTGAGCAGCTGGCTGGCATTACGCGTGTAACATGATGGTTAGGTTGCTACGTATTTAACAGCCTTAATCTCCTGCCCACCTACCTCTTAGCAGGCAAACAAGAGCGTCAAGTCTCCATAATACAGGTTACAGTTTCATCTGAAACATGGACTGCCCCTATCCATAGGAATTATGCACATGAGAAGAATGCAGAATCCCCACTGCAAAAATTACTTAAGTAGCAAGTGGGAGCTACAATAAAATGCTGCAACGTGGGAGTGTTCAGGATGGAAGCCAGTCTGTTCCATTTCCCCCTCCCCCGTTTACCATCCCCAACTCCCCAACAGTCAGTCAGAATTCCACTGAACCATCTCAAGTCTCATTAGATTGTTCGTGGCTCTCCCATCTTCCAAACATGGCGAGTTCCTGCCGCTGATCAAGGGGGGAGAAGCAGATTGGCCTTATTGCAGTGCGCCCAGCTCCCCATGCATTTCCTGTCCCACTTGGTCAGTGGCAGTGACCCACCATGTTTGGAAGCCATGAGAGCAACTGTGTGGGTCCCTGTTACTATGCAAGCATGGACCTTGCTGAAAGCAAGGCCTGATGCAGTGCCCATGCTAAATGCTTATGAAAGAGCAGAGTTCCGATGTTGATTCAGCAACAGTCAACCTTGGACTGAGCCTCACGTAGGAGCAGCAGCTCTGTCTCAATTGTAAACTCCGCCTTTAGTGAAAGATGCTTCGTCGGGTAACGGGGCCCAGCCTGCTCCAGCTGCTCTGAGCAGCACAGACTATGGCTATACTGGGGCTTCTGGGATGGACTCCGGAGTCAGAGGAGATCCTGAAGCTTAAGGGGCACTAGTAGCACAGGCTCATCTTACAGGCTTCCTTCTGGGGCTGGGGCAGCATGCAATTCCCTTTCTCTCATCCCCTCTACAAAAGAGGAATCTAATCCCAGGGTTACGACACGCACACACAGGGGTGTAGTCATCCGGGATCTCAGGGGGTCTTAGACCTCTTACGTTTATGGGAGCAGGTTTCCTCTGTCTCCAGCATCCTATGAGCCAATCAGCACGAAAGGAGAGTCTGTTAGCCACTGAGAAGAGTCTTCTGACATGCTTCCTCGTTCTTTCCTGCTGACTGGAGCCAGAGTAAAAGGAGCTATCAGCTATGCTGATTAGCTCCTAGGGACACCCGTTTTTGTGAGAAAAGGCATGAACAAGGTTGTCATTCTCAACCAAGCAGCAAAACAAAAAACAAAAAAGGGAGGGTGTGTGGCTGTGACTAACGTGAAGGGACCTGTCCTGCCCAATGTCGAGAGATCCAGACTCAGACGCGGCTGTGATTTTTTTCTCCTAAAGTTACAGTGACATCAAAAGCAGTGAGCCTCATTAACCTAACTACGCTTTCTAGGAACTTTTCCCTGACTAACTCTGACTAAGTATGACTCCACAGCGCTACGATGTTGACTCAGCAACAAACCCCTCCTCTGCGCCCCCTTAAGTAGGCTTGGCTTTCACACGAAGCCGTTGGCTCCTCCGTAATGAATCTCCCATTTCTGCCTGGGGCCTGGCTCTCAGCTTCCCCCTCCGAGAGTGATGAGCAACCAACTTGCTCAACTGTGGGAACCCGTGGGGCACCCTTCTGGGAAGCGTCAGGTGAAGTAGGCAGCGCCTTCGCTGTAGGAGCAGGCAAGGGAGGTGTGTGTCTAACGGAACAGTCATCCAAGGGGCAGCCTCTGACAGTTCCAGTTGCACTTCAGCAGGGGGGCAGGATTGGGGGAGTCAAAGTGTCAGTGACCGGGACTTGCGTGCTCTGAGGACCATCATTGCTGTTTGTCCCCTCCTCGTCTTCCCAGTCCTCAATGTCAGCATCTGGTGCCTCAAAGCCTTCCCCTCCAACCTGGAGCAAAACAGGACCCTACACTTCTCAATTTGCCACTGCACTACTGCACACACAGAGAGATTTTTTGAAGTTCTGTAAACCTTGGGGTTCCTCTGAGCTTGCCAATACCTTCCTTCACTGGCAGCCTACACGGGAAGGGCCAGCTCCAAATATTTCACTGCTCGAGGCTGAGCAGCAAATGGTGTTCCATCTCTCATGTAAAAGGTGTCAAGTACCTGTAATGATGGAATTTATCATTTGGAACAGAGCTGGGAAACCTTCAACCTTTCAGATATTGTTGGACTCCAACTCCCATCAGCCTCAGCCATCGTGGTCAATGATTGGGGATGATGAGAACCAGAGTTCAGCAACATCTGGAGGGCCAAAAGTTTCTCAGCTTTGATTGAGATATGCCTGCAGTATTAAGTAGGTCATTTGAGGATGACCTAGGGTCACACGATCTAAGCAGTTCCAAAGACCTAGAAGTTGCTGCACAAGTTTTGTCTTAGAGGCTCTGGAGAATAAAGTACTTTCAAGCCATTCCTCATTCACTCTAGTTAGTCTGTGGCCCAGAACCATTACATGGTATCAGAAATGCAGAATGAGGAGTGCGCTGAATCAACTGGAAGTACTTTTCTGATATACAGGCTACAGGCTAGGAAGAGACTATAAAAAGCTATAGGAGCCACACTGTGAGAATTCTGTAAATGCTAAATTGGAGGGACACTTATAGACATGGATATTTATTTATTACATGTATATGCCACCTTTCCTTCAAGGAGATCAAGGTGGTGTACAAACATGGTTCTCCCCCTCCCCATTTTATCCCTCACAACAACCCTGTGAGGTATGTTAGACTGAGAGACAATGACTGCCCCAAGGTCACCGAGTGAGCTTCATGGCCCAGTGGGGATCTGAACCTTGGTTTCCCAGTTTCTAGACTGACACTCTAACCACTACACAACACTGGCTCTTTGTGCTACAACCACCACTAAGCCTGCAGTTGCCAGGAGATAAAGACCAGTCCGGCTACTCTAGCACCTTTTTAATGGTAACAGCAGATCAAAAATGGAAACGATTGCCTAGAGAGGCAATGGCCTCTTCCTTGATAGAGGGCATCAAGTAGAGGCTGAACAGTTATCTTTTGGGGATGCCTTGGCTATAGAGTTTCTAGAGTGAAAAGGGAATTAGACCAAACTCTATGACTAGATCTCCCAAAAGGTTTCTCTTTGCCTAAAAGCATCTGCTGGATTACCTTCTGAATCAGGGAACCAGAGTGGTGGCGAAGGGGGGACTTAACCCTTTCCCTTGCATGGTTGTTGACGAAACATGAATCAACCTTCTGACACTATTATTAGCCAGGGGGACAGGTATAATATAGGCACAAGTAGGGATAGGGGAGAAATTTGATTCAGTTCGTATTTAAAGGCGAACCGACCTAACCGAAACAATATGAGAACCGAAGCTAAGTCATCCTTTGAAATTTGCACTTCTCCAAGTTTTGCCGTTGAGTTCTCCAGCCAAGTAATGTGTTCAAAAATGCATTATATTTTATTTATTTATTTATTTAATTAATTCAATTTTTATACCGCCCATAGCAAGGCTCTCTGGGCGGTGTACATTGGATAAAAAAATATATATTTACATTCAATTTAAAAACCACCTGATCATCAAATCAACAATTTAAACATACAACAAAAGTGAGATTAACATAATAAACCCATATTAAATACAAATCAAAAGTAATTAAAGAAAAAAAGATGAAACATATAACTATCTTTACAAACATTAAATACAAATTATATTGGGGGAAACTGTTGTGCAAAAAGGCAAAATTGCCTGTAAAAAAATGTGTATATTAGGGGAAGAAATTGGCACTAAAATGCTGGTGAATTTTCATGGGAACTTTTACAAACAAAATTAGTAAACTCATATAGAAATGAGGAGAACTGAATTTAAGACTGGGAAAATGAGAAAGTGAAACTTCCAGATTCATCCATCCCTAGGTACAAATAATCTCCCCCACCCCATGCACACACACAGATAATAGTATCTGGATTGGATTACTTGAGCCATGAAAACTATGCTTGAAGGGGGGGGGGAATAATCCTCTCCTCCAGTGCTGTGGCCCTGATCCAAATCCCCCTCATCAACACCTCCCCTAGCATAGCTTTGTTTTGTTTTTAAAGATGGTTGACATTCTCAGGAAGCTAAAATATGTAACCAGTAATACAGTAATTTGGGAGTGCGCATCCATATCTATAAGGTACAAGAGGACCCTTGGAGGAAAAGAACTGACAAGTCCTAGGGATTAGACTAATTGAGGCCATTAGCAATGGTTGTAATGAGAGATAAAAACAATAAAAAAGAAGAGAGCTTGAAGCATGGAAGGAGAGAGATTCTTTCTTTCTTTCTTTCGTCAGAAAACCTCAGAAAGGAAGCTGGTCTTTTGAGATGACCGCTGGAGAAACAAACAAGGTATGGTCACCCCGGAATCCAAAGCTTCCTTATCAGGGATGATGACATGTTCGGTTATATTTGAATCACAACAATCTTGCTCCAGCCTGTGGTGTGATTATATCAACCTTCCCGAACACAGTGCCCTCCAGAAATTTTGAGCTACAAGTTCCATGAGCCCCAGTCAGTACAGTGTGTTGCTTAGAGCAGCCAATTACATACCATGCCAGCTGGGGAGGATGGTAATTGTAGTCCAAAACATTGTTTTATCCTTATGATAACCCAGTGAGGGAGGGAGGAGGGAGGGAGGGAGGGGAAATTGGATTCAGTTTGCATTTAAAGGAAATTTACCTAATCAGCATTTCCCAAAACTATATGCAACCTGAAACACAGACATCCTTCCAAATTGGCACTTCTTCATATTTTGCAATGCAGTTCTCCAGCCAAGTAATGCGCACAAAAATGTATACTAGGGTAAAGTGTGCATATGATTGCACAATTAGTGAACGCAACATACAAAAATGCATTCTATTAGGGGAAATTGCTTTGCAAAAGATGTGTACATTAGGCAAGATTGCATACAAAAATGTGTATATTAGGAGAAGTTCACACTAAAATGCTGATGAATTTTCATGAGTACTTTTTTTAAAAAAAATGCTGATGTGGAAATGTGGACAACTGGATTTAAGACAAGAAAAATGAGAAGCAGAGAGAAGCCGAAATTGACAGATTCACAACCCAAATCTCCTGCTGGCCCACAAGACAGTCAAGGAGAAAACACAACATGATCCCCAATCAATGGGCATTAGTGACGCTTTAGTGACCTGCAAAGGAGCAGAGGTGGCGGCCTCTGAAACAGCTCCCAAGGGAACTTCCACTGCCATTCCTTGCCTGCAACCGCCACCAAAGCTGTCATCACCCCAAGGGCCAAACCCTTGCAAAGAAAACAGAAAGAAAGGAACAGTGCATGGAATTTTTCCCCTCTGCGTGGACAAAGTTTGCTTTGGCCAGCATTTTAGGTATTCCTCCCTCTCTTTCTTACTCCGCCTTCAGAAGCCTGAATAGGCTTACCAGGCTCCAGGATGCAGCCCCAAGACTCATATTACACAGTCCATTGTGGACACACATGGTGGTACAGCACGCACATCAACACCAATCGCCACTTTACTGCATCCCACCCATAACTGTCCATCGAGACAGGAAACTTTGAATGTGGATGCCTGCTCATAAGTTACAGAAGAGGGGTGGGAAACCTCAGGCCCAGTGGATGGCTGCAAACCTCTCTAGCTGGCCCTTGAAACCCTCCCCAAGCCAGGTCACAGGTCCCCTCTCTCCAGGCCACACTCAGATGTTTCTGCCTGGCTGAAATGTGACCTTGAATTCCAATAATGTCTCTTGCTTGTCTGGAGAGAGGAGAGGGTGAATGTGCATTGAAACTAGCCTAGCATACAAAGGTAAAATTTGCATCAATTGCTCCACCCGGTTTTGCTCCACCCACCATTGGCCTGCAGCAATCAGGTTGCTCAGAAGGGAATGCAGCCATCAGGCTGAAAAGGATTCTCCTCCATCGAGTCACAATCATCCGATAAGTATATCCAGATCCACTGCGAAATTTAAACACCCTGTTTAAAAAGTATCCAGCTTTTGTTTGTTTGTTTGGGAGAAAATGCCCTCAGTCACTATTTATTTATTTATTTACTTATTTATATCCTGCCCTTCCTCCCAGCAGCAGCCTAGGGGGGCAAACGAAAGCACTAAAAACACTTTAAAACTTCATAAAAACAGACTTTAAAATACATGAAAACAAAACAACTTTAAAAACATTTTTTTAAAAGCTTTGAAGACATATTTTTAAAAAGGTTAAAAACATTGTTGTTGTTGTTTTAAAAAAAGGTTTAAAAACACATTAAAAAGCAGTTCCAACACAGACTGGGATAAGGTCTCAACTTAAAAGGCTTGTTGAAAGAGGAAGGTCTTCAATAGGCACCAAAAAGAGAGCAGAAACGGCACCTGTTTAATATTTAAGGGGAGGGAATTCCACAGGGTAGGTGCCGCCATCAATATACAATCACTGTATAGCTGTTCTACACCGACATCCAAGAAGCAGTTCCATAGATGCCCACTGCCAACTTGGATAGGTCATTAACCCAACATAAATGACTGCTAGCCACGACAGCAGTATACCTCTGCACACCCCTTGCTAGGAATCACAAGTGGGGGAAAGCGCTGTTGACCTCGCAGGCTTCCAGCAGGCATCAGGTTAGTCACTGTGAGGACATGATGCTGGATTAGATTAAGTGAGCATTTGGCCTGATACAGTGGGGCACTTCTTATGTTCTTAACATCGGCTGTTCAGCGGCAAAGCCTCCTTGTGTTCTTGGCGTCTTACCGAAAGTAAGGTCCGTCATCATTTGGACACGTTGGGACATGCACGTACAAAGGCAAGAGAAATTCCTATATGGCTTTTGCTCCTCGGTTTGCATTTGTTAACAAGCCTATAAAACCCCATCAGCACTCTACATTTAAAGCCTTATCATACAGTCATGGTGTCCCTCAAAGCATCCCGGGAACTGAAGTTTCTGTTAAGGGTGCTGAGAGCTCTTAAGAGACGCCTATTCCTTTCACAAAGCTGCAATTCGCAGAGTGGGTTAACAATCAACCCCTCTTCTCAGGGAACTGTGGGAGCTGTAACTGTGGGGGGGAAGGGGTCCCCAGTAACAGCTCTCAGCACCCTTGATAAACCACAGTTCCCAGGATGCTTCGGGGGAACCCATGACTGTGTAAAGTGGTAGGATAGTGCTTTAAACATATAGCTCAGATGGGGCCAGGGTCAGGGACCAGATTGCCCCAGGCCCACATCAATCCCGCCGGCATCTTGGGTGATGGTAGGCATGCATGCAGAGCATGCTAGCGCACTGATGCAACAACGTGGGAGCTGGGTGGGTGGGCCTATTCAAGCCTGCACCGCCTGCAAGGGGGATTCCCAGGAGGGTGAAGCTCCCACTCTGTAATCCATGACAGCATCTGGTCCCTGCGACCCAACGCTGGCGTGGATTGTGGAGTGAGAGCTGCATCCTCCCAGCCTAAGAAGGGGCCCTTCTGGGCTGCAGGGGCCCTTGACCAGCATTTGCCAAGCCACCTGCTGCTGCCAGGCCTGGCCAGGGTAAAGAAAGCATAACATTTATGGGAGTCTTGAGCAGCCAGCTGCATAGTTTTTGGAGACCTCCACAGTCTCACCGGACATTTATCACTCACACCAAAAACAAATCCTCCTGGTGCAAAGAAGAAAAAATCATAGGAAGCAGGAAGCAATGCTGAAGAGTCGTATCCCACACAGTTCTATTCTCCTGAGCAATTTCCCTCTCATGGCAGGACCCCCCCTCCTCTTTCCTCTCCCCCTCCCCCTCCCCGCCCATCGTCCACCAACCCTTACACTCCACTGCTCTGATGAAGATGCAAAGGGTTGGGAAAGGCGGTGCATCTGGCAGGTTGAAGCCGATTTGTTCCAATCCCTGACCCCAATCCCAAGGAGGCATTCAAAGAGGGAACGTGCCTGTTCTGTATTCCAGACAATAGCACTATCAGCAGGAGAGAGGCAGAGCCAACATGGGGGCCAGGGCAGAGGATGAATTAACCATGGCTGCCTAGAATACATTACCGCAAACACACTTCAACTTTAGGAAAGGACAGCAGGCTCAAACTAGCAGTTCTCTTTTCTCCCCAGCCACCCCACAGCATCTTTGACTCTCAGCCTATTGCAGGGCAGCTTTGATCCTCAAACCTACATGTACACACCACTGATTGATCAATGGTTGCCAACGGGAAAGGGCCATAGCTCACTGCAGCAGAGCATCTGCTTTGCATGCAGGATGTCTCATGTTCAATCCCCAGCACCTCCCAGTTAGGGCTCAGGATGTCCCCTGTCTGAAATCCTGGAGAGCCACTGATAGTCAGGGATGGAGAAGCTGTAGCCTTCCAGATGTTGCTGGACTCCTACTCCCACCCGCTCCAGCCAGCATGGCCGGTGATCAGGAACAAATGGAGTTGGAGTTCAGCAACATCTGGAGGGCCACAGGTTCCCCATCGCTGCACTCATCTCTCCCATTCTGGAGCCCAGAGGCACTCTGAGAAACGAAGAAGGGAGCAGGGCTAGGGAACCTGTTTCAGCCCCACAGCCACAGCCCCTTCTGTCAGCGGTGGGCAGAGCCAGGGGCAACAGTGGGCAGAACAATGAACTGTAAAATGTACCTCTAGAGTAGGTTAGTTTCCACACACACACTCGCAAACACTGTATCCTCCACCCAGGGAAGGAAGAGGCATTGAATAGGCCCACCCATCAGTGGTACATGCTATGGTAACCTCGCGTCTGGACTACTGCAATGCGCTTTACGTAGGGCTACCTTTGAAGACGATTCGGAAGCTACAGCTAGTGCAAAATGCGGCGGCCAGACTGCTAACAAGAACTAAGCGGTCTGAGCATATAACACCTGTGCTAGCCCGTTTGCACTGGCTTCCAATATGCTTCCGGGCCAGATTCAAAGTGTTGGTACTTACCTATAAAGCCTTATACGGCGCGGGACCACGATATCTGTCGGAACGCCTCTCCCGATATGAACCGGCCCGTACACTACGGTCTACTACGAAGGCCCTCCTCCGGGTTCCGACTCATAGGGAAGCCCGGAGAGTGGTGACAAGATCTAGGGCCTTCTCAGTGGTGGCCCCCGAACTATGGAATGGTCTCCCCGAGGAGGTGCGCCTGGCGCCGACACTATCATCTTTTCGGCACCAGGTTAAAACCTTTCTCTTCTCTGAGGCATTTTAATTCCTGTTAATTGTAAATTATTATATTTTGATTTTAGACTGTACAGTTTTGTGTACAGTTTTGTGTTATTTTTATTGTATTTTTAATGTTCACCGCCCAGAGAGCTGTTGCTAGTCGGGCGGTATATAAGCTTAATTAAATAAATAAAATAAATAAATTAAAGGACACATTTCAGCCAAGCAAAAGCACTCAAGGAAGGTGCAAAGCATGGCAGGAAGGAGGTGTAGCGTGTGGAGACTCCGAAGGGCCGGATAGAGAGGCTTGGAGGGCCACATCTGGCCTTCAGGCTGAGATTTCTCAGCAATGGTCTAGAGAGCTTCACTCTTATGGCAGCCGTGTACGTCTGTGAAAAATAAGAAGAGGGATAGAAGAGATAAAATAAAAGATGTCCTGTTGACTGCCTCTGTGGCACAGTCATTTGGAGGCAGCTCCAGGGGTGCAGGATCCCAGAACTGTACCCCATACTCTGACAATATCAGTGCCACTGCCATGAATGCACTGAAAATGTCATGTTTGCGCAGGGCAGAAGTGGCCAAGGTTTCTTGATCTGTTCTGCACTTGCAGCATACTTCTACACACTGTGTAACTGACACAGGTCTGCGCCACATGGACCTTCCCATTCATGGCCTAAAAAGGTTCTCCTCTCCAGTGGGAACAGCTCCTGCTTTTTCAAGAGGTAACAAACATGAATCAATGAGTGCAATACTCAGAAGAGGCAGGAAGGGAGGAGAAGACAAACATTGCAAACAAAAGGACAAAAGCAGGATTGTGTTATTTCCTCAATTTCCTCAACTTATCACAATGAGACACAAATGTTAGTAGTTCCTGGGTAGTTCCACCAAACGTGCATTTCCCATCAGAGTTGATAACTGATCATCAAAAATGGTACACCTCACCTGCACTATGACATAGGGATAGAAGGATCTGTCAATTTCAGCTCCCGCGACTGTATTCAGCTAAGTCCTACTCAAAGTAGTTTCATTGAAATTAATGAACCAATGTTAGTCTGTAAATGGGTCTACTCTGAGTAGGACTAGAATTGGGTATCACCCTCTCAGGTTCTCATTTTTCCCAATCTCACATTCAGTTCTCCACATCTGCAATTTTTAAAAAAATCATTAAAAATTTTAAGCATTTTAGTGCACATTTCTTCTAAAAACACATATTTTTGTATGCAGTTTTGACTAACGTACACATTTTTGCAAGCAATTTCTCCTAATGTAATGCATTTTGTATGTTACTTTCACTAATATATCCATTTTGTGCACACCTTCCCCTAGTAGATACATTGGCTGAAGAACTTCATTGCATACATGCAATTTTTGAAGGCTGATTTTGACAGATTCGGCTTGAAATGCAAACTGAGTCAAATTTCTTCCTCATTCCTACTCTGAAATGGTGCAGCCAGTCAATTGACTTTGAATTGATTCATCTGCATGCATAGACCAAAGCTGGCTGGCTGCGAAAAAAAAGGCTTGACAACTAGAACACAGGTCGCTTCCAGCTGGGAATGACTGGAGAAGCACTATCTAAGCATTGTTTAGGGAGCAATCTTAGCTCTCCCTGACCCCCTCAGCTCAGCAGGGCTTTACGGAGTGGCAGGGCTACCGGCGACGGAGAGGCACTCTGCCCCTACTTCAGCCAATGGTCTCAGTTCGTGGGTCAGCAGCAGTGAGTGAAGGCAACCTCTGGAGGACGATATGACAGGGAAAGTCTCTCCCCAGCCCTTACCAGCTGCTGCGGCTATCCCTACAAAGGGAAACCCAAGTGGGTGTGGGGCAAAGGACTCCATCACCCCGAATGTATGCAGATCTCTCCCAGCAAGATCCAGGGGTGGGGCAAGAGATGCTCTGCTCCACTGACTTAAAAGTGCCCAGGTGGAGGGAGGCAAACAAGCCATATATCATATGAGCGGATGTAGGCATATATAAGCGTGCACACACACCTCGTATGTATTGCTGCCGCCTCAACCACCCTCTGAACAATGGTAAGGATGCAAATCTTTTTCATCATCATATTTTTATGAGCCCGTTATAAACAGGCTATAATGGATTATAGATGTGATTATCAGAGAATCTGGAAAATACAAATATAGATTCAGAGAAATGAACTCCAAGTCAGTGAATCGGGGGGGGGGCACTCACGAGAGACACACAAGCTGAGTGTAAGAAACACCACTGCATGTAAACACCAACTGTAGCTCAGTCCTCAGGCCTGTTCATAAATATTTTCCCATTGTGCCTAGATCCAGATTCAGCCAAGAGTGCCCCTTCCCTTCAGCTACCAGCTGTAATTGCTGAAGCTGTCAGAGGGAGACAAATAAGCAACCCCCTCCGCAGTGCTTAAATCCAGCTCCATAACCTACTGAACTGCTACCAGCCACGCAGATATGAAGGACCTTGGAACCCCAGGTAGCATGGCCAATGGTCTGAGATGGATGGAGCTATAGTCCAACAACATCTAGAGGACACCACATTAACTAGCCCTGGTCTAGGGATGGAAAGTTCTGTCCATTTCAGTTCTCTCAGTTTCTCATTTTTCCAATCTTAAATCCAGTTCGCCACAATTCTGCAGCAATTTGTGATTTTTCTTTTTTTTTTTAAAAATCCTCAAGAAAATTCTCCAGAATTTTAGTGCAAATTTCTCCTAATAAACACATTTTTGTAAGCAGTTTTGACTAATGTATGCATTTTGCTCATCATATAATTCATTTTCAATATTATTTTCACTCCTATATTCATTTTTATGCACTCTTTCCCTTAACATATGCATTTTTGTAAACATAGTTTGGTGGGTGAACTGCATCGCAACATTCAAATAAGTGCAAATTTCAAAGGATGGCTGTGTTTCAGTTCTCACAGTGATTTGGAAAGTGTGCATTGGATAGATTCAGCTTAAAATGTGAACTGAATCAAATTTCACACCCATCCCTACGCTGGTCTAACCCATACCTGAAATGGTGTGCTCTTCAAATACCAAAATATTTCCAGAATTAACAACAAAGTTTCACAGATGCAGGCATCGGACCATCCAAAGAGAGTTGGAATCAGATTGGGGGGGGGGGTTATCCGGCTTGTGTGCAACAGTATTGGATGGTCTTAGGCCCAAGGACTGAATGCAACCCACTAGGCTTCTTTATCTGGTCCTTAAGAGTCTCCTCCCGCCTCTAGGCTGCACACCTTAACGTGGTGAGGGGGCTTGAGAGTGTCGAAGAAGCTGACACCAATGCCGTCAGAAGTCTAGACCAAGACGCTAGACTCCTAGCAGGGTCACCCAAGGCAGAATGGTCACAGCTAAGACACCAGACTAAGATGCATCCAAACTCAGAGGAAGGCCATGGTAAACCACCTCTGAATACCTCTTACCACAAAAACCCTATGAACAGAGTATCCACAATGCAACATGAGATAGTGTTGGAAGTTGAGACCCCCAGGTCAGAAGGCACTCACCGAGCTACTTGGGAAGAACAAAGGACAAGTACGAGTAGCATTGTGACTAATGACACCACTGGGTCAACACCGAAAGGAAGCCCAGAGGCTGATGCCTTACCATGAAAACCCTATGAATAGACTATCCAAAATGAGACATGAGTATGGGGTGGTTCATGACAGATGCTATTGGAGGTCGCCGAATCGGAGGGTTGCCATAAGTTGTAATTGATTTGAAGGCACATACAACAACAAGAGTATCCTCAGGCTATGACTTCTCCTCAGGTACACACCCTTTCCCCAGGCCACACCCCTCACCAGCCTCCTTGAGTGTTCTTGCCTGGCTGGAATGTCTCCCTTTGCAAGTAGACAGGAACAGGTTCAGAGGAGGGCAACAAGGATGATCAGGGGACTGGAAACAAAGTCATATAGGGACAGATTGAAAGAATTGGGTATGTTTAGCCTTAAGAAGAGATGACTGAAGGGAGATGTGCTAGCACTCTTCAAGTACTTGAAAGGCTGCCACACAGAGGAGGGCCAGGATCTCTTCTCGATCGTCCCAGAGTGCAGGATTCGGAATAATGGGCTTATGCGACAGGAAGCCAGATTTTTTGCTGAATTTCAGGATAAACTTTGTAACTAACAGTTACAAAGGGCGATGTGGGCTCTCCAACACTGGAGGCATTCAAGAGGCAGCTGGACAGCTGGGTATGCTTTAAGATGGGTTCCTGCATTGAGTAGGGTGTTGGACTTGATGGTCTTACAGGTCCCTTCCAAGTCTATCATTCTATGATTCTAAGTGAGGGGTATGCAAGTGTGTGTGGAAATTAGCCTACTGTTCAAAAGTAAATTTTAATTATTTGCTTCACCCACTTTTGCCTATGACCCTGCCCACCACTGACATGTGGTCCCTGGAACATTGCCCAGAAGAAAATGTGGCCCTCAGGCTGAAAGAGATTCCCCAGCCCTGGAGTACAACTTTGGTGCGTAGACAGGGCAGAAAGGATCGCAGGTGAATCATTGGGGGTCCAGAAATCATTGCAAGTGAAGATGAATGAATGAAACTTTATTTCTTAAAGCTATAGACCGCCACAACATAACGAACAGTCATTTTGACATATTCAACTGATATGTATACAAAAGAATACATACGCACACACAATGTAAACAAACTAATAAAGGTGTTAAAAATAGTATAAATCAAAAGCACATCCCATTCTCCTCTAGATTTTTTGGAACCTGACTCACGTTGCAAGTGGATTACCCTGTAAATTATTTGGAAGCATAACACTCTTGCCACATATATGAAGTCAAATATCTTTTATGAGCTACCCTGGGAGGACTTTGCCTCAAAAGGGGACACTGTGACAGGTGCCATGTAATGCTTGTTCTGCAATTGGAAGAAATCATTCCTTTAGAGTGACAGCACCTAGTATTTGGAACTCCCTGCCTATTGACATCACACAGACATCTTCACTGTATTCCTTTTGACACCTGCTTACAACTGGATAGCCTGCCTGAGTGAAACAGACACATAGATGTTGATCAGCTTTAATCTTTTAATAGCTATTTTAATCGTTTTTAACTGTTTCATTGATAATTTTAATCATTTTGTAAACCTCTTAAAGGTCTTTACATTCAAGCGGTATACAATTTTTGTTAAATAAAATGAATAAATAAATGTAAGTACTTTAACTAAATAAAATGGCCTGAGGCTGCAATCCAATACACATTTACCTAGGTGTAAGTTCCATTGAACCCAGTGGAGCTTACTTCTGAGTAGATGTGTTGGGTTGCAGCTTTAGACTTTTGTGGGGGACAGAGAAGTACTGAAGCCAGAGTTTGCCCAGAGTTTAAAATAGAAAAATGAACTTTTTAAAAATAATACCCCAGAATCGATATAGGCGGGCTTGGTGGAGGATGGAAGTTGGGTCACTTCTCATTAGAGATGCCACAAGGGGTGGGTGTGCAGGAAACGTCACAAAGCAGGAAGTCCAGGCCAATAAGCACATAACCTTTAGCTTGTAGAGCAGGAGTGGCGAACCACAATATGGCCCCTCTGGCAGCTGAATATGGCCCTCTGGTCCTCTCTACCTGGCCCTCAGGACTCTGCCCAAGCCATGGCCCCCCAGGCCACACCCCTCACTGGCCCTGCTCTGTGCCCTCTTCTGATGATTTTACCTGGCTGAAATGAGTCCTTGAAGTGTGATAATACCTCTCACTTGCCTTAGATGGAAGATGGGGAGTGGGGTGTGTCTGGCCATGCCCACCACTGGCATATGGCCCACAGAAGATTGCCTATAAAGAAATGTGGCCCTTGGGCTGGAAAAGGCTCGCCACCTGTTTCCTAAAGGGACCATCAGTGGCCCCATCTCCAACCTTCCCAAAGGCTACCTAAGACCTGCATGCCCAGAAGGCAGGCAGAAGAGAAGCCCAGGATGGGGAGGTCAACCATTTCTTCTTGGGAGCATGCAATGTCTCTACAACAGCAGCACAATGAGATGCTTTCCAAGTCACACAGCTGGGTGAGAAGAGACACAGCTGGATCCACCCATAATCACCAAGTAAACAGCTGGTGTTATCTTATTTTTTCTGTGTGTGTAAAAATAAACCCTCAGATTCCCAATAGTCCTCTGTGTCAACGACAAGGCATTTCCCAGAGGGATTGCCTGGCTCTCGGGTCAGTCACCCAGCCACATGTTGACCTGCCACAACCCAGAGAATAAAAAGCCCTCTGCTATATACAGAGATCTCAGCTTCTGAGCTGTGTAACTACATAACTAGGTCTTGGAGAAGGGCCTTTCCTGTGCAAAAATAAAACCATACAGTGTGTTGATTTTGCAGTGGGTTTATAGTTCTTTGGGAAGCTGAACTCCAACTTGCTGAACTCCATTTTGCAGACCTCACAAGGATTCATAGAGAAGGCATGTAGAAGGGCCTTTTTTGTAGTGGGGCCTTGACTCTGGAACCATCTCCCCCTAGAACTGGGGTCTGATTCCTTGAATACCATCCTCAGTTTTCTTGCATTTTCAAACAGTACTGAAGTCACCTTGTGAATGCAGTCACCCTAAAACATGGGTAGGGGTGGACTGGACCCAGTCGACGGTCCCAATCTTTACCTCCTCCACCCCCGATGGGCCATCTTTGAGAGATGGATGGGGCTGCTCAGCTGTCAATCACCTGACATCACAATGTCACTACCTCCCACAAGAGACAACAACTTAGATGGCTTTAAAAGAGGATTAGACAAAATTCATGGAGAATAAGGCTATCAATGGTTACTCGCCATGATGGCTATGTTCCGCCTCCACTGTCAGAGACAGCATGCTTCTGAATACCAGCTGCCGGGGACTCCCAAGCAGGGAGACTGCTGTTGCACTCATGTCCTGCTTGTGGGCTTCCCACAGGCATCTGGTTTGCCACTGTGAGACAGGGCGCTGGACTAGGTGGGTCTTTGGCCTGATCCAGGAGGGCTCTTCCTATGTCTGGTGTTCCATTTTCCTTTGTTTGTGAACTTTGGGCGAAGACACAGTGTTTTGCAGGCACTGGCAATCAGGTAATTGCCTGTGCTTGCAAAACCCTGTGCCCTTGTGAGCACCTCTGTGAGCTTCACCTGCCCCACCTTGCATCTTTACCTGCCCCACACCTGACATATGTGATGTCAAGTGTAGGGCAAGTCGGCATCGCAAACGGGGGAAGAGTTCTGGTGGGTCATTTATGCCCATGGGCTGGTGATCTCCTGCCGGTGCCCTTAAAGGTGGTTTAGACAAAATATTTTACAAAAACTAATAGTTAAACAGCCAGAGACCAGCAAGCAAAATGAAGAGCCCACTGTCTGCTAAGCAGCAGATTCAGCCAATGAACCCAGCCGCAAGCAGTGTTCCCCATCCCATAATGCTTCTTCAACCTCCAGCCACCACACATAACTTCCCAGGCCAGGAGTGTCACTCTTACATTGTTAATCTCTCAGTCTACCTCTCCAATACACATACATTTGTTAAATAGCAGGTTGCCTGTTGCTAAAAGGCCTGACTACTTCATTTTACGGTGATCCATCATTCCCCAGAAGTACCCTTTGATATAATAGGGTATTTATTTATTTGGATCGCTACCGGGTCTCCATTCATAAATTTTAAGAGGTAGCTGTTAGCCGCCGCTGAAATCAATTAAGGCTACACCGAGCAGCAAGCTCAGGAAGGCGGATTTGAATGAGGGGCCGAAGCTGCTTTTACCTAAAAAGCAAAACAGGCTCCAGTCCTTCCCCAAATGACAAGAAAAATAGGAAGGTGCTGATATCAACTAGGGTTGGAAAGATCTGTCTGTTTCGGTTCTCTCCGTTTCTCATTTTTTCAGTGTGAAATCTAGTTCTCTACATTTCTACAGCAATCTGCCAATTTAAAAAAAAAATCCTCATGAAGATTCTCCACCATTTTAGTGTGAATTTCTCCAAATAACACATTTTTGTAGGCAGTTCTGACAAAGGTACACATTTTTGCAAGGCATTTATCACCATTTCATGCCTTTTTGCATGTTCTTTTCACTCATGTATTCATTTTTATGCACACTTTCCCTTAATATATGCATTTTTGTAAATGTTCTTTAGTTGGCGAACTGCATCCCAAAATTCTAATGAATGCGAATTTCAAAGGATGGCTGTGTTTCGGTTCTCATATTGTTTCAGAAATTGCAAATTTGATAAATTCTGCTCGAAATGCGAACTGGATTGAAATTCTCACCCATCCGTAATATCAACTCAGACCACTGGTCCATCTTAGCTCAGTATTGTCCACACCATAGGTCTTCAACCCGTGGGTTGCAATCCTGAGGTCGGTCACACAAAGCCTTCCTTTCGCCTCCTTTCCAGGGGGAAGAGTTATCCCACTGCCTCATCGCCATCACCAGAAAACCTTCCCGGCTAATCGCAACAGCAGAGAAGGGAGGTGACAGAGGCAATGCAGGCAGACCATGGAGGAACACTCATAAAAGGCCAGGGCAGCTCTACAGCAACTGTCCTGCTCTGCTGCGCTACTGCTGCTTGCCTCACTGATGACCCTGTTGCAGGCTTAGCGGTGGAGGATAAGGAGGAAGGTGGCCTGTCCTGAGTTTTCCCTCTGACTCCCCTTTGTCTCCTTCAGCCGCTTCCCAGCTCCTCATGTGGGGAAGAGGCTTACCCAGTTCTAAAGCAGGTAAGGGGTGGGTGGGTAAGTGAAACGTAGGCTTAGCCAGGTAGGCTACTGTGAGGCCTCCTTTCCCTCCAGGCAGCTTCCCTCCCCAGCCCCAAGGAAGCTTCCCCAGCTCCACAGCAGCAGAGAAGGGCGGCAGTGGAGGGCTGCAGCACAGGCAATCTGCAGAGGAACACTCATGACAGGTGAGGGAAGCTCCACAACTACTGTCCTGCTTTGCCACACCACTGCTGCCTGCCTCGCCGATGACACTGTTGCAGGCTCAGTGGCGGAGGATGAGGAGGGAAGCAGAAGGCAGCAGGTTGCTTTCAGAGGAGCTTCCCCAGACTGTCCTGAGTTTGTCTCATAGTTTGCCTAGGCCAGTGGCCTCTGTCTCCCTCCCTCACTTGCCTCCTCCTCGTGGGGTGGGAGGAGGCTTAGCCAAGTCTAAAGGGGGTGGGAGAGGGGAAACGGAGAAAGCCTTAGCCAGGTCTAAAGGGGGTGGGAGTGGGGAAACGGAGAAAGCCTTAGCCAGGTCTAAAGGGGGTGGGAGTGGGGAAACAGAGGAAGCCTTAGCCAGGTCTAAAGGGGGTGGGAGTGGGGAAACAGAGGAAGCCTTAGCCAGGTCTAAAGGGGGTGGGAGTGGGGAAACAGAGGAAGCCTTAGCCAGGACTAAAGGGGGGAGGAAGGGGGGGAGGCTTAGCCAGGTCAAACCCCCAACTCATTTTTGCTCCCACCCTGTGGGCCAACTCTGACATCACTCTGGGACAATGTGGGGAAATTTTAAATGGCACTTCCCAGGCAGCTGACACAGCTGATCCAGGACCACCATCAACAGTGGAGGTTCAAGGTCCTTGTATTCATTTACACAGCCTTGAATAGATTAGGTCTACCTAAACCCTTATATCCCATCTCAGTCACTGAGATTATCTGCAGGAGCATCACTGGTCACCCCCCAAGCTGGCAAAGCTCATTTGACCACAACAAGAAATAGAACCTGTAGTGTTCCTGGCCCAGTCCTGTAGAATGCTCTGCAGGTGCCTTCTGCTTTAACCTTTAAATGCCTGCTGAAAAGATTTCTATGCCACCAAGCACATGCAGGCAATTAAGAAAATATCTTTCTGCAATAATAAACTAACGATCTCCGATTTTAAATTGGTACATGGTTTTTATTGTATATACGTATGACTGTTGTACACCACAGTGATTTTTTTTTTATGAATAGCGGTATACAAATATTTTTATAAATAAAATAAATAGCAATGGGCCCTTCCAGGTCACTGGCCTCCCGGCACCTGCCCAAGGATGCTATGTGCTGAAGCTGAGCCACAGTCCTGGATATGAAGAGGTCGAAGATGAGTGAGAAAAAAAAACCTGGTCTGCTACACAATAGCCATTTATTATGCTGGAATGTGGAGGATTTTGATGGGCCATTTTGAGGTAGGGGGTGAGAGGACAAGCAACATCAGACTGTTAGGCTTGGCACAGGAATAAACAGTTCATCAGAGCACTCCTTTCTCCATGTGGAACCCGCCCCCCATTGTCTTCATTTGCATCCCTCAGGTTCTAAAAACAAGACTTTTGCATTCTCTGCTCCCTTTACTAAGTGCATTTTAAAAGCACCAGACTGAAAATAAGTAAAGAAGAAGCTGTTATTCTATTCACAGAGATGATCATCATTTATACATGAATGGAATCTCAGCAGGCTTCCTAATTAGAGCACCCACCATTCTAGCCACATCTGGAAAGGTGACTGACCCGATTAATATTCAAACCAATCCTAGCTCTCGACACCCACTCATCATGCCCTAGGAAGCTGGAGCGCACCATGCCACAACTCTCACTCTCTCTCTGCCTCCTTCCCATTGCTGTCGTCTCCCAAGTGAAGCTGCTTGCCTCTTTACATGGGGCTCTCATTTCAGAATCCCTTCCCAACCCTCTTCCTACCTAGCAGGGGGCAGCTTCTGTCTCCTCACCAACATTGTTTCGGGAATGTCGGAAAAAGCCTCCTGGTGTTCCCCAACAATGGTCTAATTAGGACCAAACAATCAAGAGAAGTTCATTCAAACAGAACACACAATGTTCTATCACAGTGGTTCCCAACCTTTATGAGCACGGGACCCCCTTTATAAGCTGAAAAATTTTTGTGACTCCCCTCCCCCCAGGGAGGCAGGCTGGCTGCCAGGAATGAAGGGGGAAAGCAGCCTTGCTTCTTTTTGCTTCACAAAAAGCCCTCTCCTCTCATTCTAAGCAAGCGCATTTGCCAGTAGCAGCAGTGCAAGGAGACGGGAATCAGTGATAGTAATCCCCTCTTCTTCCTGGTAGCTCCACCCTCAGCCTCCTTTGGCATCTGCCATGTATTTTATAAGCAGATGCCTGCCCTTATTGCGCCTGAAAGACACTCTGGCGCTTCAGCAAAAGGCCTCCCCTCTCATTTGGAGCAAGGGGGAGGTGTCATCTGCAGCGGCAGTGGAAAGCAGACAGTGTCGAGGGAGTGAAGACTTTTTAAAAAAATTAATAAATAATTCATTTCTTTACTGTTCACGGCCCCCTCTGGATTACTTCGCGGCCCCCCTGGGGGTCCCGGGCCCCAGGTTGGGAACCACTGTTCTATCACAAGGAGGGGCGCAATGGTCATAGGCCGCCTTGGAAACATACCGCAGACAAAAGCTTAGCTTTTTACACCAAGGAGACAGCAGTGTGTTCCTTGCACAAGATTGCCCTTGATAAAAGGTCTTTCAATACCCGAAAAGCGTCGGGCTGCAATAAACAATTATTTTCATTTTGGCTGGTTGCAGGCTCAGCACTTTGAGGGTTCCTCTCTCCTTGTCTGCGGTGCATTTGGTGTGCCTTCCTCTCTGCTTTCCTGCACCTTGGAAACATAGCCGGGAGAGAGTCAGGGCTGCTGCCAATTTTAATGTTTAGTTAAATGTCATAAAAAAATTCCTGACTTTAAAGTACTTTTTTTAAAGAAGAAGAAGAAGAAATCTGCAGAGTAATTTGCAATTGGTACCTTGTTGGCTCCTCGCAACAACGCTGCCAGGTAAGTCTCTGCTATTCCTGTTTTACAGAGAAGTGTGAAACTAACAGTTATAGAACTCAAGGGCAACAGCAAGACAGTCTTTTGTGCAAACCTGGGGGATGAATTGGACATACTCTGCTATAGGCTTGCTTTGCAACCAAAAATTGAATCAATTCCACAGAAGTTGTGAAGGAGTTCACATATGCACCAGCTGTACCTATTTTCTGGACACTGCCCACTGGTACATCAAAGCCTTGTGTGGTCCCCGTTTTGGAGAATATAATTGGTACAAGCAAATCCCAAATTTAATCTGTGAAACACTGAGGGGTATGGGTTTAGACGCCACACATTTTGAGCGAGATAGTAAATCTAGTCTACTTTTTTAAAAAAAACATTTTTGTCTCCAAACCCGTCACATATAGGATCTTGAAGTATAAGACTAAAACCATGAGGACTAGAAATAAAATGTGTTTATTTGAAAAACAAGGCCCTTTCTTAGGGGGTTTATTAAGAGCCAAGTTGCAATGTAAGAGTGAATTTTTCTCTCCTAACACTTTATTATGGGATTTAAGTTTGAACTAGCAACACATATAGCACCTTAGACAAAATCACGGGAGGTTCATCTAGCTCTGAATCGTCACAACACAGACAGGCAATAGCTCTCCAGAGTTTCAGATAGGGGAGATCCTTCCTACCTGCTGATGCCGGTGGTCGAACCTGGGACCTTCTGCATGCAAAGCAGATGCTCTGCCACTGAGCTATGGCCCCTTCTTGTGGGGGTGGGGGGTAATTTGGCATCTCCAGATAGAAATGTAAAGGTGATTGATGGATCACAGACGACAATTTGCCAATGAAAAACTAGAGCAGACTTCATAATCTCCAACACACATTTCCTCCAAATCCTGAATCGAGTCCAAAGTCAACCCCAGGCACTGAATTTATAACTTGCATCCAAGTGACATTAGCCAGAGAAGACTTGGCTAACACCACCCCCAGCAGGAGTCTGAGGAACGTCACTGCAGAAATATGGCATTGTTTATTCTAGCACATCCATCATCTCCGGGAGTGTTTAGACCTTGGCTGGTTTTCCCCATTTCCCGTCCTGGTAAACAAGGAACACATCCATGCATGGAACAGGATTTCATTTCCTGTTTGGGTTGTGGAGGTGCTCTGCAATATCACACATATTGCAGTGATACAGATATGCAATGCACATCGTATACGCTTGCTGCGCTGTCCCAATAATGTGGCTGTGTGGCACAGCAGGATGCATAGAGAGGAGTTCCTAACATAAAAACCATTGCTGCGCACTGCAGTTAGGACACAGGAGAACATAGGAATATGCCTTATACTGGGTCAGACCATTGGACCATCTCAGTATTGCCTATTCTGACTGGCTGAGGCTCTTTAGATAGGGGACATTCCCAGTCCTCCCCGAAGATGCCGGGAATTGAGCCTGGGATCTTCTGTGTGCCTGGCAGATGCTTTACCAGTGAGCTACACTATTCCCATATTAGTTGTTTTTGTGCCTCTTAGTTTAGCATTTTAAATCATACGTTGCACTTACTTTAGTTGTTAGATTTTTGCAGCCTGCCCAAGGGCCATTTGGTGATGAGTGGGTACAAATACAAATCAGGTTGCATGCCAATGAAGTCATTGTGTGGGCAGAACAACTGCCGCTTGTACCAACAAAACATCCCTTCTCTCTTTTCCTCCCATGTGACTCCTGAACCCTCCACCTGCTCTGGGGGGAGTCTCCCAACCTCCAGAGACAATTGGGAGGCGTGTGGAGGTGCACACCGATGGGGAGGAAGTTCTGTTGTGCAAGCGGACGACGCTACACTTGTTCACTGTCTTCAACCCAGAGGGTTGTATCCAAACTACTCCAGCTAAGAGTAGGCCCACTGAAGTTAATGGGCATAACTAACTGAGGTCCAGTCACTCCACTGGGTCTACTCTGAGTCAAACTTAGCTGAATACAACCCGAAATAAAGAAATAAATAGGGTGGGTGCAACCAAAGGAATGGCTTCCATTTAGAATTGGTAACCTGCCTTTGAGTCCAACGGTTAAAAACTACAAAACTTCCTCTACTTTCTACATGGAACTCAGTTTCACCTTCGCTTCCACCGAATGGCCAGGCATCTGCAGGTTTTAAAAGAGCCAACTGTAAGCTCTTAGTCCCCATACCTTACTGTGATGTGCAGCACAATCCTATACAAGTTTACTCAGGAGGATGATCCCCTGAGCTCAATGAGACTTATTAAGACATTAAGCATTTGCAGAATTGCAGCCCAACTACGTGCAGCTGAAATAAACTCATGTTTTACTACTGCCTTCATATGCTTTCCCTTCCTCCGTTTGTTTTCCCCACATCAAATTTTAGATTGTAAGTTTCTTAGGAAGCACATCATCTCGGGATGTCAGAGAATTCTCTAATGAAAACAGAAACGGGAGCAGAATTTGCCAATGTTGTGTTATTCGTCCCATGTCCAGAACAGAAACCAATCCAGTGAATACAATCAGTATTTGCTATTCTTGTTGCATTCAGTCCATAAACAATATGTAACTGATTACATTCCCCCCTACATTTGCATTGTGTTTCCTTTACATTTAAAGTAATATGGGGGCACAATGTATCAACAATGTAGCTTACATAATTAATGTAATTAATTACATATGTTACTTAATCTTGCCACAGGAGACAGCAAAAACAACTTTTTGGCAGAACAGCAGGACAGAAAAAATGCTACACGTGACAAATTCAGGATGAAATGTCACAATCCTGCTTGGGATAGGAACTCTGTCCTCTTGCACTTTATAAAATGCCATAAATAACAATATTTATCATAGTTATTATTTCCTTCTAATAGCCAGTTTGGGTGGTTAAGTACCTATCTGAAAGCAAAATAAGGCAAATCAAACACAAGGGAGTGATGTTTGTACATTTGGAGGGACTCCCTAGGTATGCTGAAATATATACATTCATAAAAATTATACCACCACCTCAACCAGCATAACAAGGATCTGTGACAAAGGTAAAAAAACAACACCACATTTCGCTCTGCCCACTTTGGACTCTGGCTTCACACACAACTGGCACATTGCCCTCCCAAGGTTCCCCAGAAGGAAATGTGGCTTCTGAGTTGAAAAAGGCTCTCCGTCCTGCTATAAGCAGATCTATGCATACACAGCTTATAGGCTCTATGCAGTCCTTCGTATCAACCAATGGAAGACAGAACCAGTGGACACCATCTCATTTCAACCACCATCACTCAACAAGATTTCATTTCCTCAACTCGTAATGTTTGGACCATGAGTGCCATTGCTTATGGGGCCAAAACAGCACCAAAAACACAGGAAAGGGAGGTGTCAAGGAACCTTGAAGTTAGAAGAAATACAACACAAATATTTAGGGAGCATCACTAACATAGTCCAAAACATCTGGTTGGGGAAGGCTGAATTCGTCTGTGATTGGCAGGAGGAGTTTTCCCTACACAGAAGTCATTGCTTGGTGACGTCTGCAATCATCAAGTGACAAATGCACCAGCAGGGGCTTATGAAAGATTCAAGGTGAGAACCTAACTCATTCCAATAGCAGGGATGTCGCTCAGTGGTAGAACACCTGTTTTACGAGCAGAACAGAGATGCAAAGGCCCAGGAAAAAAATGGAAAAATTCAGGATAGAATGCCCCCTTTCTCTGGGTCTTCACATCTCTAGTGCAGAAGGTTCCAGGTTCAATCCCTGTCTGAAACCCTGAAAAGCCACTTGCAGTTAGTGCAACCAGTATTAAGCTAGGTGGACTAATGGACTGATTCAGTTCAAGGCAGCATGCCATGTTTTGATATATAAAGCAAAAAAACAGCCTCAGAAGAAGGTCCAACTCTCCTTGCCTGGTACACTTACAGCTTGATGGAACTAGCTGTAATCTGGAACAAGTTTGCAGCATCTGTTAATAGGTACAGATGGTTTATTTCATGTAACCTATCTAAATCACAAGAAGGGAACAGGAAGGGCTGTTGCCATATAGCAGCGTCCGTTTTATCCAGACACTGGAGCGGGGGATTCAAAACAACATTAGCCACAGAATGTATGCTCATGCGAGTAGTAGGTGGGGGGAGGAAAGCACACTGCAGAGCTGTATAACTAGAAGCATCTGAATAACCAAAGCTCATATAATGGGAATGCCACCACCACCACCCGAGGGAAGGGCTGCAGCCTAATGGTAGAGCATGTTGCTTCACACTCAAAAGATTCCCAGTTTAGTCCCCAGCCACTAAAGTCAGGAGCATTCAGACCATGGTATTTCCGATCTCTATGTATGGATGTGAAAGTTGGACAGTGAAAAAAGCAGATAAGAGAAAAATCAACTCATTTGAAATGTGGTGCTGGAGGAGAGCTTTGCACATACCATGGTCTGCGAAAAAGAAAAATAATTAGAACAAATTAAACGAGAACTATCACTAGAAGCTAAAATGATGAAACTGAGGTTATCATACTTTGGACACATAATGAGAAGACATGATTCACTAGAAAAGACAATAATGCTGGGGAAAACAGAAGGGAGTAGAAAAAGAGGAAGACCAAGCAAGAGACAGCTTGATTCCATAACTTAATGATTCCATAAGACCTGAACGTACAAGATCTGAACAGGGTGGTTCACAACAGATGCTACTGGAGGTCACTGATTCATAAAGTCACCATAAGTCGTAATTGACTTGAAGGCACATAACAACAACAAAATCTCCAGGTAGAGCTGAGGAAAATGCTGTATGTCTTAAACCCCGGAGAGCTGCTGCCTGTCACTGTAGATCATACTGAGCTAGATGGACCAGTGGTCTGACTCAGTATAAGGCAGCTTCCTGTGTTCTAAATGTTGCTGGGGTCTTTGAATGCCCGAGGGGAGTGTCAGGGATGTGTGTCTTTCCTTCGGTTCAAGAAAGGACATGCACAACTGAAGGAAAAAAGGCCATTGAGAAAACCCTACTGCAGTTGTCAGAGGAAAAGGAAAAGCCATAAACACACAAGGAAAGAACAGATGAAAAATGGAACCTGGAAAGCTGCCTTTTATTATTATTATTATTATTATTATTATTATTATTATTATTATTATTAATCATCCCGCCCTTCTTCCCAGAAGGAGCCCAGGAAGGCAAACAAAAACACTATAAAGCATCATAAAAACAGACATTAAAATATATTAAAACAAAATATCTTTAAAAACACGTTAAAACAAAACATCTTTAAAAACATCTTTTTAAAAATAAAAGCTTTATAAACATCTTAAAAAGCAGTTCCAACACAGACTCAGGCTGGGATAAGGTCTCTACTTAAAAGGCTTGTTGAAAGAGGAAGGTATACTGAGTCGGACCATGGATCCATCTAGCTCTGGACTGTCTACACTGACTGGCAGTAGTGGCTCTTCAGGCTTTCAGACTGGAATCAGGTCCACAGAGATGTCAGGGACTGAACTTGGGGCCTTCTGCCTGCTCTGCCACTGAGCTATGGCCCTTTAACAACCTAGTTAAAAGCTCCAAATCAAACAGATTCAGGGAAATTCCACTGCAAATTTTCCGCAGGAAATACAAGAAGAATGTAGAGTGGCCAGATGATGCAAGAGTCAGGAGACTGTGTTTTCATGTGGAGCTTGTGCAAAAACATTGCTTCCTCTCAGACAGCAGGACTGTTGGAACCATTTCACACACTGAGACATACCTTAACAACACTCTTTAGCCTGTGGGCCATCCAGATGTTGCGGCGCTACATTGCCCATCATCTCTGATCATCGGCCATGCCGAACGAAACTAGTAGGAACTGGGAGTCAGTGGAGACAGTGGCTCCGATGTCAGTGGGAAAGTGAATCCACTCTGGGTTTTAGTCAAACCTTTCAAGGAGTCATCCAAGGTGCATGCCTCGGGCAGCTCCTTGAAAGCTCAGGCGAAAACCTGGAGCACTTTCACTGCCCCACTAACATCGGAGCGACTGTCTCCACTGCTGGGAGTCCAGTAAGATCTGGAAGGCAACCGTTTCCCCATGCCTGCTTCACATACTGCTGGGGCAGGGGATCTTAGTCTGGGGAGGGGGCCTCTTTATGCAAGGCCTGCCCCAGCCCCACAACTGTGCTTCAACCTAGAGAGACAAATTTCTCACCCCATCCTCCAAGAGAACCAGTCTGAAAAAGAAAACTCTGCTTGCAACGTGTACAAAACCCCACTTTGACGAATGTGTTGTGCAGACTTTATCAGCATTTCAAAAACCTGTAGTGTCCACAGGCAACAATAGGACTAGCACAACAAAAGAGCACATGTGCACATCGTAAGAAGGGAAGCCTCTCTCAGTCCAATTCCAACTCTCTTAGGAACTCCAGCCTGTCTCCAGAGAAGAAGAACATAATGTTTATTATGTATTATTTTAATGGAAAAGGAGCTCTATGAAAAGAAACCGATGCAGCCAGCACATTGGACTCTCTGCTAGTGGGGGGGGGGAGAGATTTGAAAGATCACGAGTTTTTCCATGAACTAGATCCCACCTCGACTGCAAAATCTCCCTTCTCTTTCATTCAGATGTCACAGCTGAGAAACGGCTAGGTGGCAATAAGGCATGCACTACCCCCCCAACAGCATTCCAGAGCCATGTGCTCCATCTGGAGCAACTCTCCCCCTGCTACTGCCAGTAATGAGAAGCAGAAAGGATCCTAGTGAAACCACCAGAAGCTGGCCCACCTTCTCTGCATCTCTCAATACCCCTTGGGACTATTATACAAGCAAAACAGCCAAACCCTTTCGGCCCGAGCCCATCCACTATTCTGGCATCCGTCACAAGAAGAGCCCGTTCATTTCAGATCACAGAGGCAGCTTCTTAGAGCAAAACTGAACATTGTGCATTTATACAAGGGGGAAAAAAACAGCCGAACTAGGTATGGCTTAGGAAGCAAGTACGTCCAGAACACAGCAATCAGGAGGTTGTTGAGGATGCGAGGCTTCTTCCCCAGCGACACCCACAATCAGGTCAATTGACATTTATAGCCTTCCAGACGCATTTCACAAATACACCTGAACATCAAGCCAGAAGGAACCTTCACCAGGGAACACTAGCCAAAAACCCTCACAAAGTTTAAAAAAACTGTATTTTTAAAATGTAGCACTTCAGGGAGAGGCAAACAAATCTCCAAAATCCCCCTGCTTTTTATGTCCTAAAGGTTTTATTGCAAGCAATGTATTTTCAAAAACATCACATAAGCCAGGTGTTGAGCATGCAATATTGGGAATTTTAAGAATTAGAGTGTCATTAAAAATGTATTAACTTTTCAACATTTTGTTTCTTTCTTTGATTTGTTGGTTTGAAAAGAAAGGACATGACTCTCATTCCAGAGAGAAAAGGCACATAGTGGCTGCTCACAGGTCAACAAGATGGTAATTCATTTATAGCGAGCACAGATCTATTCCTAGCAAATATCACTGAAGTGGGTGCTTACAGGTCAAGAACACAGAAAGTCATCTATGGTGAACACGCATCTCTGCCTACCAAATATCATGCTAGGCAAGTTTGGATGTTCACAGGTCAACAACGCAGCAAGTTACCTATGTAGAGCACAGATCTATTCCTAGTGAATGAGAGGTAAGGTAAGTTTGATGTGTCAAAGGTGGATATCTCCAGCTGCTTTTTTCAAGACTTCAAAGGCCCCCAGGGAAAATAAAATCCAGCCTTTGCCTTCTGACAGCCTTTTACATGCTTTGCCTCTTCCCATCAGCAATGCCTGGAGGAGGCAGAAAGTTGACCCATTTGGGAGCATCTCTTTCTACAGAAATGATTTTCCTTTGGGAATAACGCTAAATCCAGAAAACATATTACCCAGCTACCTTCCTTTTCCTGATACTTCTCACCCCACAAAGTGCTGTCAGGACTTGGGCAGCATGCACGGCGCAGGAGGAGCACCTCAAACGGCACAAGAGCCTCCGGGCTGGCTGAACACTACAAGCAGCAGGAGTGATCCCTTAGGGCAGTGATATTTTCAAGAGGTCCCCATGCAACAGGATCCTCCATGAGGTGTATCCCAGAATTTATTGCAAGGAGACAGGGAATATTGGGAGCTGTGAGCCAAGTACTTAGAATGCCAAGATGTCCTGGAGACCCTTTTCATCCAGGTCAACCAAGAGGTGCATCATCATCATCATCACTGGGCAGGAGAAAGAGAAGCATCGCTCGCTGGTATCCTCTTTTCAAACCACACACACAAACGTATATTTGGGGGAGAAAACTGAGGGCATCAGCGAATCGGTCCTCCGTATCTTGTTTTGTCAGCTCCTCATTCCCGCGGAACACCGTTTCCAAGTGTTCGCTAACACACAAGACTCCAGCTAGGATCCTCCATAGCCCTTCCTAGGAGTAAGCCCCATTGAACGCAGTGGGGCTTACCTCCAAACAAACGTGCCTACGATTGCCCTGTCAACCACCACAGATAAAGTGAGAAAGAAAAAAAGTGAGGGGGGTCGATGAAACGCAGATTAAAGGGGAAAAAAAACAACCCTCAATTTTTTTTTAAAGAGAAAAATAAAACCTGAAATCATCAGCTCTTCAGCATCTTAAAAAGAGCTTGGGAAGCCAGCGGGGATATGGAGAAGTGGGGGAAGTCTAGGAGGTGAAGGATTTCTTTTCACGTTCAACTCTCTATAGACCCGGTGCCATTACTAGTCAGCAAAATCCATGGCTCTCGGGCAGTTCAAATCATTTTCGACAGACCCAGAAGCGAGAGCAGGGAAGGCAAAAGGAGATGGAAGGGGGGGGAGTTTTCCCGGTGGCTCACTTTACAGTCTCTGGGCGGACAGGAATTTAAACACACACACATACAAACTACCACCGTCTTCCCTGGACACGCCAAAAGACAACGAAAGCCAGCGAGGAAATTTACAAGGCAAACATGTCAATTTCAGACTCCGGCTAGCCGCTGCCTCCGGAGCTTGAGTTCCTGGACTCCTTTCCTGAATAAACCTCCGAAGTTAGCGAGAAGAGAGGGGCTGAGAGCACAAACAAGCTGAGCAATGAGAATTACGCGCACGCTCAAGCACACGCGGAACGCCTTAGCTAAACTCTCCAGGAAACACAGGATTTTAAAAACACAGGACCGGCGACAGAAAAGAGGAGGGGAGACAGAGAGAAAAAGAGTGAGAGATCCGAGGGTCTCGGTGTGCTAACCTGTAGGCGTTTCGGTCTCCAAGGAACAGATCTGGAAGGTTAACATGAAAATCAAAGCCCGGGTATTCTGCATGTTGTATTAATGCGGAAAGACCCCCCCCCCAAAAAAAGTTCTTTTTCTTCCTCCTCTTCTCTTTCGTTCAATCTTCTTGGCGCTCCCCCGTTTCTCTCTTCTCTTCCCCCCCCTTCGCTCCTTTTAAAAAAAAATCCTGCTGCCAAGTCTTCAGAAAAGCGTTTCTTTTGCTCTGAGGCGCGCCGGAAAGTTGCCGCGAGAAGCCATTGATTCCCCAGTTCCAGCTGAAATAGCAGGAGCTTGATTGGAACCGAAAATCTTCGCCAAAAAAAAAAAAAGGCACCAAACTGACGTCAGGCTTCCAGAGAAGGGAAGGCATAAAAGCGGAGCTGGTGGACGCCAATTCTGTACAGGAGGCGACTGCAAGGATTGGAAAGGCAGAGGTTGCCGCCTGCTGGTCGAAACGAGGAAGGACAGGCAGAACGCGAGGCGAGGGGTGAGCAAACGTACAAAGGAATACAATCCTGACCTACTTCTGTTGTTTACCTGTCTACAGTGAAAAGGTGTGTGTCTGTGTGCTAAAGCAATGAATTATTTTATATAAATATTAGATTCATAGACTTTGACCCCATCTGCAATGTACATTTAAAGCAGTTAACAGTCATGGCTTCCCCCAAAGAATCCTGGGAACTGTGAGCCCTGTTCCTCTCACAGAGCTACAATTTCCAGAGTGGTTTAACAGTCACTCCTTCTTCCCAGGGGAATTCATAGAATCATAGAATAGTAGAGTTGGAAGGGGCCTACAAGGCCATCGAGTCCAACCCCCTGCTCAGTGCAGGAATCCAAATCAAAGCATTCCCAACAGATGGCTGTCCAGCTGCCTCTTGAATGCCTCCAGCGTCAGAGAGCCCACTACCTCTCTCGGTAATTGGTTCCATTGTCGTATGGCTCTAACAGTTAGGAAGTTTTTCCTGATGTCCAGTCGAAAACTGGCTTCCTGCAACTTGAGCCCATTATTCCGTGTCCTGCACTCTGGGATGATCGAGGAGAGATCCCGGCCCTCCTCTATGTGACAACCTTTCATGTACTTGAAGAGTGCTATCATATCACCCCTCAGTCTTCTCTTCTACATGCCCAGTTATTTCAGTCTCTCCTCACAGGGCTTTTGTAGCTCTGCAAGGCGAATAGGGTTCTGCATCCTAACAACTCTCAGCTAATGACAGCTCCCAGGATGCTTTGGGGGAAAGCCATGACTGTTTAAAGTAGTATCATAGTCCTTTAAAAGAAATGGGGGTGCCACAGCATCTGATTGTCCTGATGCGTAACCTATACTCTGAACAAGAGGCTACTGTAAGGACAGAATATGGAGAAACCGATTGGTTCCCCATCGGGAAGGGTGTGAGACACAGGTGTATTTTATCACCCTATTTGTTTAAATGAACATACCATATAAAGAGTGGGATTGGACCAAGATGAAGGAGGTGTGAAAATTGGAGGGAGAAATATCAATAATTTAAGATATGCAGACGATACCATACTCTTAGCAGAAACCAGTAATGATTTCAAATGAATGCTGTTGAAAGTTAAAGAGGAAAGCACAAAAGCAGGACTACAGCTGAACATCAAGAAGACTAAAGTAATGACAACAGAAGATTTACGTAACTTTAAAATTGACAATGAGGACATCGAACTAGTCAAGGATTATCAATACCTTGGCACATCATTAACCAAAAGGGATACAATAGTTAAGAAATCAGAAGAAGGCTAGGACTGGGGAGGACAGCTATGAGAGAACTAGAAAAGATCCTCAAATGCAAAGATGTATAACTAAACACCAAAGTCAGGATCATTCAGACCATGGTATTCCTGATCTCTGGGTATGGATGTGAAAGCTGGACAGTGGAAAAAATGGATAAGAGATAAATCAACTCGTTTGAAATGTGGTGCTGGAGGAGAGCTTTGCGGATACCATGGACCACGAAAAAGACAAATAATTGGGTGTTAGATCAAACTAAACCAGAACTATCACTAGAAGCTAAAATGATGAAACTGAGGGTATCAAAGTTTGGACACATCGTGAGAAGACATGATTCACTAGAAAAGACAATAATGCTGGGAAAACAGAAGGGAGTAGAAAAAGAGAAAAACCAAACAAAAGGTGGATTGACTCCATAAAGGAAGCCACAGACCTGAACTTACAAAATCTAAACAGAATGGTTTATAACAGATGCTATTGGAGGTCACTGATTCATAGGGTCACCATAAGGCATAAGCGACTTGAAAGCACATAACATGCGCACACACTATGAATAGATTACTTTTGCATTTATTTTTATCACGGATGCCATTTTGCTGTTACCCTTTGTTGTACATCACTCTGGGCTCTGCAGTAGGAACAGCAATTCATAAACACATCAAATCATAACTGCACAGCCAGTGGGTCAGAGATGATGCAAGTTGGAGTCCAATAACATTTGGAGAGCCACAAGTTCCACACCCTCAAGACAAAGAGTAAACATTGTTTACTGAATTCAGTGGAGCTAACTTCTGAGCAGACATAAGAACATAGGAAAAGCTCTGCTGGACCAGACCAATGGCCCATCTAGTCCAAATATCATGTTCTCACAGTGGCCAACCAGATGGCTATGGAAAGCCCACAAGTAAGATCTGAGTGGAACAGCACCTCTCCCCATTTGTGATTCCCAGCAACTGGCATTCAGAGGCTTACTGCCTCCAACAGTGGAGGTAAAACACAACCACCTTGGCAATGTCAAGTATCTTGTTCTCACAATGGCCAATCAGACACGTATTTATCATTTATTTATTTATTACATTTATACCCCACCTTTCTTTCATCATAGGACCCACGGAGATATTGCATGTGATTCCCAGGCAGTCTCCCATCCAGGCACTGACCAGACCCAGACCTGCTTAGCTTCAGCAAGGTAGTGGCTTCATGTGCCTTCAGACCATAGCCTATGGGAAATCTGGAAGCAGAAGAACCCAAGTGCAACCATCCTTCTCCTCATATAAGGTTGCACTGTTAGCTGCCCTGCTCTGTCACACCTAGGACAAAATGCATCCTGCAGCCATTTCCTGCTCTTAGGGTAAAGCCAGAGATCAGTTCTAAAGTATGGCAAAGATGGTTTTGGCACACACCTGTTGCATTTGGAAGGATTTTTTTTTCCAGGGCAAAGTCTGTGCGTGCCACTTCCCCCACAGTCTGATCTTTGACTTTGTTGTCACTGTGCAATGCATTCCTTTTCTGCTCTGCCACCATCAGCACCAGAAATCTCTGTGGCATGAAAAGGTTGTGGACTGGAGATGCATTGCTTGAGAAGAGGGCATATAGGATTTTCGGCAGAAGACTATGAAAGTGGTCCCAGGGCATGGTCTGAAGGTACAGGATGCAGCGATCTTGCTGAAGCTAAGCAGGGACAGGTCTGGTCTGGTCAGCCTCTGGAGGGGAGACCATTCAAAAGCCTCACATCTGCTTTCTGTCATCGTGGAAAAGCCAGGGTATAAATTAACTAATATATCTAAACATATACTAATATATCTAAAGTGGACCTTTAGCATTGTGGCACCTACCCTTTGGACGTCCCTCTCCTTAAATATTAGATAGGCACCATCTCTGTTATCTTTTCAGCGCCTGCTGAAGACCTTCCTCTTTCAACAAGCCTTTTCAGTTGAGACCTTATCCGAGCTTGCGTCTGTGTTGGATTGCTTTTTAAGATATTTTTTAAGTTTTTTTTTTAAAAAAGATGCTTTTAAAGATGTTTTGTTCTAATATATTTCAAAGTCCATTTTTAAGATGTTTTAGAGTGTTTTTAGTGCTTTTGTTTGCCGCCTTGGGCTCCTTCTGGGAGGAAGGGAGGAATATAAATTTAATAAATAAATAATAATAATAAACACGAGAAGGGCTCTGTTGGGTTACATGAACAGCCTGTCTCAAATGTGGTGCTTCTTCACACAGCACATAGTTAAATTATGGAATTTGCTACCACAAAATGTAGTATGGCCACCAGCTTAGATGGCTTGAAAAGTGCCTTGGATAAATTCATGGAGGATAAGGCTATCAATGGTTACTAGCCACAATGGCTATGTTGTTCTTCCACTCTCAGAGGCAGTATATCTCTCAGTGCCAGTTGCTGGGAACCACACTGAGGAGAGTGCTGCTCTCAGGTCCTTTTTGTGGACTTCCCATAGACATCTGGTTGGCCACTGTGAGAACAGGATGCTAGATTAGGAGTACAGACATGCTTACTGTTCTGCCACTTCCTGTGTGTCTCCACCTCTCTTTTCTGAAAACAGGGGCACATGGCGCTAGTCAAACTCTGCCCCTTTTTACTCTAAAACCTGGTGGGATCAGCTCAAGAGCATTTTTTTAAAATTCAGCTTCAAATAGATTCCACAACTGATCAGCAGATCAACCCATTGCCCCTCCAGATGTTGCCAACGGAAACGCTTTGCTGTAGGTGACTAGCGTGCTCATAGCCTAGATGTGTCCAGGCTCACCATCCCAAAAGCGTCATGACAAAGGCACTCTCTTCCAAGTTACAAGGAGAGTTTTATTCAAGACTGCTCAATACAGGTTCAGTGGTAATCTCAGGTTACAAATACTAGAGTCCAAGAGCAGGGTCTGGAGTTCAAGACTGGGCAGTAGCAATGAAAATGTCCCAACAAGTAGCTAAACCCTTCCCGCCTTGCTTTAAAAGAGCAACGTGTAGCAAGCTCGCTTGCACATCTCTCATCCCATACGGGAACACTCCATATGCAGGCGGATGCTGTTGCAAGGGGACTACAACTGCTTGCAACGATGAAGGCAGCGGCGAATCCTTGACAATGAAACAGTGACCTCCTGCTCCTTCAGACTGGTCAATGACTTCCCTGGTTGCCAGTGAAGCATCCCACTCTAGGGGTAGGAAGGAGATGAGAGCCGGAGCCTCTGCTGCCCCTACATCCAGAGTCAAGGGGACTGGGGCCTCCTCCTCCCTTCTGGTTTGGTCCCAGCTCACTAGAACCCTCTGCTCCCGCCTCTTCGCTGGTCAAACCCTGCCACCCCAGACTAGGCCTTGTCAGAACCTCAGGGCTCATCACAAGATGGGCCTTTGGCCAGCATGGCCACTGGATTGGGCTGATGGGAGGTGTAGTTCAAAAAAGTAACTTTTCCAAGCTCTGCACATGGCCTGCCCTAAGCTCACCGAGCTCACCCACTGCTCCCAGGTGTGGTGGAGGATGCTGGCCCATTACCAGAGCTGAAGTAAGCTTCAGCTGCAAGGCTGGTTGGCTTCTGTATGCAGAAAGGGGCAGGGAGAACACCATCCTTGTCATCAGGCAGCAAAATGGCCCCAGTGGCCTTGGTGGGGAAGCAGGATGAAACACAGGAATTAATGAACTAATTAATTTAAGCCATTTCTATACTGCTTAATTTATATAAAAATTGTTCAGATTTGCCTATTCCAACAAAAATCTCTAAGTGGTGTACAGAAGATAAAACAGTAACAAATATTATTTAAAAAATACAATAAAGCCACAATATAAATGCACACATAATACAAATGAACAAATAAATATTAAAACAATTGCCTGGCATTTCTCCACTCAACAACTCTCAACCTCCTGGCTCCCACCCAGGACTCCACCCATCCACCCTGGCTCTCACCCAGGGTCCAACACACAGAAATCGCCCCCAAAGTCTCACAAGCTTCCCAGGGGATCCCAAAAATGGTAAACAGAAGGATGCGGGGGCAGCTGGAGGCCTGGGTCACCCCTGTGCTGGAAGGTGCCGCCAACAAGGACACCCTTCTTGCCAAGGTAGCGTAGGTAGAAGTGTGGGGCGCGGAAGGCAAGCTCCAGGTGGTGGCACGAAATGAAGCTGGAGTGGCCCATGTCAAAGTCCACCGAGTCCTGCAAGGAGTCGCAGTCATAGCCACCAATGCCCGCCGTCGTGTAAGGAAGCTGCCTTATACTGAGTCCAGCCATTGGTTTGTTTAGCTCAGTCCTGCCTACCCCAAGAGTAGGAAACCTTTTTGGCTCCACCACCCAGACCCGTCTCAGGTTCCGCCTTGCAGGCATCTTTGGACAGGTGAGGTCCACCTGTCAAAATCCCTCAAGTGGCAAAGGGCTTTGAAAATCTTCCTGTGCAGGACTAAACCCTGCCCTCCTGCTCGTGACTGACATCGGGTGAGAGGATGTTGCTTGGGGGAAATGGTCCCACGGGCCAAATTGAACGCCCCCATGGGCTAATATTGGTCCACAAGCTGGAGGTTCCTCACCCCTGGTCTACTCTGACTGGCAAGAGCTCTCCAGGGTTTCAGGCAGGGGACATTCCCAGCCCTATGTGGAGATACCAGGGATTGCACCTGGGACCTTCTGCATGCAAAGCAGCTGTCCTGTCACTGAGTCATGGCCTTTCCAGAGTAGCTGCAAACATATGAATGTAAACACCGAAGTGGTATCAGAGACAAAGGAAACAGTTATGATATTATGGTAAGTATTATTTTGTTTCCACAAGGAGGTCACATGAGCACATTGTAGGTTTCAAGCTTCCCAATTTGTCACCGTCTGATCCAAACACTTGATTGTTCAGGAACATACACGTTCCTATTCCTCTGAGGAAACAGACAGACCAACAGCCACGGTTGTTGTTGCTGCCAAGTCAATGCAAGCGAGTTGGCGCCCCTCTAAAAGTCATTTCCACAAGCAGCTCTTGAACTGCTCTTCACAAGCAACCATCTATCATTCAAATGCAAAACCAACATCAGCTAGAATTAGAGATGGGAGATCCATCTATTTTCAATCCATGTCGATTTTGCATGTGTTTATGTATAAACACATGTGTAACACTTATGCACAAAGATTGAAATTGTTTTAAATACATATTTAAATATATATATAATTATAGACTATAAATTATACAGATTTAAATATGCACTTTACTCAAAATACAGATTTCAATATGTATCATATCCCAATATATGCATTTCTACATATATTCTATTTTATATATATTGAGCTGAGAAGTGTATTGCAAAATTCAGAGCACTGCAAAATCTGAAGGATACAGTAATTATGTTACAATCCATGGTCAGTCTAAAAGATGCAAATTAGCTCTGTTCGTTTAAAAACTCAGACCAAACTAAATTGATCCCTAGCTAGAATATATGTTCAATTTGAAACTACCTCTCTTTAGCCTTCTAACTTGCTTCATATTACAGAAATCACTTGTGAGAGTACCGAGGCTTAAAAGGGGTTCTTAGCATAAGTTGGTGGGGGAAGAATCTTAGCTGGTATTTTATGATTTGGGAGGGATCACAGCTCAGTGGTAGAACACCTGCTTTGAATGCCCAAGGTCTCAGATTCAATCCCTGGGCAAGCCCAGTTAAAACAGGGGTGGGGAACAGGTGGCCCTCCAGATGTGCTGGACTGCAACTCCCACAGAGCTTGGAAAAGTTACTTTTTTAAACTACAACTCCCACCAGCCCCAGTCAGCATGGCCACTGGATTGGGCTGATGGCAGTTGTAATTCAAAAAAGTAACTTTTCCAAGCTCTGAACTCCAGTGGTGGCAAATCAGTTGCAGACACACTTGGATGAAACGGATTATCTTGATCCATACCAATCGGGTTTCAGGACTGGACATGGAACTGAAACAGCCTTGGTCGCTCTGGTTGATGATATGAGGAGGGCATTGGATACGGGAGAATTCACCTTCCTTGTCCTCCTGGATCTCTCAGCGGCTTTTGATACCGTAGACCACGGTATCCTTTTAGATCGCCTGGAGAGTTTGGGATTGGGAGGCACGGTCTTACAATGGTTCCACTCCTTTCTCTCTGACAGGCGCCAACAGGTAGCATTGGGTGAGGAGGTTTCAGACCCTTGGCCTCTCAATTGTGGTGTGCCACAGGGTTCTATCCTCTCTCCCATGCTATTTAACATCTATGTAAAGCCGTTGGGAGAGATCATCAGGAGATTTGGGCTGCAGTGTCACCAATATGCAGATGACACTCAGCTCTATCTCTCATTTAAATCTTCACCGGAGAGGGCTGTGGAGACCATGTCCAAGTTCCTGGAATCCGTGAGTGGATGGATGGGCAGGAACAGGTTGAAGTTGAACCCGGATAAGACCGAGGTACTACTTGTGGGAGACAAGGGAGGGTTAGGAGATGTTGACCTGGTGTTTGATGGGGTGAAATTGCCCCTACAGGACCAGGTCCGCAGCCTCGGAGTTGTTCTTGATTCCAGGCTGTCCATGGAGGCTCAGATTTCGGCTGTGAGCCGGGCAGCTTGGTATCAATTACATCTTATATGTAAGCTGCAACCCTACCTCCCTGTTCAACAGCTCTCGCTCGTGGTACACGCCCTGGTCACCTCTCGATTAGACTACTGTAATGCGCTTTACGTGGGGTTACCCTTGAAAACGACCCGGAAATTACAATTTATACAGAATGCAGCGGCGCACTTACTTACCAACAGCCGCCGCCGGGACCACATCACGCCAGTATTACTTGATCTACAATGGCTGCCGGTTGTCTTCTGGGCCCGATTCAAGGTGTTGGTATTAACCTTTAAAACCCTAAACGGTTTCGGCCCTGCTTACCTGAAAGAGCGCCTCCACCGCCACCAACTATGCCGCCCCACTAGATCAGCCACACAAGGCCTTCTCTCAATCCCGCCAACCAAAACAGTTAGGTTGGTGGGTACTAGGGAGAGAGCCTTTTCTGTGGTGGCCCCCACTCTCTGGAACTCCCTCCCATGTGATCTCCAACATGCCCCTTCCCTAGACGTATTCCGCAAGGCCCTGAAGACGTGGCTATTCCAACAGGCTATGAGGTCCTTGGGATGGGTAAATCTCCATGATTTTGTCATCTGTCGTATGCTGCTATTATAACTGTTTTTATATGTACCGATGACTGTCCAATATTTTATTTATTGTTATTATGTGATTGCATTTGAATTTTTGTATTTTATCTCATTTTAATGTACGTCGCCTAGAGTGGCTAATTGCCAGATAGGCAACAAACAAATTAAATATTATTATTATTATTATCATCATCATCATCATCATCATCATCCCTGGTCATTGGTCATGCTGGCTGAGGCTGATGGCAATTGGAGTCCAACAACCTCTGAAGGGCCTTGAGTTTTTCAACCCTGAGTTAAAAGGATCAGGTAGTAGGTAATGGGTAACAAGCTCTGCCCAAGGCCCTCCTGGATGGAATAGGCAATATTGGGCTGGATCAAGGCGGGAGAACCTGGGACCCTCTAAAGGATGTTGGACTCCAACTCCCATCAGCATCAGCCAGCACAACCAATGGCCAGCACAACCAATGGGAGTTGGAGTCCAACAGCATATTTGTGTGTCACCCTTTAGTGGAACAATAGACTGGTGCAACAGCAATAATAAACTGTTGTTGTATTTTTACACACAACACACACAAGCTGCATCACCCAGTTACTGCTTCCAACTCATGGAAGGTGACTGCATGTAGCAGGAAGCCTTTGTATCCATTAGGGCTATGCACCAAATCTAGCCGAATCCTGAATCCTGAACTGATCTGTCCAACTTGGGTGATCCAGGCTTGGGCCAGATCAATAGAGCCCTGGATCACCCCAGCTTGGGTAGGCCCACCCAAAGTGTGTTGGGATAAGCAAGCTTGCATGCTTTAGTAGGGAAATATCCCCTCTAGCTAGATTTGGGGACACCTCTACACTTGTTTACTGTGATGTAACTTCCTGTTGACCAGGTGTTATTTCCCCCTTCTCTTCCTCTTCTTTGTTAAGAGTTGTTGTTCTCTTTTATGCATAATCCCCATTAAACCACAGGACAGAGAAGCCTCTACAGGCTTCTCTGCCAGATGATCCCAATCATCTGGACTAAATCTACTACCTACTTATGTTTCCTGCACATATGAAAGGTCCTGAGTAAACATTTTAATACTTTTCTTCGAAGAAGACTGTCTCTGTTGCTTTTATTCAGCTAGTCTGTATGAGGTGAAGGTGGGCTGGTTAATTCTCATTCTGCTTTGCTAAAATACTCTGCTAAGAGAAACTACTAAACTGTTTCTGTCTCATTTAAGCCCAACAAAGAGATCCAGGGCTGTTAAGGGGCGGACATGGGAGGTGGGAGAGAGGCAGGTGGCAGCCTCTGCAAAGAGGCCCCACATTAGCTTGGCTATTTTCGAGTCAGAGCATTGGACTAGGACTAGGACAAGAGGGAGACTCAGTTCCAGTCCCCACTCAGCCATGAAATGCACCAGGTGATCCTGGCTCAGCTATCATTCTCTCTCCTTAACCCAACCTCACAAGACTGTTGTGAGGCTGTATGCTGCCCTGGGCCCCTAGAAGAAGGACAGGATACAACTATGATAAATAAATGAGCTGTGGCTATGCAAAAGCATTTGGCTTTAACTAACAGAGGGGCTAAAATATGGGGGAAATCAATTTACAGGAGGACAATCCTCCGGTGTGCTTCTCCCGACGTATAGAGAAGACTTCCCCCAAGCTGATGCCTTCCAGATGTTTTGGACTCCAACTCCCATCAGTCCCAGCCAATGGTCAATGGCCAGGGATCATGGGCATTGTAGTCCAAGAACATCTGAAAAGCACCATAGGAATCTGCCTCATACCAAGTCAGAGGGACAGGGGGAGTGTAACTCTGTTGATTCTCCTTGATCTCTCAGCGGCTTTTGATACCATCGACCATGGTATCCTTCTGGAGAGGCTCGCGGAGTTGGGAGTTGGGGGTACTGCTTGGCAGTGGCTTCGCTCCTACTTGGCGGATCACCTCCAGAATGTAGTGCTTGGGGAGCATTGCTCGATACCCTGGACTCTCCATTGTGGAGTCCCACAGGGATCGGTTCTGTCCCCCATGCTTTTCAACATATACATGAAGCCTCTGAGTGCGGTCATCCGGAGTTTTGGAGTGCGTTGCCATCAATACGCTGATGACACGCAGCTCTATTACTCCTTTTCATCTTCTTCAGGTGAGGCTGCTGATGTGCTGAACCGTTGCCTAACCACGATAATGGACTGGATGGGAGCTAATAAACTGAAACTCAATCCAGATAAGACTGAGACACTGTTGGTGAGTGCCTTTTCTGCACAGATGGAGGATGTTCATCCTGTTCTGGATGGGGTTATACTCCCCCTGAAGGAACAGGTTCGTAGTTTGGGGGTTCTTCTCGATCCTTCCTTGTCACTCGAGGCTCAGGTAGCCTCGGTGGCTCGGAATGCGTTCTACCATCTTCGTTTGGTAGCCCAACTACGCCCCTATCTTGGCGGGGACGACCTCGCCTCAGTTGTTCATGCTCTAGTGACCTCTAGATTGGACTACTGTAATGCACTCTACGTGGGGCTGCCCTTGAAGACGGTGTGGAAGCTGCAGCTAGTGCAAAACGCAGCAGCCAGATTATTGACAAGGACCAGTCGGTCCTCACATATTACACCTGTTCTGGCCCGTTTGCACTGGTTACCAATTTGTTTCCGGGCCAAATTCAAGGTGCTGGTATTGACCTACAGAGCCCTACACGGTGTGGGCCTGAAATACTTGATGGAACACCTCTCCCACTATGAACCTACCCGTGCACTTCGTTCAACATCTAAGGCCCTTCTCTGAGTACCGAGTCATCGAGAAGCTCGGAGGGTAATCACAAGATCCAGGGCCTTTTCTGTGGTGGCCCCCGAATTGTGGAACAGTCTCCCCGAGGAGGTACGCCTGGCGCCTACATTGTTATCCTTTCGGCGCCAGGCTAAAACCTTCCTATTCTCCCAGGCATTTTAATTGCATTTTAACTGCATTTTAAATACATTTTAAATATGTTTAATATATTTTTATGTATTTTAATGTGTTATTGCTTTAGTTGTTTCTTATATTGTCTAGTGTATTTGTATTTTATATTGACTGATTTTGTTGATTTATTGTTTTATTGTATTATTGTTTGATGTACACCGCCCAGGGAGCCATTGGCTATGGGCGGTTTATAAATGAAACTAAATAAATAAATAAATAAATCATTGGTCCATCTAGCCACTGACCAGCAGAGGCTCTCCAGGATTCCAGACAGGATTTCTCTCCCAACCCTACCTGGAGATATGTGCAAAGCAGATGCTCTTCCACTGAGCTATGACCCTTCACCAGGCTGAGGAAGGCTTCTATAAGAATTGAGGGGCATAATTCTCTAATTGCTGCTAAACCTTCCAGTGGCTGCATGAGGGTGCTATTGCTATTGTTTTATATATATATATATATATATATATATGTTTTATATATATATATGTTTTATAGTGTGTCTTATTTGTTTTTGTTTTACCATTGTGTAAGTCACTTGGGGACCTTCTGGCATGAAACGACTAATAAATCTAATTAATAACAATAATAATAATAATAGAAGGAACCTGAGACTGTGATAGACAAACAGGAGGATGTTGTGTTGGAATGTTTAGCTCAGCAAGTATCATTTTCTAAGCTTTTCTTCCTCATAGACAAGGATGAGGGGAAGAAACAAAACAGCCCATTACTGCTAAGGTTGATTTTCTCTCTCTCTCTCTCTCTCTCTCTCCCTCCCTCCCCCTAATGATGCTTGTCCAGGCTTTCAGTGTCATGTTAAGAAGATAGAGGACACAGTCTATTTACACACACTGAAGAAAGGAATCGCTGGAAGGAGAAGAAAACAGAGGGGAAGCAGAGGAGGGGTGAAAGGCGCGGGCAAGCCATAAAGAGATGTGCACAGCAATCGTGTACTATGCAAACTCAACAGTGTGACAAGCTGGCACAAGAAATCAAACACACTGTGTCACAGACGTGTGACTGGTGTTCATTAGATACAGATGCAGGAAAGCAGAAATAACTAGGAGCTGGCAAAGAAAAGAGCAGGGCTGACCAAAAGAGGGAAATCTCCATCGCCTTGGAATGGAAAATGAGGGAGGGAGGAAGGGATCAGCAACCAGACGGCACTTCTTCACAGGCGCTTCACATACCAGGATTGCAGGCAACATCTTATCCAGCCCAGCTGAGAGATTCAGATAGGCAGAGAGCCACTTTGAGAAGCAAGATCAGTTCACTGGTAGGCAGGAGTGTCTTTGATCTCTTTCTCAAAGAGTGGCTCCCTCCCTTTCCACCACTGCTACCTCCACCTATGATTTTCTTCTTCCTGTCCTCCTTCCACCTCCTGTTGTCTGATGAGAAATGGGGTGGAAAGTGATCTAAATGGCACAGAGAAACACAGGAAGGCAGGGAGAAGGATTGGCTGATGGGAGCAGGGCAAGGAGATACAGCATGCACTCATGTAGTGGCAAATTCAGAAATGCAGGATTCCTTCCCCCCCTTTTGCTGCTGGGTTGAAAATAAGATCCTTGTTAACGCCTTCTCCCACAACAACAGAAGTCCCTAGGAGCCAATCAGCATGAAAGGGAAGAGTGTTAACTACTGAAAAGAGTCTTCTCAGTGGCTGATTCACCTCTTTTCACTCTGATTGGCTCCAATCAGCAGGAAACGACAAAGAAGCATGTTAGAAGACCCTTCTCAGTGGCCAACACATTCCCCTTTCATGTTGATTGGCTCGCAGGATGCTAAGGGCCCTGCTCCCAAAAAAATAAGAGGTCTAAGACACCCCAAGATCTTGGTCGACTACACCCCTGGTGGTGTGGGTGCACCACCTAGACATCAATTCAAGATAGATGCTGAGGGGGAAAGAGGGGCTGATGAAAGATGCCAGTTGAGATGAGAGGGGTTGGAAATGTAATGCAAGCAGGGATGGGGGATACATTCAATTCAGTTCACTTGCGCTTTCCAGAACAAACAGAAACCGAAACACATCTATCCTTCAACATTCACACTTCTCTGAATTTTACAACTCTGAATTTTGTGAAGGCAGCAGACTTGGCTTTGAGCTTGAACTTGACCCAACCAATTCTGGAGAAAGTTGATTCAGTTTCCATTATAGGTGAACTTGCCTAATTGGCACTTTCCAGAACAATATGCAAACTGAAACACAGCTGTCCTTCAATATTTGCACTCCTCTGAAATTTTGCAGTGCAGTTCTCAGCCAAGTCATGTGTACAAAAATGTATATACTAGGGTAAAAGCGTGCATAGAAATGCATGTATTGCTGAAAATATACAAAAAGGACATTGTATTAGGAGAAATTGCTTTGCAAAAATGTGTACATTAGGCCAATTTGCATATGACATTGTGTATATTAGGAGAAATCCACACTAAAATGCTGATAAATTTTCATGAGGACTTTTTAACTCCCCCCCCCAAAAAAAACTGATATGGAAATGAGAAAACTTGAGATTGGAAAAACGAGAAACCGAAAGTGGCATATTTCCCCATCCCTACCTGCAAGAGCCTTGGTGAAAAACAACGCAGTTCTCCCCCCCTCCTCCCCTACAGCTGCCAAACTATTGTGCACGATCCACGTGACATTTCTCCATCCAGCTATCTCCTGTAGGAAAACAGCATTTCACTAACACTCAATCAGCAAAGTGGAACTGCTAGGACAGTGCAATTTCCCCACACACAATAACAATTGCACTTGCAAGCATCGTTTGGATTGCAGCTGCAAGATTGTCACAGGCACTTATTAGACAGTGCCTGTGCCATCACTCTGTCACAAGTCCCTCTCTCATTCCCATACCATTTTGTACCTCATTTTTAAGGGTACTTTCCCCCCTGACAAATTAGAGATCGCAGGTTATTCTTCATTATTCTCAGATTTGGGGGGGGGGCTCCTGCAACTCTTTAAGCACAAGGAAAAGTAGGGGATGCTTGCAAAGACATTTAGCCTTTATGGGGGGAAATCTATTTTCCCTTGATTTTTTTTTTTTAAAAATCTGAATGC